>NC_091262.1:78443055-78748333 GCF_042477335.2 Ovis canadensis
CAGTACTCTCGCCTGGAAAATCCCACGGATGGAGGAGCCGGGTAGGCTGCAATCCATGGGGTCGCTAAAAGTCGGACACGACTGAGTGACTTCACTTTGACTTTTCACTTTCATGCATTGGAGAAGGAAATGGCAACCCACTCCAGTGTTCTTGCCTGGAGAATCCCAGGGACAGGGGAGTCTGGTGGGCTGCCGGCTCTGGGGTCGCACAGAGTCGGACACGACTGAAGTGACGTAACAGCAGCAGCAGAGGGGATTTACTTGTTAACAAGGGGAATGTCCCTTCCCACTGGGAAGATCTGGCATCCACTCCAGTCATCAAGTTTGTGTCTCAGAGAGAAGGCAGCTGAATGTGCTTCCTGATGTGGTGTTAAAAAACGGCTACCCACTCCCACCTGTATGTCGTGTTCTTCCTGTTCACCCCGCCCCCCTCTGCACCCCTGGAGTGCGGTGGGCCATGCGCCTCCCCTTGAGGACGCAAACCACGGCCTCTGTTCAGACATCCAGTTTCTAAGTACCAGGCATGGGCATATACTTGGTGCATAGTCAGTACTCAGGAAAAGGGATGTTCTCGTGGTTTGTCAGATTGATGCAGGAAGAGAAAGCAGTAGTGACCCAGTCTTACGGGAGTCTTCGTCCCGTCCCCTACCCCTCACGTCCACCCCAAAGAATCCCTAAAGAGGCTGAGAAATATGATACCTGGCAAAACTAGGCACACCCAAAAGCAAGCATTTATGCAAAGATTATTATTGAGCAGTCACTGGGGCTCCAGAGATGAACAGTATTTTTGAAACAAACCACAAAAAACCTGCCTCGTGCAAGACAGAGAAAATCAACAGACCTTCAGGGTAGGGGTTTCCTGGAGGCAGTAGCACCGACCTGAGCTGAGACGGTGGGATGCAAACTGTGTGTGTAGGGAAGAGAAACCGTCCCGGACGGGGGAGGTGCTGGCTTAAGCAGATGGCACATCGGCATGAGGTGAGACCTGAGATAGCCTGGAGAGTCACCCTGAGCATCCTGGCAGGACACGGGCCGTCGGGTCCTGCCTGTGCCCTGAGCCCCCAGGTGGAGGCTCACCGCCAGAGGCTTGGGCCGTGCTGCAGGGGCATCCCCCACGCTGGACCTCTGAGCCCTGCTGTGCCCGTGTGCCCTCCTGTGTCACCTCCTGAGAGGGCGATGCCGCAGCCCCACTGAAGAGCCTCTGGGTGACCTTTCTTCACACCACCTACTGTACCTGCCACTGTTGTGCGGGTCTGTCTTCCCAGGTATCATATATCTCAGCTTGACGGAGGAGAAATGAGAGCTGGAGGCAGCAGCTGGGAGTCGTAAGCGGGTGCCAGCTCCTATCAGCTTACAGCAGTCAGACTCAGGCTCGGCGTGTTTGCAGGGGAGAGGGAGAGGGCCCTCCCGGTGGTCTAACCACTTACCCCACTGTGCCTGGGACTGTCCTGGTCTTAGTGCTGAGCGTCCTGCCCCGCCTCCCAGGAAGCCCCTCAGTCCCAGGCAAAGCCAGGTTGTCGGTCGGGACAGTGTGAGGAGGTGTTCAGTCTAGAGGGGGTGGACCCCCTGGGTCAGGCTGAGCAGGGCCGGTGGGGAGGGTGAGGTGTGACTGGACCTGAGTGTGCTCCTAGGGGACCCGGGGGCCAGCGCGCGCCTTCCCAGAGCAGCAGATCTCTCCCCCACTGGCCTCCAGGGAGCCTCACTCTGCAGCAGGCCCACCTCAGCCTTGCGGTTTCCTGACTCAAGATCCCAGGCCGCAGTGAGACCCACAGCACTGATGGTAATCTGCAGCAGATGCTTCTGTTTGGCAGTTACTTACTGCCTCTCTGAGAATAAACAGAGTAGGATTGTAGGTGGAATGTTCCCACGGGCACACGACCATGAGGGCACTTGTGCACAGTCAGAGCAGTTTGCAGCACACGAGGGACCACGTTTACAAAGGGGAAGGCCCCCTGCCCTCAAGGAGCTCGTCATCTAGTGGGGCAGACGGTGCTTAACACAGATGCCGAGAAGCAGGACAGATGGGTTAGAGCCCTGGTGAGAGGCAGAGATGAGCACAGCGCCGAGGGGCTGGTCCTTACAGGTCCAAGTGCTGGACAGTGTCCAGGCTCACCCCTGGGCTTGGTTTTCTGGCAAGCCTCTTGGGGTGGCCTTATTGCTGTCTGTTCCCTCTTGGTTTGTATCATTTTAGGGCTTCCCAGGTGGTGCAGTGGTAAAGAATCCACCTGCCAGTGCAGGAGACCCAGGAGACACAGGTTCGATCCCTGGGTCAGAAAGACCTCCTGGAAGAGGAAATGGCAACCCACTCCAGTACTCTTGCCAGGAAAATCCAATGGACAGAGGAGTCTGGCGGGATACAGTCCATGGGATCACAGAGTCGGACGCAGCACACACCCTAACTTTAGGACATCATCCTCTGTCCTTCAAATCGTAGTAAATGCCTGAATAGGTCCCGAAAGGTATTTGTAGAGTGGAAAGGATTCCACATGGACTGCACAGGAAAGAGTGTGGCTGGGATGGGGTGTCAGTGCCAGCCCATGCAGGGTCCAGAGGGCTCATTCTCGGTCATGCAGGGGGTGGTGGGGCAGGAGTCCAGCTGCTGGTGGACATGGAAGCTGTGCTTTCCCAGGACTAGATGGGGGTGGGGGGAGGCGGAGACTGACTTCAGGCTGCCCTCTCCACGTCTTCCCATGCATTGGTTTTATCCACAAGCGCATCAATGGCTTCTTAGGTCAAGTCCAGGAAGATCCCTGAGTAGATTGCACAGTTGTCT
The DNA here is from genome assembly GCF_042477335.2 of Ovis canadensis. Lineage (NCBI taxonomy): Eukaryota > Metazoa > Chordata > Mammalia > Artiodactyla > Bovidae > Ovis > Ovis canadensis. Next base: position 78,445,829 of record NC_091262.1, read on the forward strand.
GCAGAAAGTTTGTGGTGTGTTTGCCGCTTTTAAGTGAGAGATTTCAGTAGTGGTCTCTGAAGAGTTAACTGCTGAACCAATGACAAGGCTCTGACTCTGCTGCCCAGGGGCTGGGCTTCTGGGCAGAGCTCAGCGTGAACTCAGCTGTCTGAGGAGCCCTGAGGTCAACCAGCTTGGTGTCCATGAGGAAACTGAAGCCCAGAGCACGCCCTGACCAGAGAGCCGTCCACGGCTTTGTTATTGTCCGTCTCACACAGCACTGGGAGGGAATTACAGGCTGGGGTTTTTTGCAGGGCCCACAAATACCCATACAAAAGCACAAAATGAGACTGGACTTGGACCGCTCACTCTGTAAGAGCCTTCTCCTGGGAGAGAAGCTCTGCTTGTACCTCCAGCTCAGAACAGCCTGTCAGGTCCCAGGGGGAAAGTCCATCAGCCTGGCGGTCCATGTGAACGCAGCCCCATGTGAACGGGGCCTGGTGGACGGACCCCACTGGTCAGTGGTGGTTTGCTCTTGTGAAGGTAGCGTGTCTGAGATGAGCACCAGGAGGACCAGCCTTGGTGCAGAGTGAGGGGCGGCTAGGGCTGGGCAGGTAGCAATAGTCTTTTTCAGTTTAGTAAAGGGAATCATGTATCAGTGTGTTTAAAATACAATTCAGTATAAACTGTACTTGAAAATACTTGTTCTCAATAAACCATTTTTGAAAGTACTCGTTCACCAAATTGTCGTTCAGTTGCTAAGTGGTGTCTGGCTCTTTCAGGACCCCGTGCGCTGTAGCCCGCCAGGCTCCGTCCATGGGATTTTCCCAGGCGAGAACAAGGGAGTGTGTTGCCATTCCCTGCTCCAGGGGATCTTCCCGACCCACGGTTCGAACCTGCGTCTCCTGCATCGGCAGACACATTCTTTACCACAGCACCACCAGCGAGGCCCCATTTACCAAATTAACTTTCCTCAAAAACACTGATTGGGACAAGTGAAGTGTCTGGTGCATGTGAAATGTGTGTGTAGTAGAGTTTCATATTCACCCAAGTGGAGCTGTTAAGTAGGGACAGGGAATATATGGCGCTCAGAGACAGTGTCTAGGCTGAGTAGTAATCAAGAGTTATTAAAACAAGAAAAAAAATTTATAACTAGATATGATGATGGATGATAAGACTTACCGTGGTGATCATTTTGCAATATAAACAAATAGTGAAACATTTCATATATCTGAAACTAGTATAATGTTATATATCAGTAGTATCTCAATAAAAATAATAAATAAAATGCTTACTCCTATAAAACAAAACAAAAATCCCAATGGGATAATAAGACATATCTTAAGTGAAGGAGTACTTCCTTGCATTTAAGTTTTGTTAGTGGTTAATAAAATAAGCAGAGACAGATAAACACTGGTCAGATGGGGCGGGGGGGGGGTGGGAATTAGGGATATTTGGCCAGTGTGTGGGATCTTAGTTCCCTGACCAGGGATTGAACCTGTGTCCCTGTACTGGAAATGCAGAGTCTTAACCACTAGACCGCCAGGGAAGTCCAAAAAGAGGGATTTTTTTTTTTTTTTTAATCTACAAGTTAAATTTGAACCTGAAGTTCTGAAAAAGAGAGGGGCGGTGGGGAGGGGCCTGTGACTATAATTACAGCTTTAAAAATAGTGGTTTATGTTTCAGCATCTCCCAGGGGCAAGCACAGCGGTGGACCCATGCCTTACCATCTCCACTGAGCAGCCCCGGAGGTGTGTGTGGGGCCGCTGGGTTGGCTCCGCGTGCAGCACACCGTCCTCGCCCCCCTTCACCCCCACCTCTGCTGGCCTCCCCCGCCTGGAATCCCACATCCCCTTCCTGAACCCGCCTGGGGCTGACAGCTCTGCATCTTTAAACCCACACCGCAGTTTCTTCAGAAAGTCTCCCCGGTTCCCCAAAGCCCTCCAGGCTGAGAAGGTGTGTGATCATTCATCGTCTTTCCTGAATAGCTCTGAGCTCACTGAGGGCATCTCTGCTTCACTGAATGTGTCTTGACTCCTCACTGGCATCTGTGCTTGTCAGATGAAGACAAGAGGGTCATGCCAGAAGTGGGACCCAGACCCCAAGCGAGCACGTGACCAGGGGGACTCCCTAGAGCAGAGTGGGGTGGCTTTGTCATGTGAACGATGGATACCAGAGCCAAGACATTTGTTCACTTGTCCACTGGATCAGACAGAACTGTTGGAACACCTCTGCACCTCGAGGGTGCGGAGTGGACTGTCCCTGAGGACAAGGAAAACTCAAGCTGCTTTGCAGCATAACGGGCTGGTGTGTAAAGCAGGGAGTCCCTGTGGCTGGCAACTCCATCAGAGGTTCGGTGGGGGCTAGGGCTGCTTTAGAAGATGGGTCGTGTTGTGCGGGAGAGAGTGGGGTCCCCTCCAGAGCTCTCTTCACAGGGGCCGGTTATCAGGCCCTGCTCTGTGCCAGGGTCCTGAGACTGCAGAGAATGAGACCTACGTGTCCCTGCCTGCGGGGAGCCTGTACCATGCAGGCTGTCTCTTTGGGTCTCCTAAGAGGCAGGCCCCAAGACCCCAAGGAAGGTTAGTTACTAGAGGTCAGTAAAGGATGAAGGGAGCGGAGAGGCCCGCAGAGCCTCAGGCCACCTGGCAGGTCTGTAGGAGGAGAGGGGGCAGGAAGGACTGAGGAGGAAGCATCTCGGGTTCGGCCCTGGCAGAGGAGGAGGTTTCCCCTGGGGACAACCCCTGCCCCCACCAGGGACCAGGTCACCTTGTCACCATTTAGTCGTTGGCAGAGAACATGACCTCTGTGCAGACGTGGTGGGTGTCCAGGGACAGCAGCTGGGACCTCTGGTGGAGCCAGGCTCTTTGCAGGTGAACTGAAGGGCGCTCCTCCACGGCCATCGTACAGGGTCTCCGCCACATGCGCCCTTCCTGGTTGCTCCCCCAGGGGCATCTTGGGGCTTTTGCATCCCATGCCAGTGAGTGCCGCAGCTGGGGCTTCAGCTCAGATCCCCTGACTTGATCGCACCTGTGCCTTGCTCTCAGGGTCCCTCCCAGCGCCTGAGCCGGCATGCGTGCGCCTGCTGGCTCCCTTCCCCGTGGGCCGGAGCACAGCTGCGGCAGTGAGTTAACACACTCAGCACCGACCCTGACTAGTAGTTTCCATCAGGGGGGATTCTGACTTGACCTGGACCAAAGTCTGCTGATTCTGTGTACAGTTCACTCTGATTCCTAGCAGACTTCGTGAGGACAGGGCTCAGCTAGGGGAGCAGCAACTTGCGGCTGCTGCTCAGTCACTTCAGTCATGTCCGACTCTGTGCAGCTCCATAGACAGCAGCCCGCCAGTCTCCTCTCTCCCTAGGATTCTCCAGGCAAGAATAACTTGCTAATATTCTCCTAAAAGAGACACAGTTTCAGGCTCCAGAACTCAGAGAAGGCAGAGCATAGTGCTGTGTTTGGCTTTGTTTTTTAAAAAAGAAAAATTATTTTTAGGTGTGTATTTATTTGGCTGTGCTGGGTCTTAGTTGTAGCATGTGGGATCTAGTTCCCTGACGAGGGGTCAGACCTGGGCCCCCTGCATTGGAAGCGCAGAGTCTTAGCCACTGGACCCCCAGAGAAGTCCCTGGTTATCTTTTTGTTTTGCTTTCTTCTCCCTGCCAATATGATATGACTGTCTTCTGGGAAAACCCCTGCCTGTTTGGCTCATCACTGATTTCCCCTTATTTGTTTGTTGAATGAATAATGAATCATGAAAAAAAAGGTGTAGCACGATCTCAGAAGAGCAAAACCCATATCATGCACTCCCAATACGTGTGACCACAGGCAGCCCTCGACACAGGGCTGGGACAGCTGGCATCAGGTGGACCCGACTGCTGCTCCCCGGGGCAGAGCTGAGGGGGCGGGCAGCCCAGCTGAGATGGAGCGGAGGAGGTATTTGGGGGCTGGGGGTCTGGGGGCTCTGAACGTGAAGTCATTGGCTGGACTGCTTTGGAATGTGCGTTGAGGCAGTATGTGTGCATGGGTGTCTGTGCACATGCCCAGATTACCGTTAAAGATAATCGTAGTCTGCACGTGGTCGTCCACCTTCTAGGAGTCTTAGGGGAGTGGGTCCTGGGGAGGCTCGGGCACTGACTGCTGAGGCCAAGCTGAGGTTGTTCCAGGCCGCTGAGGGCCAGTCGCATAAAACCACAAGTTTGCCGCCTGGTGACCACCAGGAAGGGGCCGAGGGAACCTCCTCAAGTGGTCGGTCTCCCTGCCCCTTAAATGTGGTAACGGGACTGACTGACTGTCCTGCCTGCTCCGTCTCCTCATGACTGTGCCCACCGCACACGCTTTCACTTCCTCAGACACCGGCCCTGACCTGCTGGGCTTCGCTTTCCACTCCGGATTCTTGAGCTGTGCTCCTCCGGCCTCCCTTCCCACTAGCAGCCGCTCCCCACCGCTGCTGGTGTGCCTTCCTGTACAGCCACGTCTCACCTTCTGAACTAGGGGCTTCCAGCAGACTAGAGACGGAGAGCGTGGATGCTCAAGGTGATGAAGGTGAAGAGGCGGCAGGCCCGGGAGGCTGGCCCCGAGCTGGTGGCAGGCGTGGTAGTATGCTGACTTCCCTGATGACTGTCTTCTCTCTCCAGGCGCTTCTTTCGCTTTTTCCCTTGCTTTCTGTCATATTTTGAGCAGGGGAAATTGCTTGGAAATGTCTCCAGTGAACAGGGTGCAGCCATCTGCTTGTTTTGATTTCCATCACTCTGTTCTTTAGACACTCACCTAGTCATGTTACTGTCTGCATAGCTCGTGTGAAGCTACACTCTCGTAACATCACCAGTTGAGCATTTTGTCGGCTGTTGTGAAGAATGTTATCGATGCTGTGTACTCTAGAGTCAGACAGAACTGGTTGGAGGTCCCAGATAAAATCACCCAATACCTGTGTGAATTTGTGTAAATCTTTCCGAGTCTCCAAGCCATGCTTTTTCTCAACTACAGAATGGGGAGGAGAAGTGGCTGCTTCCTAAGTTGTGAAGCTTAGGTGCTTTAGCGCGTTTTCTTACCTAACACTGTGCCTGGAATATTGTAGACAGCACGTTATGGCTGAAATTCCTTTTTCCGTTCAATCACTTTTCCCCTGAAGGCAGAGCTGTGAGTCTCTTCCACGTACCTCCATGGAAACGTTGACCCAGGAGCTCCTCTCCACTCCCCTGGTCTGTGAATTCTCAGAACCCATCACCTCACCCAGCAGCCCTTCCTTAGGGAGTTGGACGCTCTGGCGACCAGGGAGTTCCTCTGTGGCAGCTGGCCTCCATTTCAGAAAAGGACAAAGCCAGCATCCATCCCTTGTGGCTGAGGCCGACACTTAACGTTCTCTCTCGCTCTGCAGTGAACAGAGTATCTGCCAAGCCCGGGCTTCCGTGATGGTCTACGATGACACCAGTAAGAAATGGGTACCAATCAAACCTGGCCAGCAGGGCTTCAGCCGGATCAACATCTACCACAACACTGCCAGCAACACCTTCAGAGTCGTCGGAGTCAAGCTTCAGGATCAGCAGGTAAGTGCTGGAGGGACAGGCCATGCCCGCGAGCCTGCGCCACACATGCACGCGCACATACACACGCACGTGACATGGTGACGTGGTGGAGCGCGGCCAGAACAGCACGGTCACGGTTTAGTCAGAGGCCTGGCTTCAAAGTCCTGACTACATATTTTCATACTCCAAGGTGTTAGACCCTGAGCACACTGTCTTCTAAGCTTCATTTCTCAGAGACAGTAATCCGCACCGTGCCTCCCTCGTTGTGATATCATATTAGAATAAAAACAGTAGGTGGGAAACGGCTTTTACAAATGTGCCACTGTGTTAGCATTACTCTCTGCCTTGTTACTGTTGTTCAGCTGCTAAGTCATGTCCGACTCTTTGCAACCCCATGGACTGCAGCCTGCCAGGGTCCTCTGTCGTCCACTATCTCCCAGAGTTTGTGCAAATTCATGTCCATTGAGTTGGTGATGCCATCCAACCGTCTTATCCTCTGCCACCCTCTTCTCCTTTTGCCTTCAATCTTTCCCAGCATCAGGGTCTTTTCCAGTGAGTCAGCTCTTCATATCATAGGGCCACAGTATTGGAGCTTCAGCTTCTGCATCAGTCCTTCCAGTGAATAGTCAGGGTTGTCGCGAATAAAACAACAACATTCTCTGCCTACATACCTATAAATATTGGCCTGGCCAGAAAGTTTGTTCGGATTTTTCTGTAACATCTTGCAGAAAAGATGTTAAGGAAAAACCCAAGTGAACTTTTTGGCCAAACCAATCCTATAGCTGTGAAGAGTTTTTGGTCCACCAACTCCCTGAGTCTTACTTTGAAAGGCAAGAAGGTACTTAAATCTTCAAGAAGATTTGAAGATTCTGGGACCATTTATCTCCTTAGCAGTGCATCCTGGGCAAATCAGATGATCGTGTTCATAAGTGTGTCTGATAAGCACGTGTGCAAATAAATACACGGCAAGTCTGCCTGTGCCGGGGTAGTCGTGTAATATAACTCGACAGAGTGGTCTGATGTGACACGGGCTGAAACACAGACATAGACGAAGGGCTCGTGTGGCGCAACCACAGCGACTTCGGTCAGGGCTTCAGCTCTCTTCTCAGAGATTGACGAGGACATTTTCAGCAGCGAAATAAACAGATCTGTAGTTTAGCATTTGTGAAAACCTTAAATAGCACCTTCTGGCAGCCCGTGTCGGTCAGTCCTCGGCTGAGCTGAGCAGCAGGTTAGCTGCTATCTCTGCAAGAATCATCATGTTCGCAAATAGAAAAGAGAACAGAAACCAAGACTCTATTTTTAAAGCGTGTCGCTTGTTGAATGGGTTTCTGCTTTGGCCAGAACAGTCCGATAGAATTTCAGATTCTTGTGGCTGAAGAGCGAAGCCTCACTTCAGAATCCCTGGTCCGAGGGAGTCTGTCTGACCTGGAGCCCTGGCCACCTCCAGGTCAATCTCCATCCCTTAGGGTTGAGCCTTAGTGGCAGGAAGGTTATTCTAGGAAGCTTCTAGAAGCTGTTTCCCTGTTCTTAAAGTTCATCGATTCTTGCTCTGCTTTTTAGAGGCACACCACACCATACGCTGCGGGGACATATGACACCTTTAGCCCCAGCTGCAGTGACAACCAAAACATCTCACACGTTTCCCTAACACCTATGGGTGGGGGCCAAGGCGGTTCCACTCTGGTGCTCACTGTCGATATACAGCCCACAGCCTCGTGCAGTTCCTAAATCACAGTGGGTGTCCCTAAGTGGACAAGTTTTCCATTCCCTTCATGCCTCTCGGTTGCCCTGCAGGGCACACTGGGAAGATACCATGGTGTGTGGGAAGGGCTTGGGACTGGAGAACCAGATTCCCTGAAACCAGCATAAACCTTGTTCTCAGGAGCCTCAGCCTCCTTCAGAGGAAAGCACATATCGGGGCTCATTTGGGAGGAGGCCTTTCCTGCATCTGGGGGTGGGGGCAGGCAAGCAGTGACTGCGCCCCCCCCCCACCCCCCCCCAGGAAAATTCAGAGAGACTCAGTTGCCTTAGCAATCTTCTCGGTCTGACAGAGGAGTTAGCAACACAGCCTTCCACTTGGAATTACACATTCAACAAATAGGCTCCTGGAACATGGTTGCAACTCTGCCTGGGTGGCTGGAGCATGTTAGTCAGAAACACAAAAGAGGTTCTCAGTAAACCAAGGCATTAGAGAGTGGCAGGAGGCCTGGTCTGTAATAACCTTTATGGACAGAGGAGAAAAAGTTTATTTTCCTCAGGTCTGTTTTCCAGCAATATGGATTACAAGGTCAAGCATCTTCAGAGAAACAGAGATTCCTGGTCTTATATACCCAGATAGGGATATCTTATGTGTTTAATGCTCCTTTTGGCTCATGGAGCACCCTTCACGTCTATTATTTCATTCCCCCAATAACACCAAAAAGGAGAATGCTGTAAGAATTCTTGCCCCCATTTTGCTAAAATAGGTGGACATAAAACCAGGTGACTGTATGTGGGGGAAAAGGAGTGGTAAGACAGTATCATTAGCCAAGGTCTAACCTGAATGAGGGGAAGAAACCAAAAAACGCTTAGTGGAGAATGATAGTTCATTATGTCCACTGGAAGTGTTAGCTACCAAATGTAGTTCTCAGACTACATTAATAGAAGTAGAGGTGCGGACGGAGGGAGGTTATAGTCCTGCTCGGCTCCACTGTGAACTGGTCGTACTTCACCGTGAATGTCAGGACTAGATCGGAGTGCCACGTGGCATCTGTAATGAGGACAGCAGCCAAACTGGTGAGAAGTCTGAAAGCAGCGCTAATATGTGGAACCGTTGAAGAAGTAGCAAGAGATACATACCTGGGGAGAGAAAAACCGAAAGGGACATGAACACAGTTTTCAAATCTCTGAAGGGCTCCTTCTCTGTATGGAAGGGAAATCTTACTTCCTCTGTGAAGCCCGGAGAACAGAACTAGGAATACTGCATGGATACTACAATCAAGAAGGTTTAAACTCCATAAAAGAAAGAACTGTTTAACAAGGATCCTATGGAAGAGTGTATTGCTTTGTGAGCCCACGAGCCAGCTGGCCATTTGGTAAGCGTCCTGGGAAGGACATCCTGTCACTGGGTAGAGGTTTGGATGCGGTGAGACCTCACATGAGGCCTTGGCCAGCCTGTAGACCCTGCAGGTTTCAGGCCCAGATGAGCCCGTGAGCCAGGAAGATTGTTGCCCACCATCAGCTTCTTTCTCTGTAAAGGGCTCTTGACTGTTCTTACTCAGAGGCCTCAGAAACATGTTAGACAGTATTTGGAGTTGCACAGCCTTCCTTGAAGAGGACAGGAAGTCACTCCCACTTGTTCCTGCGCTCCTCAAAATAAAACATGTGCAAATGTAATTGTGGACTCTGATACACACACACAAAAAGTGACCTTTTAAAATAAGTTTAACCTTCAGTACTTGTCTAGATTAGTCCTGCCAAAGCTCGGAGAATTAGTTTTAAAATAAAGCATATAAGGACACAGGTTGAAAAGTAACAGAGGGAAAAGCATAAACCTTACAGACACTGACCAAGGAAAATGGTGTGACTGTGTTAATATTATACAGAATAGACTTCAAGGCAAAGAAGTATTACTGAAGATAAAGGACCTATTTAATGATAAAAAGCATCAGCTGAAAAAAATATAACAATCTTAAATTTGTAGGCTAAAGCAAAAATGGGCAGTTCTAAAGGAAGAAATAGAAGCATCCAGAAGCCTTGTTGGCGATTCTGATGACACCTGCAAGAAACTGAATAAGCAGACACAGAAAATTTGAAGAGCATGATTGACCAACTTGACCTAATTTACATTTATAGAAGCTATAAGCTGTCACAGTAGAATATACAATCTTTTCAAGTGCACATTGAGCATTAACCAAAATAGACTGCATTCTAGGCCACAAAGCCAATCTCAACACGTGTAACAGGATAAAAATCATACAGAGGTTTCCTTTGATCACAGAGGAATTAAATAGTATATAATTAAATAATCCATGATACCAAAAGAAAAAAGAATTCACAATATAAATTAAAAAGTATTTTGGACAGAACAATAGTGAAACTGCAATGTAGCAAAACTTGTGGGATGAACCAGCATATAGGGAAATGTATAGTTAGAAATGCATATTGGAAAAAGAATGAAAAGTCAGTGACCCAAGCTTCTATCTCAAGAAGCTAGAAAAAAAACATTAACCAGCAAAAATAGAAGGAAAAAGTAAAGCGTAAAATTTAATGAAATAGAAAGCAGATACACAATAGAGAAAAAGCAAAATATTTTTGTTTTTATCTTTTTAAAGAGTCTAGGTAGACCTGTATGTATATGGTCACATGATTTATGACAAAAGTACCATTGTACTTCGTGGGCTAAAGATGGTCGTTTCAATGGATGATACCAGAACAATCAGATATCAATACCAAAAGAAAAAAAAAAAGAAAACTTTACCCCATCTCATGCTGTACCCCCAAATTAATTCAAAGTCAACCTAAATATGAAAAGTGAATCAGTAAAGTATCTACAAGAAGATTCATGAAAATATCTTCATCATATTGAGGGGAAAATACAGGAAAGCATCTTTATAACCTGGAACGGGACACAAAAAACATTAACTGTAAAAAAAATGAAGTTGGACTTCTTTAAAGTTAAGGAGTTTTCTTTATTAAAAGAGGTCAGACTAGGAGAAGGGTTGTGTGTGTGTGAATATGACAGAGAGCTCATGAAGAATATATTCAGAACTCCTACAACCTAAACTGAAAAAGGCAGATAGCCTCTTAAAAATGAGCAAAAAGACCTGAACAAGAGTTTCACAGAAGAAAAAAATAAAAAAACAGTGGCAACAAGACATGCAAATGAGCCCATGGAAGTTGTTCCGCATCATCAGGGAGATGCAGAGATATCAATGATATGATATCAGGGAGATGCAGATGAGAACTGCCGAGCACTTACACACACACCAGGCACTTACACACATACCAAGCACTTACACACACACCAGGCACTTACACATACACCAGGCACTTACACACATACCAAGCAACCAAAACGTAAAGGCTGAAATGGAAAGGACGCCACATGTGGTGAGGATGCAGAGCAGCTGGAGTTCCCACTGGAGCTGGTGGAGGCGTCAGTCAATACAGCCTCTTTGAAGAATGGTTTGCCAAATCCTAGTAAAACTCCATATACACCTACTCTTGGGTAGCATACCCACGAGAAATGAGCACCTGTGTGCACCAAAAGACCTGTGTGAAAAGACTCACGGCAGTTTTACTCCTAATAGCCAACAGCTAGAAATGATGGGCAGGAGAATGGATAAGTAATTTATGGTATATCAAAAAAGAGAATGGTATTAGCAATCAAGAAAGCCTGAATTCTTACCAACGCAGTGGCACAGGTGAATCTCATAGACGCCACATTGAATGAAAGAACATCAAAAAAGAGTGTGTGCTGCGTGAATTTACTTCTGTGTCGTTCCAGAACAGGAGAAAGTAACTGATGCTGGCACTCAGAAATGTGGGCATCTCTGGGGAGGAGTGTGTGAGATGAAGCTGATCCACACCCCTAGGTGGACTTGCAGTAATGCACATGCTGTAAGGAGGTGAACAAAGGAATGGAGCCACTCTAGGCACAGAGCGTTTTAAACATCAGCCCATGAGGCCTGTCTGTCAGTTAATGAACACTGACCACCTCTCAGCAGATGGTCAAGTGAGTCGGCTGTGTGTCATCCACGCATCTGTCCAAAACACATTGCATGGACTCTCGTTTTTTAGAAGGCAATTGGGATGTTTAGAATAGATCTTTTCAAGTAGAAAATACCAGATGTTTCAATGACCATGTCCATTGATCCAGAAATTCTGTTTATAGGAATGTTCACACTGATATATCCACAAGGATATTCAGTCCAGCATAATTTATAATATTTTCATTTTACATATGAAGAAGGTAATGTCAGTAACTTTTCCAAGGTTAAAAGACCCTGTTGCTGGGAAAGATTGAGGGCAAGAGAAGGAGACGACAGGGTGAGATGGTTGGATGGCATCACCGACACAATGGACATGGGTTTGGGTGGACTCTGGGAGTTGGTGATGGACAGAGAGGCCTGGCGTACTGAGGTTCATGGGGTCGCAAAGAGTCGGACACGATTGAGCAACTGAACTGAACTGAACTAGATATTCCGTCTGGTCTCTGAGTTCCTTAAGCCAGTACTTTTGGCCACACTGTTCTATATTCAGGATAGGCATCCACCACCCCCAATTTCCACTGCCTCTAAGTCCCCCTCCAAGAACGTAGACAACCAGAGATTTTAAACCAGAGGTTCTAAATCTCACTTTCCCACGTCCTCCCCTTGGGTACCTGATAGATACACTGAAGAGTCTTTTTTTTTTTTTTAATATACTTCAGTATCCCACAGCCATTCTTGATACGATGTGGTTTCCAGACCTCCTTCCATTTAAAACGTGGCCCTCTGTGTCCCCTAACGGTGCAGCACCAAAGCCGCTTGAGCACAGGCTTTCTGGGATGGACTTGCCTATGTGGAGAGGGTGAGGATCCTGTCTCCCTCGTGCTGGCCACTGCACTGCGATTAACGTGCCCTCTGAAGAGCCATGTTAACCACAAGTCACTGTGCTTCTTATCACGCGTGTAACCACAAAACCTCCAGCCCTTTTTCTGACGATCTAAAGCTGAACCCAGAGAGAGAACCACCCCAGGAACCTGGGTATAGAGGTTGGCCCACGCTGCACTGTCAGTGTGTAACAACTAAGTTGTGTTTCCTTAGCTCATTTAGTACACATGCCTCTCTCGTACCCTCTCTCTCTCTTGCTTACCCTGTCTTTTCGCTGTAGGACAACCCAGCCTGCCTTCCACGTGGCTAAGGCTTAGAGGAAAACGGTATCGCCCACTGTGCTCTGGCCTTGCTTTACCCAGCAGCACAGCAGGGTGGGGCAGTAAACCCGAGCTCTCATCTTAGCGCCCCAGCAACGTGCAGGGTGTCCCTTCACATCTCTGAATCTTCCTGAGCTCACCTTCCTGACCAGAGGCAGGCTTCCCTTGTGGCTTAGCAGGTAAAGAATCCGCCTGCAATGCTGGAGACCTGGGTTTGATCCCTGGGTTGGGAAGATCCCCCGGAGAAGGGAAAGGCTGCCCACTGCAGTATTCCGGCCTGGAGAATCCTGCAGAGCTGGGCACGACTGAGCGACAGTAGACTGAGCTGCCTCCAGTCTCAGATCACAGACCCTGGAGCCTCACAGCCAGAGGAGCCATCTCGTACCCCTCCTAAAGCGGGATCCTTTCCATCGCATCACTGACAGCAGGCCGTTCAGCCCCATCCAGACGCCACTTGCATGCTTCCATCTCTCAGGACTGACTATTTCTCAGTTAACACTTGCTGGCAGCTTGCTGTGTGGTAGGAGCTGTGCTAAGCGGCTTCATGTGCATAATTGCCCCCCGTTTCCTACGGCCCTCCTCTGGCAACCGTCCATCTGTTCTCTGTATCCATGAGAACGTACGAGATAGAGGGTATGGTATTTGTCTTTCTCTGGCTTCTTTTCCTTCGCATAATACCCGCGAGACCCATCCGTGTTGTCATAAATGGCGAGGCTTCTTTCTTTCTATGGCTAAATAATATTTCATTGTGTATACAGTATACCACAGTTCCGCATCTGTCCATGCGTCAGTGGACGCTTGGGTGATTCGGTATCTTGGCTAGTTTTAAATGCTGCTCCTGTGAACGAGGGGCACGTCTGTGTGTTTGACTTGGTGGCGGCGGCTCGGTCGCTAAGTCGTGTCCGACTCTTGTGACTCCATGGATTGTAGCTGCTGGGCTCCTCTGTCCGTGGCATTTCCCAGGTGAGAATAGTATTTTCGTTTTCTTGAGGTAAATACCCAAAAGCGAAATGGCAGGATCATGTGATAGTTCTATTGTTAACTTTCTGCGGAACCTCTGTGCTGCCCTCTAATAGTGGCTGTACCAATCGCGTTCCTACCAGCAGTGAGCAAGGCTTCCTTCTGCTCCGCGTCCTCGCCAAACTCTATTTCTTATCTCTTAGATGATAGCCAATCTGACGTGTGTGAGATGATAACCCCTGTGGTTTTGATTTGTATTTCCCTGATCACTGCTAGTGTTTAACATCTTTTTATGTATCTGTTAGCCATATTAGTCCCTTATCAGATATATGAGTTGAATCACTTTCTCCCACTCAGCAGATTGCCTTCTCATTCTGTCGATGGCGTCCTTTGTGTGTAGCTTTTTAGTTTGATATAGTCCCACTTGTTTTGCTTTGCTTTTGTTGCTCTTGTTTTTGGTATCAGATTCAAAAAAATCACCATCAAGACCCGTGTCAAGGAGCTTATCACTTAGATTCTCTTCTAGGAGCTTTATGGTTTCAGATCACAGGAATATGGAGAGTATACAACATGCTGCTAAGGTGAATTGAAGGACAGATCGAGAGAGACTTTTAAATGCCTGGACACAAGCAGAAATGGGAGCATAACCTAACAGAACTTGTGAGATGCAGCAGAGGCAGTTCTCAGTGCTACTGCTAAGTTCTTAGCGGTAAAGGCCTCCCTCAAGAAGCAAGGAAAGTCTCAAACAGCCTCGCTGTACACTCAGGGCACCGGGAAAAGATGAGCAAAACAAGCCCGAAGTTAGTAGAATGAAGGGAGCGACGATGATTAGAGCAGAAAGAGAGACTAAAAAGACCATAGAGAAGAGCAGTGAGACTAAGAACTGGTTCTTTCAAAAGATAAAACTGACCAGCCTTTAGCCAGACTCACCAAAGAAAAAGAGAGAGGACTCTGTGTTCAGGTTAGAATGTCCATACTTACTCAGAGCAGTCAAGAGACTCAGTGCAATCCTTATCAGAATTCCAATGGCATTTTCCATAGGACTAGCACGATAATACTACAGTTTATACGGAACCACAGAAGACCCCCATGGCAAAAGCGATCTTGAGAAAGAACAACAAAGCTGGAGGTATCACAAGCCCTCATTTCAAACTATATTACAAAACTGTAGTAATTTAAACAGCATGAGATTGTCATTAAAGCAGAAATCAGTGGAGCAGTGTAGAGAACCCGGTCATAAACCCACGCAGATACGGTTTATTAGTTTATGACAAAAGGAGTCAAGAACATACAGCGGGGAAAGGGCATCCTATTCAATAAACGGTGCTGAGAAAGCTGAATAGCCACATGGGAAAGAGTGAGGAGTCGTCCTTTCAACTAACAACCCTTTGGTTAACGCATTCTAGACTCTGCAGAGAGCTACGGGAGCATAAATACGAATTAGAAAAGACTCGCCCTTAAGAATCTTTATATCTAGAAGTCTTGATGAGAATATGTGTCACACCGTGACCTCTGCAGTAACCCCATTAGGTCGGTCGAGCCAGGATGACTATCCCCGTTTCACAGCTGGAGAAACTGAGCCCCGGGGTGCTACCTGGGGTGACAGGGCCAGGACCCGGGAACCCGACTCCCAGCTCAGGCCGTGACCACACAGCTTTATCAGTTAAATGAAGTAACTGGTTTTCAGACCCTCACTGTTCCGCTGGTCCTGTTGAAGAGCTGCCTGGCCAAGCTACCCCTTCTTCTGATGCATCCACATCCCCCTGTCCCCTGGTAGCCCCAGGGACACGGTGTCCTTGCCCCAGAGTCCTTGCCCTGGAGCAGCTCTCTCCAGCTCACTTACCTTTTATTTATTTACGCGTATTTCTCTCTCTTTTCCCTTTCAGGTTGTGATCAATTATTCAATCGTGAAAGGGCTGAAGTACAATCAGGCAACGCCAACCTTCCACCAGTGGCGAGATGCCCGCCAGGTCTACGGTTTAAACTTTGCAAGTAAGGAAGAGGCAACCACGTTCTCCAATGCCATGCTGTTTGCCCTGAACATCATGAATTCCCAGGAAGGCGGTAAGTGGGGCTTTGTCTGGCCTGGCGCCCAGACCCTCCCTCCCCTCCCTCCGCCCTTCCACGGCTCTGGCTCCCAGGGCGTCCTCGACTGCAGCTGTGCTGAGCTGACGTCTGTTGGATTCACAGAGAAAACTGCTGCCTAACTCTAGATAGAAAGCATTATTAGCAGTTTGAGCGAGAAGAGAGACCTTGGCATCGTTTCCGCCCTTTGTGAGCTGGAGAGAGCTGTACTGTGTGCCTGAAATGGGGCGTCCAGATGTGTGTTGCCTGTGTCGTCCTTCTTTCCACATTCTCAGCACATATTTGGCAGAGTTTGGAGGGAACAAACAAAACTGTATTCTTGGATTCAGTTATTCCCAAGTTTAACATACTGTTCCTGAACACTTCTGCGTGTTGCAAACTGTCTGGGGCAAAATAGGTCAGAAGTGAATCGATGGAGCCCATTGACTCATGGCATTTGGTATCCAAGAGAAGAAGGATGGGCCTGTGAACCGCTAGTGATAACGTGTTGCGATGAGGGCTTTGATAAGGTGTGAGCTGGGCAGGGGCTTCAGGAGCATGGAAAGGAAAAGGAGGGACTGCCCAGCTGGACTTCAAGCGGTGGCAACACTTGAGCTGGAGTTTTGACCGGCAGGGAGCTCATGAGATGGGGGAGTGGGCATCCCAGGCAGAGGGAACGGCAGATACAAAGGCTCCTGGGCCTGAAAGCCCAACCTGTGCGTGCAGGAGAGCGTGCAGTGTCTCTGGGGCCCACCGTGCCAAAGGAAGGAGGCTGGACGTGGAACTGGAAGGTGGCAGGGATCGCACAAGGAGAGGCTTCAGCTAACCTGGGAGACTCGGGGTGTAGACAGTGGGGTGGGGGCGGGGAGAGGGGCCAGCAGGAGCGTCTGCAGGGCAGGCAAAGCAGAGACACAGAAGCACACTTGGCTCTTCAGGCAGTCTGCAGCGTCCGCTTCCGCGGAAGGACGGGGCCTTCCAGGGTGTCAGCATCTTGGAGGCCAGCGACGTCCAGCGCTTGGCTGGAGGACTCAGCCTCAGTGGGCATGGCGGCGTGGGGCTGGGCCCGGGGCGCCCTGCTGGCCTTGAGTCCAGCGCACGTCACTTAGTCTCTCTGTGTCTGGGTTTCTTTTCTGTAAGGTGGGTGAGGAGTTGCTTTTATGTGTGTGTGCTCAGAACCTTCGGTCGTGTCTCTTTGAGACCCCAGGGACTGTAGTCCGCCAGGCTCCTCTGTCCATGGGATTCTCCAGGCAAGAAAATGAGTGGGTTCCCATTTCCTCCTCCAGGGGATCTTCCCAACTCAGGGATTGAACCCTTGTCTCTGGCATCTCCTGCATTGCAGGCAGATTCTTTACCCATTGAGCAACCTGGGAAGCCTGATTCTATGTTTAAATGAATTCAAATATAAGATGTTAGTGGGCCGCCTGACATGTGTTAATCTCCCAGTATCACTATTTGTGAGTATTGTTTCTGTCATTGCTGCTGCTGCTGCTGCTGCCAGAATTAAGGCAGGAAGTGGGGAGCCATGGTACTTAGAAGCTGCAGGGAGATGCCTTTTAAATAACTGTTTTGCCTTATAGATCCAAGCTTTGAGACCTAACTTAAACCCTCAGAGAAGTTTGTTTGTTTTTTTTTTTAAATAGTGAACGTGTTTAGAGCATGCTTCCTGCAGGTCATACACAGAACCAGCACTTGTAGAGTTCTTTCCCCACTGTGAAAAGACTGCAAGGTTTGTGGATCCTCTGTTGAGAACCGGGGGCTGCATGGTGAGGGACCACAGCGTTGCTGAGTGAGGAGTGCAGCGCCTGAAACATTGGAGGCCCCAAATAAACATTCATTAAACTGTCTTTTTTCCACCCAAGAGCCTTGAGCCTCAAGGAAGGAGCTGAGTTTAAGGTTTCCGATCTGAGCCTCCTCACTTGCCCCAGGACGAGAGAGTTTAGCTTTATTTTATCTATATATATAGATACATTAAGGTGGGGAAAAGGTTTTCATTTAATCAGATGGCTGGCTCAAAGCAACTACTATTGACTTTATTAACCTCATGGTAGAATCACAAAGAAATCAGCTAATCCGAGCCTCATTTTCAGATAGAGATCTGTGACCAGTATAAAAAAATTACTGTTGTCAGGTAGTAAGTCACCTTGGAACCCCAGTCCCCCTGGGTGGAACGCTGTCCTTGCCGGGGTGGGTGGGTATGTGCTCACGTTGATGGGGGCCTAACCTGAGACTCTGCCCGTGAGTAGTCGTCCCTCCTGGCTCAGTGGCCTTTGGAGGCCGAGAGCTGGGCCCCTTGCAGACAGAGCCTGCTGTACCTTACAGACGCCTGAAGCGTGAGCTCCATGAGCTTGTACAAAGGCATCTGTGGGACCCCGACAGAGACCACACCCGTCCAGCCCTCCCAGCCCAACCAGGGCTTCAGGTTCTGTGACAACAGAGCACCTTTACCTGTGTTTGAACTTAATGTAAATGGATCGTACAGTGCGGACGTCGGGGTCTGATTCTTGTCTTTGACCTCACATCTGAGGCACCCGCCCCCTGACCCATGTGTGTCCGCGGCCAGCCCTGTCCCTGTGGAGCGTGCTCCAGGGTGTGGCTGTGCCTCCCTGCCTAGTCGTGCAGTCCCTGGAGCCCGGGCAGGACCCAGGCAGCCTCCCGCGGCAGATAATTGCGACGTTTCTATCAAATGCCCTGCATTGGGAAGTGCTGTTCCGCCGTCCTCGGTGGGTGCTGTTCGCAGTGCAGCGGACCCTTGAACAGCACAGTTCTGAACTGGGTGTCCACTGACGCGCGGCTGCTTTTCCAGGAGTACATCTCCGGCTCTGCGTGATCCGCGGCTGGTCCTCTCTGCAGGTGTGGAGCCGACTGTGTGGTTACACGCAGGTTCTGACCTCTGCAGACCAGAGCCCGACCCCCGTTGTGCTCAGGGGTCAGCCGTGGTGAGAAAAGCGTATGCTTGGAGGCCCCAAGGTCTTGTATCGAGTCTTCACTCTACCACCTGTGGCCCTCGGATAATAAACCCTACTTCCTAGGACTGACATGAAGATTCAGTGTAAGTGTTTATAAAGCACTTAGCATGGAGTGCCTCATATGTGATAAGAATGTGAATAATACTGATTCTTCTTTCCACCTCCGGTCTTGCTGAATTTGCTTGTCTTTAGGTTTCCGCATCCTTGTTTGTAAAATGGGGTCAGAAGTCCCACTTAAGAGGGTGGAGGAGAGGATTCAGTTGCCTAGCGCAGGGCCGGGCATCTGGTAATCAACCACCTCTGCCCCTTCCAGTCCTCACTGGTGTGTCCTATTCCGAGCCGGGCGTCCGGGGCCCGGGCTCTTAGACCGTGGACTCTCTGAGCCTCAGGGTCCAGCAGCATCTCCCACCCCCACTCTTGTGCGTGAGGGGCGCCACTGCGCGAGCGTGAGTGACGCCGGCGTGCCCTTTTGCGTGAGGCGTGGCCCTGTGCGTGAGCGGCGCCGCCAGCGCGCCCTCGCGTGGTGCCGGGCTCAGTGTTTCTGGGTTTCCATGTGACGGGTGTGCTGGGGGGTTCAGAGCAGGGCTCCTTGTGACTGGCGGATGGCGGAGATAATGATTATGGTAGTAAGAGCATCTGCACTTTCTCCTCACAGCCCAGAATCGTGTCCCGCGTGCTCCTTCCAGCCGCTACTTGGGCAAAGACTCCCGCTAACCGGGCAGCCTGGGGGCAGGCCTTCGCTGCCCGAGGAGATGCTCCCGAATGCTCCCCTTTTTTTTCCCTGCAGGTGTCAGGCCAGCTTCTGTGACACACGTTTACCAAGACGGCGAGTGGGGGCTAACGGGGGACATGTCTGCAGCAGCCCTGCAGTGGAACTGACACTCGTATTTAGGGCCCCTGATTTGAAATCCAGTGTTTTTTCTACAACTCGGCGCTGCCTCAGGAGGTCAGAGAGGAGGGTCAGCCAGCCGTGGGCCCAGCCTGACCCTGCAGCTCTGGGCGGTGGTCTCCCTTTGGGGACCACAAGGGCTTGGGCAGGGTGGTCGGCCTGGCTCGTGGCATGTTACTGCCACTGCAGACAAAGGACCACGGTCATGGGTCTCAGTGTCGGGGGGTCTTCATCGTCCCACAGTGCCAGTACCCTTACCTGGCTTCCTCTGCTGCCACCCTCTGTGGGCGCCCACCACCGTCTGCTTAAAGCTGCCTGTTATCAGCCAGGGGAGCCATGTTTTGGGGCTGTACTTGGCCGCCAGGCCCGTCTGGGCTTCCCTTCCTTTCTCAGTTCATTCTCTGTGCAGACATCAGTTTAGGGTTAGAGTTACAACCCTGATAAAGGCAACTGCTTCTGTGTGCGTCCATGTGAGCCTGCTTCTGACCTTAAACAGGCCACTTCTCGGGGACCCCGGTCTCCCCATCTCTGAAAATAGGGGTACCGACTCGGTTAAGATCTCTGCAAGTCCTTCTCACGCTCCTGGTTTAGGTTTTAGGCGCACTATCTGGACAGAGTGCATGCCAGCTCACTCCTTACAGATGTGTCCCTGTGGCCGATGCTCAGAGCAGGGAGAGCCCGGAGAAGAAACTGAAATGACGAAATGTCCCTCTCTACCTCCCGGAGGACCTCGCACCTCGAGAGACAGGTTCCCTCATCACCCACAGTCCTTGTTTATTATTGAAAAATAGAAAATGCCAACGAGCACACAAAAAATTCCACACTTGGAGTTGTGTTCACAGGGGAGAGGTCAGGAGCAGCTCCCCCTAAAGATAGGCCATCAGACCTCAGTTAGGACTCCCCTAGCCTTAGCTTCTCCGCCTGTAAAATAGGCGGCCAGGCTGGTCTTAGGTGGGATCCTGAGAAGTGAAGTTGCTTAGTCGTCTGCGACTCTTTGCGACCCCATGGACTGTAGCCTACCAAGCTTCTCCATCCATGGGATTTTCCAAGTAAGAGTACTGGAGTGGGTTGCCATTTTCTTCTCCAGGGGATCTTCCCGACCCTGGGATCAAACCCAGGTCTCCTGCATTGCAGGCAGACCTCTGAGCCATCAGGGAAGCCCACACGGGGGTGCACAGCAAAGCGTGGTGTGCGTGGCAGGAGTTGTGAAGACTGGCTGGCCTGTCTCGAGCAGGAGGTGGCACCTTGGCACCCCCCGGCTCAGGGTGAGAGAAGAGCATCCTGAGGGCCTTGGCGCAGGCTGGGACGCAGGGGTGCCTCGTGGAGTTGGTGGCTGCTGCTGTTGGGGGGCAGGAGCTTCCCTGTTGGAGGCAGCTGTTTCCAGTTAAGGGTTGAGCACAGGCACTCTCAAACGGGGTATGTTGTGGAGTTCTGGGGCTCACCAGGCACGTCCGGCCCTCGCCTGACACAGCCAGAACTTTATCTCTTGGGCCTCTGCAGAAAAGGAAGAGAAACCCCTGGGGGCATGGTGTACCTCCACGTTGGCTGAGTTTAAGCACATCTCTCAGAACCTAGCACTGCAGCCTTTTCTTGCCTGGTTTGCTCCATGTGACGTCACTGGTACCTTTTGAGCTGGTGATGGACATTCTCTTAGTCTTTCCAATGTCCGTGTCCTTAACTGATGCCCAGCGTGGCATCACTCCCAGTGGGCAGGCGCCCAGGCCGGGGCCTCTCCCAAAGAGTGAGGCCCAGAGCCCCTTCCTCCTGTGTCCCACCTCTTAGCTTCCTGGAGTGGGGCTGGATCCTGCTTTTTGTAAACCTCTTTTCTTCTGAAAATTATCTAAAGTAAAAGAAATACTGAGCTGTCTTTCTCTCCTTCCTGCGGAAGCCGTGGGCACTTTCTATCCCCACCCTACCCCAAGGATCGCTGGGGACACCCACTCCCTCCTGGCAGCTCCCCATGCCTGCTCCTTACTGCCCCCTGGCGGCCACCTCCCGCGCACCAGCCACCCAGGGCGTCCTACCGCCCACACCCACAGTGACTCAGCGGGGCGCCTTCCCCAGATCCCCGCCTGGCGTCCCCTGTCCCCACACATCCAGCCCCACCCGTCCTCTGGGAACCTTGCTCTGCTGACAGAGCTGTTTCCAGCCATCATGGCAGGGTTCCCTGTCCTCCCCTGCACTCCGTCGTGATAGGTAGCACCCCCTGCCGTGTCCTGTTTGTCTCTGACCCTCAAACCCAGCCCACCGTCTTAGCTGACAGGCTGTGGCTGCACCCACCAGGTTAGGTGAGCACACCCGGGGTCTTGCTGGTCTAGAGACCCCCAGGCTTCCGTGAGTTCTCTCACTTCCCCTCCCCTCCCCTCTCTTCCTGGGGCTGCCTCCCGCTTGTTGACCTGCATTGGTGCGCTTGTTTTGAGCCCGAGATTGGTTCATGTAGACTGTGAACCCATCAAGGGCAGGAGCCCTGAAGCAGGGCCGATGGGTCCCAGGGGAGGGTGGGCTTGTGGCACCTGTCTGCCTGCCTGCCTGTCTGTGCCCCATGGGCCCCTCCTGCCGCCACGCCATCCTCTGCCGAACTAGACGCCATCGCTGGACCAGCAGCCTGTGGAACCGGGCACGAGGCGAGGGGTGCTATCTGTGGTTGAGGACACGGCAAATGGAACTGTCTCACACAGAAATCGCACCCATCTCCTCGGCCCGCCTTGCACCACGCAGACGGACGGCGGAGGCATCTTCCCAGCCGGCAGCCACGTCCTCACCGACCTCCAGCTGCTGTGGCCTGTGGCCTGTGCCCGCGCATCGGACGTGGAGTCAGATGGGGCTGGGTTCCAGCACTGTGCTGCAGGTAACCCTCGGGCAAGTCGTTGGGCCTCCCTGAGACTCAGGTTGTCCGTCTGTACGATGGGTTAACGGTGCCCACCTCACAGGGCTGTTGAGAGAATGGCCTGAGGTGTTGTCTGTGCAAGTTTCTTGTCACTTGACGATGACTAACAACTTGAAGTCACTCTTCATTCTTTTTTTAATGTTTGAAAAGCTCACTAACCAATGTATCAAGGTCTGTAGTGATGCCTTGGGAGGTACGGGGTGGGGCGGGGCAGCACGGGCTGGGGTGGTGAGTCCACTCAAGGGTCTGAGGAGAAGCTCGTCTGACCCCGGGGTCTCCCTCTGCTCCAGGCAGGACTTCATTGCCCTCGCAGGCCCCCCATGTCTGAGCCCCCAGTGGCCATCTCTTTCCTGTTAGGAATTCCTGTCTGTGCACAGCTCCCACCTTGGAGGAGGAGGACCCATTCCACCAGCCCCGGGGTTGTCTCCCTGACACCACTGGAGGGGTTTCTTTGGGGGTTTTCGTTTTTTCATAGATCTGGCCTGGGTACCACAAGCCCAGTTAGGACTCGAAAAGGGTCCATTACAGAGGCTGCCTCATAGGTGCCCACCCGCCTAGTACTTGTTGAGTTGAGGTGTGGTGACTGATAAGTGACACAGACTCCGGGGGCAGGGATGAGGTGCCAGTCCCATGCCCTGATCCCCTGTCACACAAACAGCCTGTGAAAACTTGAGCAAGTCATTTCATCACCCCAAGATTCAGTTTCCTGATCTTCAAAGTAGATGTGGAACCGCCTGCAAAGTTGCTGTAAGACTTGAATTGTGGCGTAGACGGAATGTGATTTGTAAGCTGTGACGCAGCCTGAGAATACAAATTGTCATGCTTGTTCCTGGAGCAACCCTGTCCCAAGACATCCTCCTAGGTCTCAGCCCTCGCTGGGGCGGGAAGAAGCCGGGGCACCGTGGGGCCGGCCCACATGTCCTCTTTTGTGCCTGCCCCACCCCATCTCACTGGGTCCCCACGGCAGCCTCGGGACTGTCAGGGACACCTTAGGAATTCTTGTCCCTGCCTGCAGGTTGAAGGTTCACAGCAGTGATGCGCCCGAGGCCACCCTCGTGAGTGACAGAGACCCCAGTGAGCTGGTGGCCTCCGTGTTTTCTGAGTCATAGCCCAGCTCGACTGTAGACTGAGTCACTGGGCCTTGGTTGCAGTGTGTGGCACTTCCTTGGCAGCATGCAGGCTTCTCTCTGGTTGCAGTGCACAGGCTTAGGTGCCCTGTAGCATGTGGGATCTTAGTTCCTGGACCAGGGATCAGATCCTCGTCTCCTGCATTGGAAGGCGGATTCTTGACCCTCTGGACCACGAGGGATGTCCCCGTGGGTTATTATGGACATTTAACCTGGCCTATCTTTATAGCCAGATACTTACATCTTCTGATATAAGTTAAAAATTAGATAGCATCCGTTTTCTTTTTTCTCACCTGGCATGCTTAATACCTTCCCTAAAGAATGATGATTTCACAGGTCAGTGTTCTACCAACTTTAGCTCACATTGGATAAGAGCCAGCTCAGATATTTTCGTAAGTGACCATCCCAGAGACTCATGAACCGGAGCTCAGAACTTGGATGCAACCTGCGGCTCCTAGAGTAGACAGGGTGTGCGCACTGGAGGCCCCGCCCCCTGCTTGCTTATCAGCTGCCTGCCTTCATTCATGACTTATTCATTCAGCAGACACCTGGGTTCTCACAGCGGACACCAACTTGATTTACCTGCTTCTGCACTTAGCTGAGAAAGTCTGTTCTCCACACACAAGCAGATTGATCTTTGCACATTTCGGTCAGGCCGGTTCAGCCTTGCTCAGGCCTCTACAGGGACTTACAGTCTTACCCAGCATCAAATCCAAACCCTGACTGAGGCCAGCCTGGGCCTCGCTGGCCCTGGCTGCGTTGCTCAAGCACTTCCACCCCATTCCCTCTCCCACGGACCTACTTCCAATTGCAGGGGCCTCCTGGCCTCCGCCCTGATCGTGCTACGTGCTTCTTTACCCTGCAGGCCCTCCGCCCAGACCGCTCTTCCCTCCAGGTAGCTGTGGCTCCTTCGCTGGTGCCTCTGCTCGCGACACCCCATCAGGGGGGCGGCACCGCCACACCTGGCCTGTCAGCTCTTTCCTGCTGCGGTCTGCCTGTTACATGTTGCCTGTCTCTCCTCTAGAGAACCTGGGTCCAGGGCAACCGTCGTGTCCACGGCTGCCTCCCCAGTGCCGCTTTTGTGATGGAGGAAGAACCAGTACAGGCGTGTACCGGGCCTGTACCGTTCCGGGCCGTGCACCAGCACCCAGAGGGGACTTCAGAGCTCAGTCAGGCGGGGAGGAGAGCCTAGAAGGCACAGCATGGCCAGTGCCGGGGCAGAGAGGGAAGAGGCCTGGCCCGTGGGGACCTTTCCAGAGCTTAAAGGATGGAGAGGAGTTTACCAGGTGGAGGAGAGAGAGGGCAGTTGAGAGAAGCTGCCCAGCAGAGACACAGACACTTCTCTGCATTGAGCTCACAAGAGCAGTTCCCATCCAGGTGGGTGTAGGGGGAATCTATCGGTGAGGTTTACGAAAGTTGGTCAGTCTAGTCACTCAGTTGTGTCCGACTCTTTGTGACCCCATGGACTGCAACACACCAGGCTTCCTTGTCCTTCACCATTTCCCAGAGTTTTCTCAAACTTGTGTCCATTGAGTCAATGATGCCATTCAGCTGTCTCATCCTTTGCCACCCACTTCTCCTCCTGCCCTCGATCTTTCCCAGCATCAGGATCTTTTTCAGTGAGTCAGCTCTTGGCATCAGGTAACTTCAGAGGTGAAATATTGCATCCTGATACCCTGCCCTGGAGCCTATCTCTTTCCAGGGCTTAGGGGGAGGGTCCTTGCAGGTTCCTAGCTGCCTGCTGGGACCCGAGGGCCTCAAGCGCTGCCTCTCAGCTACTATGCAGTAGTGGCTGCCGCCCGCGGCTCCTAAGTAGACTTAGCAATGGTTTGCCCGGCCGGCCGGCCGGCCTGGGTGCCCCCTGTCCATGGATAGCACCCTGTCTGTCTCCCAGCTTCAGGGGAGCACAACGCAGACAGGCATTGCTGAAGAAATTCAGCTCAGCCACCGCCAAGGTGGGCGACTTCGGGCCTCCAACTGTGTCCTGACCTGTTGCATGAGGTACTGATAAGAGCCTGTCAGGTGTTCTGGGGAAGTACACGCAGCGATGCAGAGGCATAAACGTGGGGTATGTCCCTGCTCAAAGTGCTCGCCCTCCAGCAGGGGTGCACACAGACACCTACCAAATGTTCTAAAAAGCGGCCTGGGGCCTGGCAGCCAGGGCTTCACCAGGGCCCCGGGCAGGCCTCGGGGTGGCAGGCCGGTGGGGCAGAGGCGGGAACGGGCCACACCACAGGCAGAGGAAGCGCCAGAGAAAGGTGGGAAAGACAAGGCACATCTGGAGGACGCAGGACCTCTGTGGTAGAGCAGAGGTTAGGAGAGCCGGTCACAGGGCCTTGGGTGCGGTCAGGATCCCCCTGTCCTGGGCTGGTGCACGGTGGAGCCGCAGGCGACTTGCAGTCTCAGTCCTTCAAGTCTTGGCCCGTGTGTCGTAAAAGCCCATGCCCATTTTACATATCTGTCCCTCCTTGCCTGTTTGGAGTTACTTCCCCTTCAGTAAAACCGATGCTCCAGAGGGTGATCCGTGCCCTCTTGTTTCTGCATATATCTCAGTACCACCGAGCGGTGGAAGGGTCTGCCAAGGGCACGGGGCCTCTCCAGGTCGGCTGTGCAGCGTGGCTTGGCCTCCGCCACAGAGTGCAGGAGCGGCCCTGCCTTGTGATCTCAGGGACTCAGGCACGGCTGAAGGCCAGCCAGACCGCAGATAACTGGCGGATAACTTACCTGATGTCATCTAGAAATACCTTCTCTCCGTGGGAGCAGAAAACTTGGAATAAATCCTTGTTGAAGAGAGAAGAGACAACGTGTGGACAGGCACCGCCCGGGCTTATAAGCCGTGGGGGTGGGGGTTTGGTTGCGGGTTGTTTGGGTTCTGGTTCTGACTGTGTCACTCACTCGCCGCAGACAAGCTTCTCATCTCTCTGGGCATCCCTGGCCTGATGGGGTAATGACAGTTCCGCTCCTGGGATGTGTTATGAGAATTTAACGCCGACATGAAATGATGGTCACTCAGGATTACCTAAGAGGAGGGGGCTCTGGCAGGGCTGAGTTGCGCTGTGTCAGACTCTAGGCCGCGTTGAAAATCCACAGCCCAGACAAGCGATGCTCTCGGGCATTTCAGACCGGAAACCGGGGTCGAAGAGCTTCAGTCGTGTCCGGCTCTGTGAGACCCCATGGACTGTATCCTCCCAGGCTCCTCTGTCCATGGGATTCTCCAGCGAAGAATACTGGAGTGGGTTGCCTTTTCCTCCTCCAGGGATTCTTCCCCACCCAGGGGCTGAACCCCTGACTCCTGCATTGGCAGGCGGATTCTTTACCACTGCGCCACCTGGCGAGCCCTTCAGGAGCATGCCCAGGGTCAGAGGACAGAGCCAGGACTCAAATTTAGCTCCAGGTAGCTCCAGGCCCGTGCTCTCAGAACAGTGCCAGGCATGTGGTAAACGCTTTGAGAAGTGGGGTACTGCTCCCAGCCCCTTGACACCTCCTCTGGCTCAGCCCTTCAGATGGGAAGATTAAGTCCCAAAGAGGGAAGACGACCTGCCGCCCCAGGCCCCAAAGCCCGGTAGAATCCACGTGTTCATCATCCAGGGAAAGATTTGAAAGGCAAGGCTTTGTGAGCCCCGGGTCAAGGAGGAAACGGGTGGGGCTGGGGAGGCGCCAGCCTTAAGCCCCTCCTAGGCAGCAAGTCTGGGGGATCTGAGATTCCTTCAAAGTCTAGCGTGGTGCTTCACAGATTCATACATATCTGCGTCTTATCCACGAGGGAATGTGGTAAGGGAGGTGGTGCCTGAGCTGCACAGGTCGCCGGTGGGGAGAGAGGAGGCTGGGGAAGCAGGTTAGCCTGTAAGAGGCCTCGCTCGTGTCCCGAAGGAAGCATTTCCCACAGAACCTGCGGAAACGGTGCTGCTTGCGCAGGGACCAGCAGAGAAGGGCTCAGCTTTCTGCTGTTTCATGTGGAAACTCAAGGGAAGAGTCTGAGACCAAGAGAGGGGAGGAACCAGCCCTCCTGCCAGCCAAGGAGCTGGGGGAGGCAGCATGGGGTCAGAGACCTTCTCAGCCAGGGCTTGGAGGGCCCCGGGCCTCTGTCAGCCGGGGAGGGCAAAGGAGCCTTCACGGCGGAAGGAACAGCCCCTGTGCCATAGGTGCCCAGAAAGGGGTCCGAGCAGTGGAAGAGTCCAGGCTGTTGGTTGGGCCGCAACAGAAGACAGGACAGGCAGGCTGGCTGGGACCCGAGGGGAGTGACCGCGAGAGGCACCTGAGGGGAGTGGGCGGCCACGCAGAGCAGTGCCCAGGGCTCGTCCTTCGGTCGGTCACCTGATCTCTCTGGATCCACACCCACCCAGTCCCTCCCCACAGTCCCCAGGAGACAGGAGAGGCTTCTGGAAGACACGTGGTGTCAGCGGGGTCCGCGGGCTGGCCCCACCAGGGGTCGGACCCCTCCTCCATGGGCCCCCGAGCTTTCTGGAATCAGGTGGACAGGAGGGTTCTGATAGGTTGGCTGGGAAGCCTCATTAAAGATTGACGCGGTGAAGCCCATCAGACGGCTGCCGGCGTATCGGTTTCCCAGAGCCCAGGCCAGCGGCGGAGGAAGGAGAGGTGAGTGGGCAGGAGGCGAGCGGCGCCTCCCGGACGGCTCCCCGGGGCCCCGAAATGGTCAGCAGGGAGTGGACCTTCCACTGCTCCTGCCTCTGCCACTGCCGCTGCACCATCCTCTGCAGAGTGCACTGTAGGTGACGGGAGCCCCTCCCCGGCCCTCCCGCTTCACTCCCGGCTGCTGGGGTGGGGGTGGGGGCAGGGGCAGAGCCCTGGGTCCTGGGACCAAGTCCCTTCACCAACGGTTGGAGGGTTGAGGTGCTGTTCTGGCTAAGGCCTTGCAGGAGGGGCGGGCCACCACGGCAGGTAGCAGGCTCGGCGGTGGTCAGTGTGGGCTCCTGTCCCAGCAGCCCCGTCTGCATGGGGCGCCTGTGGCCTTAGGAAGTCACTCACCATTTCCAAGCCTCAGTTTCCCTCCATCTGTGACACAGGTCCGGCAGGCTCCGCCCTGAACAGTTGAGCAGCTTAATCACGGAAATGGCGCAGAGGTCCTTTGCATGATAAACCTGACCAATTTTATTGCACGTTATCCTGTTTGAGATTCTTTTCGAGGTTTGTTGAAGTCCTGAATGGAGCTTATTAAGAAAAGGAGAAAAAAAATGTCTTACTCGGGCAGTAATTGTCCCGAGCACCGCGCTGAGTGGGACTGAGCAGGCTGGTTGACGGCGTCCTGGCCTGGAAGCTGGGAGGCCTGGGTTCCAGCTCCATTTGTCCCAGTTCAGATGTGTTCTCAAGCAGGTCTCTCCCTTTGCCCCACCTCAGGACCCTTCTACACCAGGAGAGGGGACATTCCTCGCTGGCACACGGGCCTCCTGCCATCACAGTCAGAGTGAAGGGGCCTGTCCCCTCCGGGGCGGGGGTACTTACTGGTGCTTAGTTGCGAGGCTAGGGGTTGCTTCTCACTGTGTGGTCCTGGGCAGCCTGCCCCTCTTCTGAGCTGCAGCCTGTGTATCTGCCCACGCTGACCTTCTGGGTCTACAGGTCGTTTTGACACTGGCCGCTTAGACATAGCTTTAACTGCTGGTTACCCTGGGGTCAAGCCGTAACTGGCGGGCCAAGGGTTGAGGGCATGCTAGAGGCTTGCAGTGGAAAATGACCCAGAGGAGGGGTCATTATCATCTGTGATAAACCATTAATTTATCAATGCAGTGATAAATCGTCTGGCTCTGTGACCTAAGGAAAACAAAGCCAGCTGCCCCACGTATCAGCTGCTCCTCCGAGCCTAATTTCACTGGTAAGGAGTGGGCTGAAAAGTACACCAGGCTGACTTTAAGCAAGAAGCAGAGTGGCAGGGTGGCGGCAGTCAGGATTTGTCTGCTGTTGAGCCAAGCTCGGGAAGTGGGGCAAGCCTCCCACCCCCCAGGCTTCGTGAGCACAGGGGACAAGGCAGCTAGCTGTCTGTCTGTCTGTCGGTCTAAGCAGGGCTGGGCATCAGCGTGCTGGTGTGCACAGAGCCCTGGGCTGCTGACACTTGTGCTAGGCGCTGGTCCCAGCTCTGTGGGGCCTTGGCAGGGTGGCTCTGAAGACCATGGCCAGCCCAGATCAAGGCCCCGCTCCAGCGAGGACTCCCACTTGCTTGGCAGGAGGAGCCTCAACACCAGAGGGGAAGGCTGCACCCCATCTCAGAGCTCACTGGCTCTGGGCCCGTGCAGGACAGAGGTGCCTCGGGAAACAAGAGAATGAGCCTGCAGAGAGGTGGGGAGTCTGGGGGGCCTTGGGTCTCTGCCCAATGCGGGCCAGGTGGCTGTTGCTCGCTGGCCAGGAATTCCATCAGCGCCACTGAGCAGGTGCTGCGTCCGTGGTTCCTGGCGCTGCTGGGGTCTCGGGTTCCATCCT
Source organism: Ovis canadensis (assembly GCF_042477335.2). Taxonomy (NCBI): domain Eukaryota; kingdom Metazoa; phylum Chordata; class Mammalia; order Artiodactyla; family Bovidae; genus Ovis; species Ovis canadensis. Next base: position 78,475,546 of record NC_091262.1, read on the forward strand.
CTCTGGAGGCCCAGGGGATTGCAAGTAGAGGCCGCCTGGAACCTAGCCCCTCCCTGTGTCCCAGCAGCTGGGTGGGTGTCCTGGGGCCCCACGCATGTTAACAGGTCTCTGGAGGATGATCCTTCTCGGGAGGAGGCACGTCAGCGTTGCCTCGGTTCGTCCGCCCACCTTGGCTGGGCAACCAGAAGTGCAGTACCTGGGGCAGGAGCCGTGAGGCCTGCCTTGCCCTGCACAGCCAGACTCGGAGAGGAGTCGCAGCTGAGCACTTGTCCCCCCTGTGGGGACGCTATTACGAGGTGGTGCGGCCTGCTGGTACATAGAAGTTCAGAAGGAGGGAGAGGATCCCACAGCCCCGGGATGGCCTCTGTGAACATCCTGTCCTTTGAAACTGCAGCGAACAAGAGCGGGGCGATCCTCGGTCCCATCCTTCTCACCTGTAGAATCCTGGAAGGTGAGAGGCTTAACTAGAGAGCACTGCACTCCGGCAGGAAGCTGGGTCTCCCGGCTCCAGGTTCGCTCCAGAGGGGATTGTACGATTTGAAACGGTCCAGAGAGGCCAGCCGGGAATGGGAAGGGGCTGGAAAACAGGAGTGGGGGCCGAGAGGGGCTGCGGGGGGAGCAGAGCCTCGCTGTCCACCATCCAGGCCAGTGTCTGGTTCCAACCAGGATTGCCGGGAGCAGTGCTCGCCGCAGGGGAACCCAGGGCTGCCTCTGGGGTTTCTCCTCCCTCGATCCCTTCAGGGTCTGCACACCTGAGAGCCTGGGGTCCACATCTGCCTGCTGGGTCAGGTGGGCTGGTTTGCCCACACCTTGCCCAAGTACTGCGTGTGCAGGGCACCTGCGCGTGGTCGGGAGGATGGCAGCAGGCAGGCCGAGCCGCCGTCTCCCTCCCCGAGGACACTGGTGCTGAGAGGCTGCGCAGGGCAGGTGCCTGCTGAGAAGGGCGGCCAGGGCACCAGGCCAGGGCAGGCCCCTCTTGGCCCGCTCATGCTCCTGCCCAGGCTGTTTCTCTGCTCAGCGCGTCCCACACTCTTCAGGACCCTCTGCCCCCTCCTCCTGTCTGGTCCCCCACCCTCCTTTCCCCGGGAGGTGGCGAATGTCTGCGGGCGCTAAGTCCCTGCGGACGGAGGGCAGTCCTGGCGTCCTCTCCTCTCAGCTTGCTTAGGGTAGGATGCGGAAGCGTGCCCGGCTCCGGGGATGAGCTGAGGGTGACGTGAGTGGCATCTGGGTGGCTGGCTTAGCACCCTGGCGGCTGCTGCATATGCCCGAGTCCTGTCTCCCCGTGTCCCACCACCTCGTGCATGCCCAGTGCCTCCGCTGCTGGTGACCACAGGCCCCCTGGTCGGTCGCGTGTTTGCCTCGTGGGAGGCGTGTTTGCCTCGTGAGCGGCGTGCCCCCAGCTTGGCCCAGAACAGTTTTCTAGCCGGAGGGAGGGCTCTAGAAGGAGCCACCCACTCTGTCTCTAGTTGTTGATCGTGAGACAGTGTGCCTGGGGCCCAGTCTTTCATTTATTCAATAAATATTTGTCGAGTGTCGACCGGGTGCCAAGAACTGCAGTAAGCACTGGGAACGAGAACCCGACAGTTACGTTCCTGGAGGTGAAGTTCGACGGCTGTGCGCCAGGGTCCTGCACATGCAGGCGCATGTCATGTCTCCATGTCCTCGGGGACAAGGGGCCCGGGCTGTACCCCCTGCACCATGGAGCGTGACCTCTGCCCTGCCTGTCCCCTACCCCCTCAGCAAGGCTGGGGCGGGCTGCAGGGTCAGCCCCTTTGTTCCTTCTCCCGGAAGCCTGATCCTGTGCATCCAGCTTTTCAGCCATCTGCTCCCCCTGCGCCTTTCTGCTGAACCGGGGCAGCGTCCCTGGCGGTCACACCTCACCCTGGAGTGTCAGCCACAAGGCCAGGGACACCACACCAGGCGCTCTCACCCGACCCGCCAGCTGCCCTGCTCCCTGCGGAGGGCGGGGGTCGCTCACCCTGCTCACAGGTGAGGGGCTGAGGGCCTGCCCCAAGTCTGACGTCTGACCTCAGACCTCCGACCTCGCCCTCCCCGCCAGTCTAGCCTGCGGCAGGACCCTCAGTCACTCACACGACTCGCTGTAGAGCCATCAGCTCCCACCCCTCCGGCGCCTCCACTCCCCTGTGGCCGCTTCCTGGGCGGGCTGGTTGCCTGAGACTGGCCAGCCTCCCCGCCTCCGGCTCTGCTTCTCCTCCGTGTTCCCACAGCTCGTGACCCAGGGGTGGAAGGGTGTCGTCCAGGCCAGCAGCTTGCAGGAGTGGGCGTCTGACGTGCCTTCCACCTGAGGCTGGAACGTGGGCCTCTGGGCCGGAAGTCCACTGCTTCCCTCTGTCCTCAGGACTTAGGCCGAGCCGGCCCTGCTCTGTGTGCAGTCGCCACCGCCTGGGCTCATCAGGGTGTGAGCCCTGCTGCCGTGGGCGGGACCCACAGGACGCCAGAAACAGGCCCCTGCCTCTCCCGACGCTGGGTCCCTGTCCCCCGTCACACTTTCCTCTCACGTGTCTGCAGTGCGAGTCAGGCTCTTGATTATGACTTCGCAAAACTTGTTTAAAGTGAGAGAGAAGGGCGAGGGCCATCTGGAGCTCCCAGACTTGGCCAGCTGCCTGAGCCCCGCGGCCTGGGGCAGGTCCCCTGCCCCTCAGAGCCACCAGCACCCACTCCCAGCGGGGAGTGGTGAGCCTGGGCCCCGCACCTCGGTTGGCGTCTTCTCTGAGCAGGCATGGCTGTGGGGAGCCCTGTGTTCCTGTGGCTCGCCTCTCGGTCGGTCTTATTTTCATCTGAGAAGCTCAGCCCCGTTCCTTCCCCTGGGCTTTCTCCCTGGGCTTGGTGAGCACACGTTCCCCGGGACCTCCCCAACTCAGTTCAATAAAGCACACCAAGCACCTGACGTGAGCCGGCCTTGAGCACCAAGTGAGAGGCGCACTCGCCCTGCCCTCAGGAAGCTCAGGGTCTCGGAGGGAGAGGAGACTGGCCGTCTGGTCCGGGTGGTATCAGTTAGAAAGCGGTGTTGTAAGATAGGCCCTGGGCATCAAGCGGTGGGGGACAGGCGGATCTTGACAGGCTTCCTGGATGGGCAGCTGCAAAGCTGGGCCTTGAACACTTGGCAGTGAGGAAGGTGCCTGGGGGTAACGGGGGGCTGACAGAGTCGGAGAGGGGCGCACCGAAGGCGGTGCGGGCTTAGTGAGCGGGTACCCAGGGCCTAGTGGGGGCGGGGGGTGCTCTCCAGGAGCAGTGACCGTGGGGATGGGCTTGACCTGGACCCGTAAGGGTCAGGCTTGTGTCTTCCTGTGTCGGGTGGAAGATGAACGTGGAGAAAGGGAAGAGGGTAGAGGCTGAGGGCCCCTCGGTTGACAGTGGCAAGGGTCCAGGAGAGGCTGAGGCAGCCACGAGGGGAGGGAGAGGTGTGTGGGCCCTGCTGGGATCTGAGGGGGGAGTGTCCCCACCTGGATCCCAGAGGCAGGGTCATGGCTGGCCTGAGTCGGCTCTGGGGCAGGGGAGACTCACGCGGGCCTCCACCCTGGCTTCTAATTGCACCACCGGGAAGTGACACAGGACCCTGGCCAGTCGGAAGTGGTGACAGCCACCGAGCACTCCCACCCTGAGGTTTCAAAGCAGGAAGCACTGCGGGCGGCTCTGCCCGAGCGTCCCAAGGGCCCTAGACCTTCTGGAGGGCAGCGCCTCCTCCCCATCCTCGCGCCTCTGCCGCAGGGCACGTGGCCAGCGAGTGGAATGGACCCGCAAGACGGAGACGCGCCCCGTGTGACCCTGGACAGACCCCTCGCCCTGAGACAGGGCGTGCGCGTCCCAATGCAAAGGACCCTCGCAGCTCAGAACCAACCTACGTGTCCAGCGGTTAAGAGGAACGAAGGCCGTACCCAGCCAGAGGCATCGCTCCCTGCTCCGTAGTGTCTAAAGGCCCAGCCGTGGCGCCGTGAGAGCGAGGGGTGCACGCCCCGAACCTCCACGGCATCTCGCTGCCAGTCAGGGTCCTGGCGTGGCGGGGCTGGCCCCAGCCAGGCAGGGTCTCCAGAGCACGGGCTCAGACACGGGCCGATCCAGGCCCGGCAGCTGAGGCCAGGACTCGGCAGGAGCCCGGGCATCAGCCCTGATCCCCAAACACCAGGCTGAGTGGGCAGCACTGCCCGCCACGTGGACGCCAGGCAGCGCCCGGGCACTGTCTGGGGGCTGCACCCCTCACCCAGGGCCCTTCCGGCCAGGCTGCCCTCTGCACGCCTCATCCTTGAGGCCAGTCTCAGTAGACATTCTGCAGCTGAATTTAAGAAAGGAAGTGGCATTTCTCAGATAGTCTGGGCCAGGCTCTGCTGCTGACAGCTCTGTCACTTAACCTTTGCTGGGCCGTTCCCACACCTGTTACAAATCTTGGGAACTGTCTGCTGGGATTGTGAGAATTAAAGTAAATGTAAGTTAAATTAAGAAAAGTGCCTTGATGCCACGGTAAAGCACTGTTCTCATATTCTGGCTCTGGTTTCCTGAGAACAAGGAGGAGAGGAGCCCTCAGGCCTGGGACTCATGGAATAGGAGAGAAAAAGACCTCCTCTCCACCGCAGATTTTTTTTTTTAATTGGGACTGTTTCTTTCTTTATTAATCTTTAAAAATTCTCCCAACACCTATACTGAACATATTGACAAACTGGTTTTTAAAAGGAGCAAAATTATTGAATGTTGAATAAATAGAGCAGGAAAAGGGTGTTTAAAGACAGAGAGAGAAAACTAGTGTTTCTTTCACTTCTGTGTGTCACCAGATATGCACGTGTACGCAGTCACCTCTGTAGAGAGCCCTCAGGCGTCTTATCTCCTGCCCGAGCGGGTGCAGCAGTGGGTGCCCAGCAAGGCAGGGTCTCCCGGGGAGGAATGTTCCCACAGTGCTGAGTGGGCTTCCTGCCATCAGGCAGCTGGCCCACTGCCCTCTGCCCTCTGCCTGGACCCTCCTCTTTTGCAGCCAAAGCATCCACACGGTCCAGGAAGCAGTAGACAAGGCTCGCAGAAAACTTGACAGAAGCACATGGCAGGGCCCAGGGCTGGGTATTGCCGAGTATGGAAGCAAGCTTCCGGCACAGAACGGGCTGTCAAGTATAGAAAAACAGAACAAGATTCCACCCGTGTCATCACCCCTAAGGGTGGGAATCAGGCCTTCGTGGGTGTGGGTAGGGTGGGGCCTCCGTGTCGGAAGGAACCCGCTCCCTTGGCAGGTCAGGCCTCCGTCGCCGGGAGAGCGGCCTGGAGGCACCAAGGGCTCTGGTGTGGGGCAGGGGGTGACCTGTTTCAGCTTGGGGATTCTGTTACCCTGTGTCCTGCCATGCCCCGCTCCAGGGGACACACAGCTAACCTCCCAGCTGCTTGAAGCGCCTTGTGGGACAGGCCTTCTGCCCATTGTGGATTTCGTCTTGCTCTTGAGCGTTGCTGGCCCCTCATCCTAGGTTGGAGATGACGCCCCTTCCCCATCTCGGCAGCGAGGCGTGAGGCCAGCTTGCCTTGGTCCCTCCCCCGCTGCCCTGACTGCCTGCAGTTCCCCGGTGACACCTGAGCCAGCCGAAAGAAGGAAGAGTCGGCTCTTTCTCAGATTGGAGCCAAAGCCTGATTTTGTTGTAAATGTAACATAGCAGCAGCCCCTGTCTGAACACGAGGCATGCGTGGCAGCCCTTGCCGGGCCCCTGCCTTCAGGGTCAAGGCCGCTCACTCGTCCTCTGCCGCCCCCGTCACCTGCCCTTGCCGCACCTCCAGGCTCCTGGGTGCAGACAGGAGGGCATCCCGCCGTGGGGAGGGCAACGGGCTGAAATCCCCACCCTGACTCTTCCTGCTGGGAGGTCGCTCCCCTGCTCACAAGGCGGAATAAAATGGACCCACTGGGTTGGCAGTTCCAAGTTGGAACGGCCTTGTGGGAAGTGGAGGGACTGTAGTTCGAGGTTAGGGGATTGAGGGCGAAGTGGCAGCCGCACGTGCCGTTTGAGGGGAAGGAGAGAGGGGTCAACACGAGAAGGGATGACCTTGAACCCTGTGAAGTGGCTCCACGGGAAGACCCACAAGAAAGGGGACAGAGGGCTGATGAGAGGATGGGGTGGGCCGGGGCGTCGCGAGGCTGAGAGCCAGCGTGAAACCGTCTCCTGGGGGGCAGGGGGCAGAGGCGGGGCCAGCCCCCGGGGTTCTCTCCCCGGTAACCCCCGTGCCTCTGTGCTTCTCTTCCCCACAGGCCCCTCCAGCCAGCGTCAGGTGCAGAATGGCCCCTCTCCCGATGAGATGGACATCCAGAGGAGGTAACTCCCCCCAGCAGGGCCGGCGTGGAGGGCACACCCAGGCGAGGGGCGGGAGCACAGGCCTGACCAGAGAGGAAGAGGAGGCAGCTGGTTGCCACTTTGCCAGCGACAACATGAGCATGTGGTTCCACAGAGCGAGGGCACCGCTGACTCTGGAGCCTCACCGTCAGCCTGGCAAGAGTCCCGGCCCATCCACTTATGATCTCCCTCCCAGGTGTATTAGGAGGTTGTCATCCAGGACCTGGGGATGTGGCCAGGGCCGCATGCGACCTGCCAGGCCAGTCTGACTGAGCCCGTGCTAGGGCCCCGTCTCGTATCTGTCTGGAGGCCTTGTGAGCCCTGGTCTCTCGTTGGAGGCCTTGGTGGGTGCCCCGCATGGCCTCTGCAGCGGGGGTTGAAGCAGACAGAGGCCGCGAGGGCGCTCTGGGCTACAGCTGCCCATGCATGGGTGGTCAGGCCGGGCTGTGTCCTCATCCTCGTGGGGCCGGCCTGCGGAGGAGGCCGCTCCCGTGGGGTAGGGTGGGGCGTCTTGAGTGTCTCGGGCAGTGCTGTTGTCGTGAAGTTACAGGAGACGTCGCGGTGGCTAAGGAGCCGCCGCCTCCCCAGTCCCTGTGCCAGAGAACAGGGCCAGGCCGTGAGCCTGTCCTGCTGGGCAGGGGCTCTGCATCTTAAGGGCCTGGCACCCCGGCTCTGTGGAGCCGTGCCAGGAGGCAGGCTTGGGCCACATCCTCTCCAGGGGAGCGGAAGAGGACTTGACTGCTGGGCCTGTGGCCAGGCTCAGGCAGAGCCCGAGGTCCGGGCTGGGAGGCCCTCCCCTGGCTGAGGCGTCGGGGTCCTCGCCTGGAGCCTGTCCGCTGCCCTGAGAGCCTTCGGCCCCCACAGTGGACTTCGTGACCCTGGGCCTTAGCCTCCTGTTGGCAGATGGCAGCGTTAGCCAGGGAAAGACGGGCACATGCCTCCTAGACTCAGGTCACAGAGGCTCCCATTTATTCATCCCTAGCCTCTCAGAAGAATACTGTGTGGCTTACTAGGGCTTTTGCACACCTTGTCTCATTTTAACGCTCACGTTAGCCCTCAGGGGTTATCATTACCCTGCTGTTTCTCACGTGAGCCACTGAAGGCGAGAGAAGAGAAGGGGAGCAGAAGTTAGGAGCAGAACCAGGACTGGCCCCGGCCCAGCCCTCTGCCAGCTCCCAGGCCGCCTCCTTGAGAGGGACGGAGGTCCCACGGCCTGCACTCGGGCTCTCAGAGCTGGAGAATCACCACTGCCAAGTCCAGCGTCCAGGGCCACTGGCTGCAGAGGGCGGTTCACTTTTGTCTGACCCCTGGAGGTCATCCTGTGACCGCAGGCATCAGACTCTAGAGCAGGGACCTGCTGGTCAGGACGGAGGGAGGCCAGGAGAGGTTGCGTGGTGCCCACGAGAGACGCAGTGAGCCCAGCACAGAGCCATCCTGTCTTCTCGCCACCAGCAGCCTATGTCCACAGAAGACCGATTTCTATCGTGGAGGGATTTGGGGCACGTGGATCCTGCTGGAGCGGCTGGAGTTGGGGGTGATGTTTAGGCAGTTTGGATGGAGAAGCTTAACGCAGATGCTGCTGGGAGTTTTTCAAACATCTTTAGTGTCAGAAGGGCCTTTTTCAATATTTATTAGATATTGGGCACAATCCTTCCAAGAACCCGTGACACGTGTTCTTATTTATGGAGAGGCATCTAGGCCCAAGGAAGGGGAAAAGCTCTCCCGTGACGACTCCCAGAGTGGGGACCGGAAAGCATTCTGCTGCTCAGTGGCTGCGCAGTGAGCACCCGCGTGTCGCCTGTCCTTCCTCCAAGGTGAACGCGCTGGCAGCCCCGCGTGCTTAGTCCCCACCAAGCACACCCGGAGCAGCCAGCCCAACACCCGCGCGCTGGGAACCGGCGGTGCAGAGGCATGGCCGCGGCCTCTCTCTCTGCGGGTGCCCTGCTGCCTCCCGCCCAGGAGCACAGTAGCCCTCAGAGCAGTCCTGGGCCCCGCGCCCTGAGACGGGCCTTCAGCGTCGGCAGTTCAAGCCGTGCTGCCACCCACAGTCCGCGTGACTCCTGAGCCCCTCCCGCACTGGCGTGGCAGCCCCAGACTCTGTGCACGTGCTTGTGGGCCTGTGTCTTCACTCAGCCAGCCTTGAAGAGCAACCCAGGGCCCCTCCTGTCAGGAGCCAGGAGGTTGTCCCTGCTGAGGTCACCCGGCACAGCCACACATCCTCCCGTGGGCTTAGGGAGCTAAGCCAGGTGCAGTGGGCGTGGGTGGCCCTGAGGTCGTGTCTGCTGAGGCCTCCAGACACCAGGCAAGCTCGTCCAGCCTGGGGGAAGCTTGGTCACTCGACCAGATGGTCACTTCAGCCTCGTGAGGGGCTCCCTGCCCAGGTGTCAACGTCCATGGGCTGCTGGCACTGCCCTGGGTGGGGATCTGGGCTGGTCACAGCTCGGCCTATGTAAGCGGGGACTGCAGGCCCGGCAGCCAGAGCCCAGGGTGGGACGAGGCGGGCTCGCTGCTGAGCCCCGGGGGCACCGGGAAGCCTGACTCTGCAGCCCAGGCTCTGACTCAGACTTGTTCTCCTTCCCCTGTGGCCGCTTCTCAGACAAGTGATGGAGCACCAGCACCAGCAGCGCCAGGAGTCTCTCGAGAGAAGAGCCTCGGCCCCAGGTGAGAGCATCCCCTCTACAGGGCCACCCCGCCCCGGACGGTGCCAGCCACACCCCGCATTTCTAACTCGGATCTGACCCTGTCGCCGTGTCAGCTCTTCCCCTTCACGCTGAACAACCCGGGCTCCCTGCCCGGCCTCCAGGTGCGCAGGCCCATCAGCCCTCCTGCAGCTCCTTCACTTCCTCCGGGGCCGCCGCCTCCCTCGCACCCGTGCCCCCTTCACCAGACCTCACTGCTGTCCCAGCATGGTTGTTCCTTCCCTAAGGAAGCTTTCCGTGGGCTCCTGGCCAGCTGGAGCCCCTCCTCACAGGTCAGGGTAGCACTGTGTGCCTGCTCCTGGCGGCACTTGTCACCCTCCGCAGTGACCGACGTGCAGTCGTGTGATTGGCTCACTGCTGCCCACCAGGCCGTGAGCTCTGAGAGCACGGAGCCCGCGGTTACTGGTCCCCAGCGCCCTGCACAGGGCCCGGCAGGCAACAGAGACTCGGGTGGTGGACGGGGGTCGGGGATGGGACTGCCCAGCCCACGGCGCCGCTCCTGGACACATGCCCCCATCGGCCCTGCCGCCGTCCCCCGAGGCCAAGGAGGCAGGTCCCCGTTGCATCTCGGGGACTGACAGCTGCCAGTGCCTAGGAGGGTGCTGAGTACCGAGGGGGAACAGGGGGAAAAAGAGATACCATTTGGGCACCAGAGGGCTTCCTCTCCCCTGGAAGACCACCGCTGAGCAACAGGAAGTCAGTGGAGCGCGCAGGTGCAAAGCCAACATGTGACACTGGGTCCAGCCAGGCCCCAGGTGTTGGGAGAGACTGACAGTAGCAGGCGCCTCCTGAGGGGCTTCTTGGAAGAGGTGACCCTGAGCCGTTCCTCGTACTCAGAAGAGCGCCCCAGGAGGCTCCAGCTGGGCCTGGGCACTCACTGAGCTCACCTCTTGTGTTTCAGGACCCAGCCTCCAGCCAGGGCACCCATCCTCTGCAGCCTGCGCCCCCCTCTCATGTAGCGGCCCTCCACCCCCACCCCCACCCCCTGTCCCACCGCCACCCACGGGAGCCACACCCCCGCCCCCGCCCCCACTGCCGGCCGGAGGAGCCCAGGGCACCAGCCACGACGAGAGCTCCGTGTCCGGCCTGGCCGCCGCCCTGGCTGGGGCCAAGCTGAGACGAGTCCAGCGGGTGAGCGTCGTGGGCCCCAGGGGTGGGTTGGGGGAGGACGAGGCTGGGGGACCCTTCCCTGCCGGGGGGAGCAGCACCACCCTCCCCAACCAGACAGCACCTCCTGCCACCTCGGTCCCGGCTCCCTGGTTCTCGAGAGAGCTGGGGTGGCACTGCGTAAGGCTGGAGCTGCCACCCTCCTAGACGAGGAAACCCAGGGCCGGGCTTGTGAACAGCTCGTCCGGAGCACGCAGGTCACCAGCGGCAGCTTGGACTCAGGCCCTGGGTCTGCTGAGTTTCTATCCATCAGCTTCCTCAGGCTCAGCGGGTGCTCCCCAGCCTTCCCCAGTGTCCTGGCAGGAGGAGCTTCTGGAAGAAGGCCGTGCGTGCGTGCTAAAGGGCACCTCTGATACAGAGTAGTGCCCCCTCGCCCCTCAGGTCACACCGGCCTCGTCAAGGCCGCTGACCGTGAGCCAGTGGACCCAGGGCATGTCTGCGAACAGTGACCTCCAGTCGACGGCGCCCTCTGGACTCTGTCGCCAGTGGGTGGGGCTGGGGAGATGGGACCAGAGGGCCTGGCCTGGCCTGGCCTCTCACGCTCTGCTGTCACACCCAGCCCTTTTCCCTCAAGTCACCGGCCTGAAGCGCCCTCTCCCCTTAGCCAGAAGATGCATCCGGAGGCTCCAGTCCCAGCGGGTCCTCGAAGTCTGACGCCAACCGGGCCAGCAGTGGGGGTGGCGGAGGAGGCCTCATGGAAGAGATGAACAAGCTGCTGGCCAAGAGGTGGGTGTGTCGACTGACCCCAGCTCAGCCACTTGCCTCAGGCTCCCGCTCCCAGTGCCCGGCCCGGGGGTGCGGGAGGTGGACAGTACCACCCTCCCCAACCAGCAGCCACTGTGCCCCTGGCTTCAGCCGAGCAGGGGCACTGTCACTCAGGTTTTCCCTTCTCGAGCCAAAAGGAGTCCTCTCAAGTCTAAAGCCTTCCTCATTTATGTTTAACAAGTGTTCGTCTCAAAGTATCTGCCATGTCCCAGCCTTGTCCTGAGCAGAGAGAAATTTGAAGATAATTTCGGAGATAAATTCTCAGGGAAAAAGAAAACTATTCCCCCTGGGGAATGGGTGATGATGGGGCGTGTCCTTTGGGGGTGGTTACAGGGCCCCCAGGAGGAGTGACTGGGTGGCCGGAGCCCCCAGGGACGGAGCAGCAGTGCCCCCATGTCCTGGTCGGTTCCGGGGCCCGGGCCTCCACTCCCATCCACACTTGTTTGGTCCCCAGCTCAATCCCAAGCCGGTGGAGCGATCAGTCAGCCTCCTCTGGGGGGGTGTCGCAGGGGTACGCTGACGGGGCCCTGCGCCCTGGCTCACCCAAGCACCGGAGGACCGGGGAGCAAGCCTCGTCATGCAGGCAGGTTGGATTCCATTCCAGGGGAGCCCCACGTTAAAAATAGAAGATTTTCTTTAAAAACAATATATGCACAGTCACTCCAAGTCCGACGCCAGTGCATTCATAGTAACAGCTTTGCCTTGATGGTTTAGACCAAACGGAGAGGAAGTTTCTGAGAACAGGAAAAGGCCAGTGAGCCAGGAGCCAGGGAGACGCCAGATGGCTTGTGGCAGAGCTGGGCCCGCAGTTAACACAAACCCCACACGACCGGCAAGGAGCCGTCACACTGCCCCATGAAGCCCCGCTCGACATTGGCTGTCAAGTGGAGCCAATGAGATGCCCTCATGGGCTGTTTCTTTGAATGAAGGTCCTGGCAGAGTTGCTGGCTCCTCCCTCGAAGGGCTGCCCCACACCCTTTCCCAGGCGGGGGCATCTTGTCCACAGGTGCCCGGCGCAGGAAGTCTCCACGGAACTGGAGGGGCCTGGTCTGCTGTGTTTTCTTGGAAGACTGAACCTGGCTCTGGGCAGGCGCAATGTCATGGGCACAGTGGCTGGCCAGGGAGGAGCCGGGGTGCTTGCACCCAGCGTTGGAAATAAAGACAGGACAGCCAGCCCAGAAACAAATGCAGAGGCAGGACTGAGCGGGCACGGTGTCAGGAAGAAGATGTCGGGGACGATTCCCGGGTTTCTGGGAGGACCCATCCTTCCCGGGATGAGCCAACGAAGAAGGGGCCCCAGTGTGACTGAGAAGGCTGCAGCATGGGCTGGTCCCTCGACGGGGACAGCCCACTGGTGGCCGTTCCCCCCCATCAGGCCAGTTTCCCCCTTGATGGGCAGTTCACTTGTGAGCTCTTGAGCACTGTGTGTTCTGGCAGCTTCAGAGAGGCTGCTGTGTGTGGGTTTGAGAATTAGCCAGATGTCGGTGCCCAGTGTGGCCAGCAGAGAGCAGGGGGTTTTCAGGGTGTTTGAGCAGGGGCTCATCCCTGGGGGGTGCTGTCAGTGACCAGAGGCGTCTGTCGGAGCCTTTCCTTCCTGAGCAGCTCTTGGCGGCATCCGGGTTGAGAGGGCGTGGCTGCTGAGCTCCGAGGCAGGGGACTTCAGGGAGACAGGCAGGCTTCCTTCTCCTGCAGGTGGCCCGCAGGTGGGATGTCCGCAGCGTGACCTGTGGGCTGGGGGCTGTCTTGCCTCTCGCAGCCAGGCCTGGGTGTTCTGAGGCCATAGCTGTACCCAGCTCTTCTGACTGGGACGGGGTGTGGACCAGCCTCCTGCCCCTCAGGTGCTGCAGACAGAGATGTGAGTGTCCCCATTTCCCCTGCCAGACCAATTTGGCATCCAGGGTCCTGGGACCAGCACAGAAGGCCTGCACACTCACTCAGGCGTCACCCCAGGCCAGATAGGTGCCTGGACAAGTTACCTCCTCCACACAAAACGGGTTAGACCCCAGCAAAGGGCTTCTTAGGACCACGTCTGCACAGAAGAGGCATCCGGTCAGTGTGGAAACCTCCGGGGCTGATGGTGTGTCTTCTCCCTTCTGTGTTAGGAGAAAAGCAGCCTCCCAGACAGACAAGCCGGCTGACAAGAAGGAAGACGAAAGCCAAACAGTAAGTGCACCCACCGCCAGCCTGCCCCGGCTTCCCGTGCCGTGTGGACACACCAGGCCCCGCGGTGCCGGGGGTTGGACAATCACATGATAGATCCTTCACTGGGTGATTGTAGGAGGGCAGGGGCACTGCTGTCCATCCCCCTGCACCACGGGGCAGGTCTGCACTTACTGAGCGTCTGGCAGCCTCATGGGAGAGGCAGGTGGGCGGCAGAGAAGCAGGGTCCAGTCGGGAGTGTCGTGACGAGAGGACCTGGAGCCTGGGGAGCTCAGACACACGAACAGGTCTCCTCGACAGACTCGGGTGCAGTCACGGTAGGGGGTGTCTGCTTCAAGACCAGGGCTGTTCCTATTTATTTCTACTCCTAAAAGATGTCACTCGAGTCCATCGATTCCAGCAGAGCCTCGGATGAGCTGGGCAAAGGACCCCGAGCCTCAGGCGCTTGTCCGGATCAGGATCGTGGAGTCCCGTCTGTCCACCCAGAACTCCACGTGCCTGCCTCCACCTAGTGCGGCTAATGCTTTTGTCCTGTGTGTTAAGCTTTCCCTGTAAAAACAGATTCCTGCTAAAACCACTAAGTTTAGACCTTAATTGCAGACAGCATACAGGTTGCATCTCAGTGACAGAAATGCCAGGGCACGCGCACTTCCGTGCCACTGGGTGAGGCTCGCCAGGCGAAGCCCAGGGCTCCGGCCCTGCCAGCTGCCCTCCCACCCCCTCACTCCAGCCTAGGCACGTGCAGCCCTCTCGGCCCCCACAGCTGACTCCTCCCCAGTCTGGACGTCTCTGCATAAGCATTGCTCCCTGAGAAATGGGCTCCCAGACCCCAGACTCGGTAAGGCTCCCTGCAGCTTCGTCCCCGGGCACCTCTCCCTGCTGTGCTTCTGCTCGGCTCTCAGCGCACACGTGTCTCGTCTCCTCGCCCCTTGCTGCCGGAATGTGAGCCCTGCGAGGACCACGCGTGCCCGTTCCCCTGCCCGCATGCCTTGCACCAGGTGTGGAGCCCATCCAGCTGGCTCTGCCTGAATGCCTCCAAGTGCAGAGGCCTGTGTGGCCAGGAGCCTGGGGGTAGTCACAGGCCTCCAAAGGCTGGCGGGTTCCAGCCAGCACTGCCAGCCCCAGCTCCCTGGGCTCTAGGAAGAGAAGGAGTGGAAGTGCTCCGTCGTATCCGACTCTTCGCGACCCCATGGACTGTAGCCCACCAGGCCCCTGTGTCCATGGGATTCTCCAGGCGAGAACACTGGAGTGGGTTGCCATGCCCTTCTCCAGGAGATCTTCCCAAGCCAGGAACTGAACCTAGGTCTCTGGCATTATAGGCAGATGCTTTACTGTCTGAGCCACTAGGAAAAGAGTAGGGACCCAGGAGAAATCTTTGACCCCAAGGGTAGAGTTTTCCTCCTCTGACTCCCCTTTCTCTGTAGGTCTCTAGGCTTGGTTGCATGCGGCCGGGAGGCCCCGCCCACATGGGAGCAGCCTCTTCCAGGGCTGGGACAGTCCCACACAGCACAGCGAGTACAATGTGGCCAGGGACACTGGCGGCTGGCCTTTCTTTTTTCTTTTATTTGGCTGTACTGCGCAGCTTGGGGATCTTAGTTCTCCAACCAGGAATCGAACCTGGGCCCTCAGCAGTGAAAGCAGTCAGTCCTAACCGCTAGACCTCCAGGGGAGTCCCTGGCTTTTTCATTTCTATACTTTTCAGTGTTTTCCAGATCTTCACCGAACATGTACAAAGTTTCAAGAAGGAAATGTGGAGCCCTCCACATTCGGGAGAACTCCACACTCCCGAATGTGAAGTCAGGTGGCTTGGGCAGGGCTACTGCCCCTTGCTGGCCACGGGGCTCTAAGGATGTGTCCCAGGCATGAAGAGCACAGCCCCCAGGCTGCGAGGCGGCTGGCGAAGGGGTCTGCGGGGGTAGGGAGGCTCTTCCCGGCTTGCAGCTGAAGCCGGACTTCCCTTTATATAGGGAGCAGTCTTATTAGTTATTTTTGAAATAATAGGATGATGTTAAAATTTTTTTCTGGTTTATTTTCCAGTTACTCTAATTTCACCCATAATATCTCCCACTCTGGCCTGTTTCCTTTGGGTCCTGGTCCCCAGGCACACGTGTTGATTTCCATAATTTCATTAACTCCACTCTCTCACAGCGAGAGGCCTCAGGAGATCTTCCTAGGGTCTTCCTGTGGGTCTTCCTCTGGAGACCCACAGCCTAGCACATTCTTTTGCCCCTGAATCAGCGACTCCGAGAACTCTCTTCACGCACCCCACAAATACGGGGTGGGGGTTCCTGACAGTCACGAGGTCAGTGCTCGGTGCGGAGGCCAGGGGTGAGCAGTTGTCCTGGCTCTCCGCTGTGTCTCCCTGCAGCCTTCTTCCCCAACTGCCATGGGGTGGAAACCTGGGGTTTTCATTAGTGAAGCACCATGGTGGTCTCACTGTAAAAGTAACACTCGTTCACTGGATAATTTGGAAAACTGCGGTCTTCTAGATGACCTGGCCCAAAAGTCCCCACCCAGCCGGCCTTCCTAACCAGATCGGCAGCAGAGCCTTTCTCTTCCGTTTCAGGAGGAGCCCAGCACCTCTCCATCTCCGGGAACCCGAGCAGCCAGCCAGCAGCCCCCCAACCCGTCAGGTAAGGAGCCCACCCTGCCTGCACCAGGCATGGGGTCCTAGAGTGGGAGGGGCTCTCACAGGAAGATGATCTGACCCCCATGGCCTCACTTGGTGGATGAGCAGAGGCTGCACTGGCGGGGCGCCCTGCCGTCTTACAAGGAAGCTCCCCCGACCCCTGTTAGCTACCGCCTGCAGTCGGAGCCTGAACATGTGCAGGGCATCCTGGGGGAGAGAGCGCCCCCGTCCAGCTGTTTCCCCAGCGGGCCTGCCCACACCTAGGAGGGGTGGGGAAGATGGGACCGGAGGCTCAGCTTCCTGGCCTTGGGCCCTGCTCTGAACAGGAGCATGTAAATACCACAGTCAAAATGCCAGGGTGCTCCTTGTGAAACACCAGGATGTTATGGTCACCACCAGGGAGCCTTGCTCGCTGAGCAGTCAGCCAGATGAGGCCTGCAAAGCAGACGGCCCCTAACCTAACCTGGTCCGAGCTCTGAACGGGTGTGGTCAGAAGAGCGCCTTCAGGCTGTGTGGTGGGAAGACGCCACGGCATCTGGTCCCTCAGTCATTCAGCAAACGTCTCGGGGTCTGCTCTGAGCCAGGCCTGTGCTCCTGAGCGTGTGGTGGGGCCGGGGGGGACAGAGAGAAAACAGGAAGCCTGTGGCGAGAGGCTCATGCCCGCTCTTGGCAGCTCGCTGGGGCACGGCTCTGCGGCCACCTGGGCCTCACGTCCTGCCCTGCTGGCTCGTCAGCCTCCCTATGAGGCTGGGGTCTGTGGCCTCTCCTCAGGCAGTGCCACGATTCTTGGTGAGTGACCGCGTGAACGCCTCACGTCCCAGCAGAGGGGCTGCAAGTTCCTAGTTAGAAGCTCAGTGCTTGTAAGCGGTGTGCCCCGGGCCACGTGCCGGAGCTCCGGTGTGGTCCTGCTCCCGGGTCCACCCTGCAGGCTCAGCGAGGGTCAGCCCGCGGCCTCCAGGCTCAGCTCAGAGCAGCTGGCGCCTGCTGCCCCAGGGAGCTTTCCCTTCTGCCTCTCTGCTCATCCTGCCAAGTCAGGGAACTCACTCAGTTCAGTGGACCTCTCGTAGTAACGTGAAATGCGGTTAAAGAGCACTTGGAAAAGGAAAGACTAATCAGCTTCCAAGGCCAGGTCGGGAAAGAGCCAGCAGCATTGTGTGGGGAGAGCCACGGAGCCGGGGACGGCGGGGGCACTGGCTCCCAAAGGCGGGTGTGGGGTGCGCTGAGGGTGCAGGCGGGGGGCTTCCTGTGCCCCCCCGGCCCACTGCTGGGGGCACAGGCTGCTTCTGGAGGTCCTGGTTCAGAGCTTCCCTGCCCAGCCGGCGCATTCCCAGGAAAGCCCTAGCCATGGGGAGAGGACTTGAAACCAGGTCAACCGAGTTGCGGGAGCAGGGGCTCCCGTCCTGAGTTGGGGAGACGCAGGTGGCAGGCCTGCAAGGGCCGCCTGGGCCACGGGAGCCGGGGCGGGGCCGTCTGCCTGGGATGCTGCGGGGCGCGGGGCCACGGCACACTCCCAGCCCTGAGGCGCTTCGTCCACCGACAGAGGCCAGCCGGAAGCCCTGGGAGCGGAGCGGCTCAGCAGAGAAGCCCATGTCCTCCTCGCTGTCCAGGTGAGCCGCCCCAGAAGCCCACGCTGCACCCGGGGCGGGGGCCCAGGCGGGCCTTGGTGCCAACTCACCTCTGCTCCATTCCACCCACCACGTAGAACCCCGTCTGTGGCCAAGAGCCCGGAAGCTAAGAACCCCCTGCAGGCGCAGCCTCACTCTACTAGGTACCGCACTGCCCGCCTCTGGGGCCGCCTCTGTCCCCTCCCGCAACTAACACCTCGGCCCCTGCCGCGTTGTCATCTAACAGCTATCTCTGGGAGAGGGCGGGCTGTGCGTCGTGAGGGACAGGGCAGGCCGGGTCCTCCTCACCCTCATCGATGGGGGGCCCTGAGGCCCGGGGGGTGTGACTGTCCAGAGAGGCCGTGGGGAGCTGCGGAGGTGCAGTCCCAGCTCTGGGCTCGCCAGCCAGGACACCGGGCTAGCCAGGGGCCCTCTGCAGCCTCCCCCCCCCCTGCAGCGTGGTGGCGTGTGGACGGTAGCCGCACACAGCAAGTACCCCTCACCAGCGCTCACTGTGCCCCGCGGCCTACAGTCCCGGGGCTGGCCCCTCACCGCCCTCCTCCGCTTCCTCTGCGTCTTCCCAGGGAGATGCTGGCCACGTTTCCCAAAAACCAAAAGCTGAGGTGATAACAGGATGGGTTGTTTGCAACGGAGGTTGCTCAAAAAAAACCTCAGGCAATCAGATAGTAACCACAGGCCGAGCGTGGCCTGAATGTGCAGGGTTCTAGAGCCCGCACTAACGGGTGTCTCCAACGCCCGTCACCAATCGGAGGGAAACAGCCCAGAGCAGGTGGCGCTTGGTCCTGGTCTGGCTGAGTCAGCCAAGACAGAGCTCTGGCCAGCTCCGCAGGAGCAGTGAGGACAGACACGGGTGCTCAGGGAGGGCTATCCTGGTGTCAGCCAGGGCTTGTGGGGGTCCCGAGTCAGCCAGCTTTTCGGCCAGGCGTGAGGTCCCTGCCTGCACAGAGCTCGTCTCCGCGTGCAAAGACCCACAGACAAGACAACCATGCGTTCCCATGGGTGCTCGGGGGAAGACACCAAGGGTTCTGTGGTGGGCAGTGCCGGGCACAGAGGGGCTTCAGCAAGGGGGCTTCTCAGAGGCGGTGTTTGAGCAGACACGGAGGAGGGGAGCCTGCCCTACAGAAAGTAGGGGGAGCGGACTTGCGGTCTGAAGGAGCAGCGAGTGCTGAGGCCCCGAGCCTGCTGCCAGCCTGGTGAACTCAGAGCAGAAAGCAGAGCAGCATGGCTGACAAGCGTAGGACGTGGGGAGGGCGGAGCAAGGCACACTGAGGGGAAAGGCGTGGGTTTGTCCCGCGCACAGGCCGCAGTCCATGCACCCTGGGCCAGGGCGCCATAATGCAGTGCCTCTGGGCCGCTCGCCTGGCTGGAGGCAGGAGGTGAACCCGTCAGGCGGGAGCCAGATCAGGGCCCGGGAGGCGAGGCGGGCAGGGCCGGCCTGCAGCCCTCGGCAGAGCTGGCTGCTTCCTGCTGGTGGAGCAAGGACAGACTGCCAAGTTCCAAGCAGCCAAGCGTCCCTCTCAGGGTGAGAACACTGTCCAGGGTGTTCTCACTGGGAAAGCAAGTTCTCCAGCTCCGAGCTGGAGTGCTTCCTAGACTCACAGGGCCCACAGAGATGTCGGGGTCACTGTCGGGGTCGGGGGGCTGTCCAGAGGGGAGGACCTGGGCCCAGAGAGGTGACGTGGTTTGTCCAGGTGCCCCAGAAAATTGCTCTTGAAACAAGGACTATGAACCTACAGCAGGGCAGGGGACCTCTTTCCCCACCAGGATCCAAAATTACTTACTCAGGACCACGTTTGGCCTCTTTACTGAGTTCGTCCAGAGATGTGCAGGAGCACTTTATTTTTTTCTTTTTTCTTTTTTAATCCGGGTATGTGCACTGGACCACTAAAATTTTATTTACATGGCATTCCGTGGTTTTTCAACCCAGCTTTCCTGAGATATAATTGACATCTAACGTTGTGTGAGTTCAAGGTGCCCGGCACGGTGACTTCATGTGTTAGATGCTGTAAATGATTACCTCGGGCAGGCAGGTTAAAACATCCGTGACCTCGCACAGGCACCTTCCTCTGTGTATGCGGTGAGAACTCGCAGACCTCCTTGCTGCGCTCCTCCCAAGTGCGCAACGCAGCACCTCCAGCCACGGCCACCACGCTGTGCGCTCAGCCCCGCGGCCTGCCCGCCTTGCTACTGCAGCCACGCGCCCCTCGCAGCCTCACCAGCCACCCCCACCCCCACCCCTGGCAGCCACCAGGCCAGTCTGTTTCCATAAGTTTGGCTTTTCAAGATTTGTTTATTTTGTGTTGGAGTATAGCCGATTAACAAGAAACGTTGTGACAGTTTCAGCTGCACAGCACGGGGACTCAGCCATACCTTTACTTGTATCCATTCTCCCCCAAACTCCCCTCTCATCCAGGCTACCACATGGCCCTGAGCAGAGTTCCCTGTGCTGCACAGGAGGACCCTGTTGTTCACCCATTTTTAATACGGGCTTCTCTGGATTTTACGTATAAGTGAGATCACGCAGCATTTATCTTTCTCTGGCTTATTCACTCAGCACCATGTCCATGTTGTCACAAACAGCAGGACTTCCTTCGTTCTCATCGTGGAATACTTCATTATATACGTGTGTGTGACGTGTACCTATACATGTACACGTGTGTGCATACACACCCACGTAGATACAGATAGGACGTCATCTTCATCCACTCATCGGCCAGTGGACACTCAGGGGGTCTCCGTGTCGTGGCAGTTGTGAACAGCGCCACGGCGGACGGGGCGTGCGGCCGTCTGCGGGGAGCAGCGAGCTTGTTCCCTCTGGCTGCATCCCCAGAAGGGGGATTGCTGGCCCACGTGGAGGCTCCTCCACTCTGTTCTCCGTCTCAGCCGCACCAGCGCTTCAGCGTCCTGCTGGTTCTCCGCTGCGGAGGACGCCAGCCGGACCTGATCTGTATGGTGACGCCTGGCATCGTGCCAGTCCCCCCGGTGTGTGTCTGCTGGTTGTCACATGTCCACTCCCCCAGTCCGCATGTGTCCGCCAGCTCTCACGTGTCCACTGGCTTCAGGTGTGTGTCCACCAGCTCTCACGTCCATGATCCGTGTAGGCGGCTCTGACCACATCATTTCCCTGAACCTGCCTCTCTCTCCATGTGGGGAGAGAAACTGAATCCAGAAAGTGCTCCCTCGGCACCATGATTCTCCTTTGAAAGGGCAGGTGAAAGCATCTGTCAAAATTTTCTTTTTTTTGACCACGCTGTGCCACTTGTGGGATCTTAGTTCCCTGACCAGGGATCGAACCTGGGCCCTGGCAGTGAAAACACTGAGTCCTAACCACCGGACCTCCAGGGAAGCCCCTGTCGAGACTTCCCAGGGAGGATTCATGTGCAGGAAACATTAAATTTCAAGCCAGCTAAGCTTAGTTCAGAAACGTCAGAGAAGGACAGTCCCCAGAACTGAACCCTCTGCCTGAGAAGAGCAAAACCACACGCAGAGCTGGTCCCCAGCACCAGGGCCGCTGGCTCTTGTCAGACATGGGTGCCTCTGGGCTGAGCAGTTGTCTCCTGTTTAATGCCAGCATCACGGGTTCTCCCCAGGCTGTGGTCTAGCCGGGATCAGAGCCCTCACTCTGAGAACCAGCTTATCAGCATCCTCTTCCCAGGGTTGGGCAGGGGAGGAGCGTGTGGCTCAGAATGCCGTCCACACGCATGGGCGCTTCCGTGTGAGCACTGTCAAGTCGGGAGACCCCAGGTCCTGACGCTTGGGTTGGGAAATACACTCATGGTATCCAGGAGGCCCGCTCAAGGTGGAGACAGGATGTGAGAGTCCTTTCTGAAGTGCCAAAGCAGCAGCATTTGAAGAGGGCAGAGCCAGGCCCTCAGCGGGCAAGCACTGGGCACCCACTTGCCTGTCGAGCTCGGCCCCCCAATGCCCACCCAACCACACCCCGCCACCCTCTCCCCAGGATGAAGCCGGCAGGGAGTGTCAACGATGTGGCCCTGGATGCCTTAGATTTGGACCGGATGAAACAGGTGAGTGTGTCTGTCCAGAGGGGCTGTGAAGGAGCCGGGCCTGGGGGCTTCTCGGGGCTGCGAGGGTGGCAGCTGGCGGGGAGGAAGGGGGCGGGAAGCCACATGCATCTTCACCAGGAAAGGGCCCCGGGCCCTCCCAGCCTGCCTCTTGGGGGGGCCGCCCTGGCTTCTCCCAAGTATTTCTGAGGCATCGCAGGGTGTCCCATCCCCCGTCACACACACCCTTCCCCATTGCGGGGTGGGGGGCTGCTGAGAACACAGAGGGACGTGGCTCTGAAGGGAGCCCGGCCTCCCTGCCCGTGACCACGGCCACCCTCACCCCAAGGCCCTACTCCCAACAGGAGATCCTGGAGGAGGTGGTCCGGGAGCTTCACAGAGTGAAGGACGAAATCATCGACGGTGAGTGGCAGGGACCCCCCACCCCGACCCCCTCCACGGGGCGGCGCCCAGCCAGGCTCATGCCAAGGGTCCTCGGGGAGGGCAGCGGTGCCTGTGCCCAGGGCTGCAAGCCAGGGGCCAGGAGGGCCCAGCCAGTGAGGTCGTTCTGGGCCAGGAGGCTGAGGGTTTGCGCTGAGGGGGTTCGTTCTTGCTCCCCGCAGCCCACACCAGCCTCCCAGTTCTCTGGATGGGGAGACTGAGGTGGCTCAGACAGATTAAGGAGCTTGTCCAAGTGGGAGCACCTGCTCGTGGTCTGCACCTCGGTCTGACCTCCCCAGGCTCCCTCCTGGGTGAGCCGGTGGTGGGAAGGGTGCGTTCACCAGTCCAGAGCAGCTTTGAACCATCTGTTCTTTATCTTAGTATCCCATGGACTTAGATCACTCTCTTTATTCTGCTGCTTCCGATCCCCGAGCTTGGGCTACAAGGGCAGCTGCTACCTTCCCAGAGGCTAGAGGGCCCCAGAAGCCACAGAACTACCTAAGGGCCTGACCGAGTCCACAGCCTGCTGGGCGCTGCTGGCCTGGGGAGCTGGTGTGCGGCTCCAGAGAGCAGGGCCTCGTCGCAGTGAATCACATCCATCCGTCCACTCCCCACCGGAGCCTTTGAAACGGCCAGCTCAGATCTGGGGCCAGAGGAAAAGGAAAGGCGTGGGCCGAACTAGCTAAGCCCACAGAGCAGGGAGGCGCGGTCCAGGCGCCCCCCCCTTCCCTCGCCATCACTCCTGGGGGACTCTAGAGAGAGGAGAGCGGCTGGGAGCCAGCAGAGCCAGACTCCTGTCCAGGGCTGGGTGATCAGCCACGCCCTGTCCTTGATCCAACAGAGAGCGCTCAACTTCCTGTTGGTCCAGTCCCCTACCAGGCTGGGATGGGCAGATAACGAGTTAATGAATGAAGAGGGGAGACAGAGCGGGAGCCAAAAAAAAAGACAGAGGCCAGCTGTTAACCCCACTTTATTGCTGGGTGCCCCTGCCTCGGGAGGCCATGGGCCAGAGGGGTCGGGGCGGGGGCTGGGGGCACCTTGGTCTCCACCTGCTGTGGCAGCCGCAGTGGACGCGGCCCCTCTGGTGGGCAGCTGGGACTGAGCCTCTTTCCCGCCCTGTCCCCCAGCCATCAGGCAGGAGCTGAGCGGGATCAGCACGTCGTAGGCCAGAACCCCCGACGCCGCCCACAACCCGGGCCACCTGACGGCGGGGACCCCACGGAGCCCAGCGCCCAGGCCTCTGGCACACTCAGCACGCGCTGAAGCTAGGACGTGCTTCGTTTAAAAGTCTTAACCTGTGATAAAATATTAAAATGAGAAAAGTTCAGTTCCTCGATTTTTTTAGATTCAACCTGACAGAACACCAGGCCTGCCGCCTTTTTTTGTATTTTATATATGCCTATTTAAGTGTACGTTCCTTTGGGTTCATAGAGAAGACACCCCAAGTCACACGCCTCGTTAGAAGGTCTCAAGTTTTCTTCTAGGTGCCCCCGGGAGCGGCGGCCGCTACCACACGGCTCCTCCCTGCATCCTGGCGGCGAGGGTCCGTCCACACACCAAGCCGTCTGTGTCCACGTGGTAATAAACGCTTACTGTCTACACTCTGGCTCCGGCTTGTTCACTCAGCACCAGCTCCTGGTCGTGCCTGGCTGGGGAGGCCTCTTCTTGGGGGAGGGCCTGCAGAGTGGTGCCAGGAGTAGGGGGGGCCAAGACAGGGCCCTTGGGAGTGAAGCAAGGAAGGACGGGGTGTGAGCCGCCAGCTCAGGCACTTCCAGCGAGAGTCCTGGGGCTGCTCCCGGGCCAGCCCCCTCCAGGGAGCTGGGCCCTGTGTGGGGCCCATGCAGGAGGAGCATCAGAGGGGACCAGGAGGGTGTACCTGCTCAAATCCCCATCCCCACCTCCCAGATGGGGCCCTGTGACTTGGGCTCAGCCAGACAGGAAGGCAAGGCAAGCAGGCGTGGCCTCTGCCCTGCAGCCCCTGTGCCCATCAGAGGCACGTCTCAGACCATGCAGGGCTGAACCACAAAGGGCCTGGCCCTCAGCGCTGCCCACTGCTGCCCCTGTGCCCAGAGTGGCCCCAGCTAGTAGGAAAGCTTTTAAATCCTGTGACCAGCCTCCAGGACAGCAGTGTGCCCTGGCCCTGGCCCAGCCGTACTCTGGGGGCTGTGGGAGGAGCCCCCCACCACAACCCTCCAGTCTGGCTCAGGAAACGGGACTACTTGCTGGCCAGGCTGGACATAGTCCATCTCCATGCATGCTCCCAGCAACTGAGAGACAGGAAGCCTGCTCTGCATGTCAGAAGGGGAGCGGCTTTAACCCACAGTTCCAAGAGGCACTCTGCAGCTCCTCCCACCTCCCACAGTCCAGGAGTCCTGGGGCCATGGGGAGGGGGGCTGGCAGGTGTCCACAGGGTGTTCCCAGTTGCTGGGCTGCCGCCTCCCAGGAAGGTTAACAACCCTGGGCTCTGGGCGGGGTCAGATAAACGCCTGGCAACTGGGAGGGCTAAGCTGGGCTCGGAGCTTGCCGATTGGCGCTCCTCTCTGGCATTGAGCGCAGGGGTCTCCTCCCCGGAGCCATCCCAGTGGTCAGGCCACTCCCAGCCCCACCACACCTGCCCCCAGGGTGGTCCTCGGCCTCCCCAGCCTCACATCCCCAAGGGGGGCTGTAGTTCCCTCACCCGGGCACCCTCCTGCTGCCTGCCTGCCTGCCTCTGGGAGACCCAGACCCCTATCCCAACACAGCCCCTCCCTGGGCCAGGGGCTGCTGACGCCTCCCGCGTCACCTGTGCCATCAGCCCTTGGCTTAGCCAGGACAGGCTGTGCCCCACGTCCTAGAGACACCATCAGAGCTGCCCTTAACGTGGGCTCTCACCCCTCGGTCCGGCCACTTGTCCACCCGCCATCTCCCCAGCCCGTGGTACCCCTTCTCCAGCTTCACACCTGAGCTGGTGAGGGTGTGGGCTCAGGCTGGAGCAGGAGTGAGGCGGACCTGGGCGGGGGACGGGTTGAGGCAAGAGCATGGGCCAAGGGCCACATGGACCTCGGCCCATGCCTGGGGCCAGCCAGGATGCTGCCTCAGTGTGGTCCCCACCAGGGGGCACAGAGCAGGCCCTGCCCAGGGAAGCAGGCTCTGGGGACTTGAAAACCACTGCTGGATTTAATTTAGGGCATGGGGACGCCGGAGGACTGCTCCCTAGGCGCAGAGTGCCCAGGGCAGGGGCAGGCCCAGCCCTGAAAAGGAGGGCCGGCCTGAGGTCACCAGTCCATGTACAACCCGAGCCGCCATCCATGCCCGCTGCCGCCAGGTGTTGTCTCTGGGCCCCGGGGGAAAAGAGCAGTGGCTCAGGGCGTGGGAACCAAATGCAGCCAAACCAGTTCTGGGCACTAGGCCGTGGGATGGTGACAGCCAGCCCTGCATCCAGCGGCCGGGGCGGGGCAGCAGCGGAGCGCACGGCCCCAGGGCGCCGGCCGGCCGTCGGGCTCACAGGCGGTTCTCGGCCAGCTTGCACACCCGCTTCACCCGCGCGAAGGGCCCCAGGGAGTCGTCGAACACAAAATCCCAGAGCACCTTCACCCACGAGTGGTGCTGGGGCAGGTGGTCGTAGTACTCGGGCGCAATCTTCCGTACCTGCAGGGGAGGGACGGGCGGGTCAGAGGCCGCACGCACGCACGCACGCACGCAGACACGAGCGAGCACACAGACCACGTGAGCACATGCGCGCGCGCACAGCCCTGTCAACGCTGAGGGTACCCGTGTCCTCCAGCTGAGTCAAGCAGCAGGCCTCAGGCGCTGCACGAAGGCGAAGGGGCCATTGGCACCAGGAGGCGCTGAGCTCCGACCTCTCCCAGCCCCCGGCCCCAAGTAGGGTGAGGAATTAAAATGCGTACTCCCCTCCTTCCCGGGGGCCCACACACAAAGTCTCCGATCCAGGAGCCCCGGGGTGGGCCGGAGTTCTGAGTCCTGCTGAACCACTGTCTGTCCCCGCGCCTCCGTGCGGGCACAAGATGCCCTCGTGAACCTGCAGACTCTCCTCTGACCTTGGCTCCCACCACGCCCTCACCCCATCACCCTCCTCTCTGGCCTCAGTACCTGTCATTTCCCACTCCAGCTCCCTACCCCTCTCTGTATCTGACACCCTCAGCCCGCCTCCTCCAGGAAGTGCTCCAGCCTCAGCAGCTACAGCCACACCAGCACCTCCCCTGCTCGCCAACCACGGGAAAGGCCTCCCCTTCCCCCGCCTAGGACGCGCCAGGTGCGCAGGACCTGCTTTAGAGCCGAAGATGGGAGGGGAGCGGGGAGGAGGGCGCCCTCCGGGGTATGAGGGGACCCGCAAGGCGGGAGCTGGGAGCCCTTGACTTTGTTTGGGAGGAGTAAAGGGTCACAGCTGACACCAGATGCTCCTGTGAGTGTCTTGGGTGGAGAGTCTGGCTCTGCTGCTTCCTGGGAGCAGGGAACCACCCCCCAACCTGAGCCTCTGCCTTCTCATCCAGGAAATGGGCATGATGACCTTGAAATGTCGCACAGGCTTGTGGTGAGACAGTGCTCAGCACAGAGCAGGACCTCGGTGCCGTGGAGGAGCCACTTCGTGGGCACAGTCCAAACACCTGCACACCCAGACCAGTGCTCACACACACTCGGACACACATGGGTGGGTGAACATGCACACCCAGACATGCATGTACGTACAGGCACACCTAACCACGTGAACACACAGGGACACACACACAGACTCGCACACTCACTCTCCCACCACAGCAACCTCCAGCCTCCCTGGGCACCAGCATCTCTGCTCTAACCAGCCAGCAGCAGAGCAGAAGGCCTCCCCCTCCCGCCTCCCTCTCGCTCCTTTAGACATTCTCCAGCCCCAGGTCTCCCGGACAGAGGCACCAGCCCAGACCGGAGGCTTCGCTCTGAGACAGCTCAGGTCAGACCCCTTGGGTCACAAAGGGCAAGGCTCTCTGTCCTCTTTGTGCCATGAGGGGGCCCTGGAGGGTCACAGGGCAGGGACAAGAACTGAGAAGGGAGGGGGTCAAAAGGCGGGTTGCTTCACTCGAACCAGTGCCACTGCTGCAGGCACCCTCTGAGGCACAGAGAGGGCCAGCGGGTGGGCCCCAGACACACAGCCAGCCCGTGACCGTCACCGCTGTGCTCAAACAGGGTTGCAGTAAACCAAGAGGCCTGAACTGTAACATGCCCCTCGAGCCCCTGCCCACCGTGAATTCACCTTCTTGTTCTCCAGCCAGGCACTCCGTGTGCCTTGTGGCCTTTCCTCCTGCCCTGCAGACCACAAGGGAGAATGTGGCCATCCCGTGATCGGCAAGAGAGAAAAAGAGGCCACAATGCAGCCCCAAACCCTCCCTGCACCTCCCCGCCTCGCGCCCCCCGCACCCACCGGTGCCTGCCGTTGCCCTGACCCCACCTACCAGGGGCAGGTTGCAGCCAGGGATGCTGGGGAAGTCATGATGTTCCATGTGGTAGCCCACGTTGAAGGTGATCCAGTTGAGGGGCCCGTAGTAGGAGTAGGTCTCATGGCCCTTGAGGAACATGTAGTGCTCAGCCACAAAGTGGCCCGAGATGGGGTGCAGGCCCAGGCCCAGCAGGGAGCTGGCCAGCAGGTAGACCATGGGCTTGAGCCCCCAGAGGGCATAGATGGTGGCGTCAGCCGCCAGCTGCACCAGGGCGTTGCACAGTTCCATGCGGGTCACGGCCTTGGGGTGCACGCAGAGCGGCCGCAGTGAGTAGAAGAATGGCTGCAGGACCAGCCAGAGCAGCTTGCGGGCCGGCGTGCAGAAGAGCCAGCCCTCGAAGCGCGTGGGCACATCCACATCCAGCCCGTCGCCGCCCAGGTAGCGGTGGTGGTCCACGTGATACTTCTTGAAGGAGGCGGCGTAGGGCAGGCCTATGGGCAGGTTGGCGAAGATGGCGAACCAGCGGTTGCAGGCGGCACGGCCCGTGCCGAAGGCGGTGTTGTGCGAGATGTCATGGATGGCCAGCGTCAGCGAGTGGTTCACACAGCCCCCGAAGGCGTAGGCCCAGAAGAAGAGCCAGCGCCATGCCAGCCCCCGCGCCAGCCAGCAGGCCAGCAGCTGCGCCAGCACCATTCCCGTTACCGTCCACTTGATGTGGGGGTCCGGCCGCATCAGGGCCTTGATGGCCGGGTACTTGGCTGCAGGGGGGACAGGGGAGAAGGTGAGGTGGGCACTGGCCGCCTGGGTCCCAAACCTGTGCTTCCCCTCCCCCTGCTTCCCCTCCCCCCACCGGCCCTCCCCTCCCCCTGCTTCCCCTCCCCCCACCGGCCCTCCCCTCCCCCTCCTTCCTCTCTCCCTCCTCCCCTTCCCCTCCTTCCACTCTCCCCGCTCCCCGTCCTTCCTCTCCTCCCCCTCCCCTCCCCCTTCTCCCTCCCCCGCCCCCTTCTTCCTCCCATTTTTCCTGCCCCCTTCCTAGCCCGGCCCCCCCACCTCTCCCCTCCACCATCATGCCCCCAGGCAGTGACGCAGAGTGTCCTGCAAGCTCTGTGCACCTGCAGATCCACCTCCACCCCCCACCCCAAGGGGGCTCTGGGGAGACTTCCCAGAGTGGCGGGTCTTGGTCACCAGCCTCAGTAAAGAGCAGGTGTCAGCCTGGGTCACAGAAACGTGATACCCGATATCAAAGCAGCTGCCAGGAGCTGCGGTGCTGTGCGTGGTTGGGTCTTCAAGGGGGGGCCACCGGCAGACTGTCTGGGCCCTGAGAGGGGGCAGCGGAGCTGGGGGAGGGGAACGTGGAGGGCTCTGGCTTTGTGTTTCAGTCCTTTTAAACAAGATCTGAAGGAAACATGATAAAGCGCTGGATATGCATATTGGGGTGGGGTGGTGGGTGTTTGTTACCATGCCATTTATACTTTTCTGTATTTTGTTTAACAGAAAAGGGAAAACACAATGCAGTGGGGGTTGCCCAAGCAGGGGAGGGCCTTCAGGAGTAGCCGGGAGAGAAAAGGGTGGAGTCGGGGGGCCCTTAGGTCTAGAGGGCAGCGCCTGCTGGAAACCTCTGCTTGGCTGGAGGGTGGGCAGGGCCAGGCGCAAGGCTACCGAGCTGGCTGGCGCTGTGTCCAGAGTCCGGGAGGGACAGGGGAGGGGCGACACGCGCTCGAGGGGACAGTCACTCTCCCACAGGTCTGCTCTGTCCCTGGGTTCCTCAGGTGGGGCTAGTGCCGGGGCACACGGGTGGGGATTGAGGCCAGTGAGGATGCAGGCGCCCTTCCGACAGTCAGTGCCCGACTCCCGCGTGCCCAGTGTCCACCCCGCCTGCCCAGCCAGCAGCTGGGCGGCCTCAGGCTGCAGTAGAGGCTGCAGCAGAGGCCGGGCCCTGACTCGAACTGGCCAGGCCAGTGTCAGATCCTGGCCTGCTCATCCCTCCGAGTGACCCAGGCAGTCGCTTCCCTTTTGCGCTCAGAATGGGAAGCAGGTGACAGCTCCTCCTTCCTTGAGCACTTCCTGTCAGAGCCACTCAGCAATGGAATCAACTGTTTTAGAGGCGGTGAGCTGCCTGTGCCTGGGGGTATGCAAGGTGAAACACACAAGAGCCAAGGAATTCTGTCCAATCAAGGGGGACGCTCGCTCCAAGTCACCCTGCCCGAGCTGCAGTGGCGCCACAAGCCCGTCTCGAGATCGGCCCTGATCTCGCTGGGTGGCCATGGTGCCACCCTCCCTAGGCCTCCGAGTCTCAGAGGGACACGCATGGGCCGGATGTGCCTTGCAGGGTATGTATCCCCCAGACTGGTCCTGGCTCCTGATGGCAGGCCAGCTCGCATTGGCTGGAGATGCTGAGGGGGGCTGTTGGGGTCCCCATGTCCTGGAACTTCTGCCCAGGAAGCCCACAGAATCCCCCTGGCAGCACTTATACCCCCGCTGCCTACACAGCAACACTCCCACCAAGCTGTCACCTCACCCAGCAACTAGTGGTTTGGGCTCCAGGCAAGTGAGCAGTCACGCTACACTCGGCCTCAAGACAGCTGGCCGGGGGCCAGGGTGAGGTCTGAATATCATACCCTTGCCCCCTGTTATTTTTTTTAATATACAATTCTACTTATTTGGGGCTGTGCTGGGTCTTCGTTGCTACGAGGCCTTTTCTCTAATTGGATCAACAGGGGCTGCCCTCTGGTCGTGGTGCCAGGCTTCTCATTGCGGCGGCTTCTCTTTGCAGAGCACGGGCTCCGTGGTTGCGGTCTGCGCACTCTAGAGCAGAGGTCCAGTACTTGGGGTGCACAGCCTTAGCTGCTCCACGGCGTGTACCATCTTCCGGGACCAGGGACTGAACTCATATCTCTTGTATTGGCAGGCAGAGTCTTTACCACTGGGGTTTCCCCGATAGCTCAGCTGATAAAAAGTCCGCCTGCAGTGCAGGAGACCCCAGTCCGATCACTGGGTCAGGAAGATCCCCTGGAGAAGGCATAAGCTGCCCACTCCAGTGTTCTTGGGCTTCCCTGGTGGCTCAGATGCTAAGAGAACCCACCTGCAGTGTGAGAGACCTGGGTTCGATCCCTGAGCTGAGAAGATCCCCTGGAGAAAGGAACGGCTACCCACTCCAGTATTCTGGCCTGGAGAATCCCATGGACAGAGGAGCCTGGCAGGCTACAGTGCACGGAATCGCAGAGTTGGACACTACTGCGGGGCCTTCACTTACTTTTTTACCACTGAGCCCCAGGGAAGCCCTCCTGCCCCAACCCCTGTTCTTATTCTGGCCGCTTCCAAACCTTGCACTACTGCCTGGGTCCTTTGACCCAGAGAGCTCTCCCTGAATCAGCCA
The DNA here is from genome assembly GCF_042477335.2 of Ovis canadensis. Lineage (NCBI taxonomy): Eukaryota > Metazoa > Chordata > Mammalia > Artiodactyla > Bovidae > Ovis > Ovis canadensis. The sequence goes on from NC_091262.1 coordinate 78,506,128, forward strand.
AGGACACCACCTCATCAGGTCCAAAAGAATGGTGGTCACAGCCCAGTGTCCAAGCTGAACCTGGGAAAGCGCAAGCAAGCCCAGGACGGACGATAAATCTCAGCCCTGCTTAACGGGCCCCCAAGGACCACAGCATCCCCAGGTAGGGTTGGAAGGGAGCAGTGTTCATAACACATTCAAATTCCAGCTCTGGAAAGAGGCCTTAATAACCAGAATATACAAAGGTCTCATTCAACCCCAAACAAAAAGACAAACAGCCCCAGTGAAAAATGGGCAAAGGAACCTGAACAGACATTTCTCCAAAGATGTGTACCTGGTCCTCTAAGCACGCGAGAAGATGCTCAACATCGTCAGTCACCAGGGGTGCCGCCAGCACCTCAGTGCGGTCGAAAATGGAATCAACCAGGGACTTCCCCGGTGCTCCAGTGGCTGGGACTCTACGCTCCCATTGCAGGGGCCCAGGTTCAGTCCCTGGCTGGAGATTAAGATCCCACATGCCGCATAACTCGGTCAAAAACAAAATTTTTTTTTTAATAAAAAAAAATGGAATTAACCAAACGACCAAGCAGTTCCACTCCTAAAGAATTCAAATTCAGGGACACAAATAGATACTTGCACACCCATGTTCAGAGAACTGTTCACAACAGCCAGAGAGTAAGAACAACCCAAGTGTCCATTAACTGACGAGCAGATAAACAAAAACGAGGTCCAGCCACACGATAGTATTATTCGGCCTCAGGGCGGAATGAAACTTCCAGTTCTAAAACAAGCAGGACGTAGGAATGTAACCCCCAGAATGCTGATTACAGTTAGTCATACTGCATTACAGCCTTCTAAGCTGTCACAGAAGCAGGTCTTGAAAGTTCTCATCAAGAACTTGTCATCCCATGTGACTAAACTTACTATGGTAATCATTTTGCACTATAAACACATATCAAACCATCATGTTGCACACTTTAGACTTATAAGATGCTATCTGTGAATTACATCTCAAAACTGGAAAAAAAGAACTTGTTATCCAAGAACTCATCAAGATAAAAAATTGTAACACTATAAGATGACAGATGTTAACTAGACTTATGGGAGTCATTTTGGAATATACGAAATCATTGTGTTCGGGGGAGGGATAAATTAGGTGTTTAGGATTAAAATATCCACATTACTATATATAAAATAGATAATCAACAAGGACCTACTGTGCAGCACAAGGAACTATACTCAATATCTTGTAATAATCTATAATGGAAGAGAATGTAAAAAAATAATATGTATATATTTATATACATGTATATGTATAGAACTGAACCATTTGACTGTATCCATGAAACTAACACATTATAAATCAACTATATTTCCATTTAGAAAGTTTTTTTAATCATTATGTTGTATACCTGAAGCTAATATAATGTTATAGGTCAGTTATACTTCAATTTAAAAAATCCTTACATGGAGAAGGAAATGGCAACCCACTCCAGTATTCTTGCCTGGGAGATCCCATGGACAGAGGAGCCTGCTGGGTGACCGTCCATGGGGTCGAAAGAGTCAGACACGACTTAGCAAGTGAACAACAACAGCGAGCACACAGTCAGGCTGGTTGTCATTTGGGGAAATACCTCTTGATGAAAATGTGATGGAAGATGGAGAGCAAAGTGGCCTAGCAATATGGAATGTAGAGTTTTGTGAGAAATTAAAACTTATGTATAGAGTCAGAGTTGCAAATATTCAAATAGTAAAGTTGGGGGCTACGGGAAAAATAAAAAGTCCTTATATTGACTTTCCCACTTCCCCACTTCACAATGTCAGCGTCCTGAATCCTGCTCCTGGGAATTGACTCCCGAATAAACTACCACCACGTCCTCCTCCAAACACAGGAATAAAGGACTGACCCAGGCGACTTACAACATGGATAAACTTTGAAGACATTACACAGAGTGAAAGCAACCAAAGGCCACAAACTGTATTATTCCACCTAAGTGAAATAGAATAGGCAAGTTCACAGAGCCAGAAAGCGGAGGCTGCCAGGGCGGGTGGGCACAGGGGGACGGGCCGTGACCGGGAAGGGGTGTAGTGTCTCTGTCTGGAGTCAGGAAAAAGGTTTGGAAATAGGAGTGATGGCTACACCACACTGTGAATTCACGCCACCAAATCACACGCGTTACACACAGTTAAAGCGGGGCTTCCCTGGTGGCTCAGCTGGTAAAGAATCCGCCTGTGATGCAGGAGACCCTCGTTCCATTCCTGGATCAGGAAGATCCCCTGGAGAAGAGATGGACTCCCCACTGCAGTGTTCTTGCCTGGAGAATCCCATGGACAGAGGAGCCTGGCCGGCTACAGTCCATGGGGTCACAAAGAGTCGGACACGACTGAGTTACTAAGCAAGCACACATGGCTAGAATGGCGAATTCTGTGTTATAGCTTTCCACAATATAAAAAAAGTTAAAAAAAAAATCCCAGCTCCAAGCAGGTTACCTCAGCTCCAAGGGTTTGTTTCTGAACCATAAACAGGCCACTGGGAGGATGGATAGATAAGGCACGGAGGCTTGGGCTGACTGGCTGGGAGTAGGCACCCAGATTAATCTGTGTGACATGCAGCCAACACGTGGAGACCCGGCAGGTTTAACAGGCCAACAACCAGGGTGCTGCCCGCAGACGGGGATGCCGGGGATGGGGTTGGTGGGATTAGGCCAGTGGGCCCTTCCTCCCAGGCCTGCCCACGTGGCCCAGCGGCAGCCACATGAGTCGTCCCCCTGTTGTGGGAGGCCACTTGGCTTCCCCAGGAAGGCCAGAGGCCCCCATGTGATGCCTGCTGCCCCGGGCGGGCAGAAGAAGGGGCAGCACAGGAGAGCAAGGCCCTGCCGCCTGAAACCAGCTCCCAAGGTGGAGGGGGAGACTGGCAACTGGGAGGGCAGAGAACAGCGCCCCCAAAGATGCCCACCTCCTACTCCCCACTTCCACGTGAGGTCTGTGGACCTCACGACAGCAAGGAGCGTCTGGGTTATCCCAGCGGCTCAACGTCACGCCAGGCTAGGGACAGCGGGGAAGCCTTCAGGAGAGGAGGTTCGGGGATGCTCAAGGTCTCCATCTCCCTCTCTAGCTGTGACGACGGAGGGGCCGTGAGTCAAGGGAAACAGGCGGCTCTGGGAGCTCAAAAGGCTGGGAGACAGATTCCCTGACCAGCGACCACGGAGGAAACTGCAGCCCCATGAGGCCCGGGTCAGGCGTCGGACCTCCAGGACCTTGAGAGGACAAGTGTGTCTGCAGCCCTAGGAGACTGGCAGCAGCTGGACGGCGGATGAAGAAAGCCCGGGGCTCCAGCAGCCCTCACGGCCTCGGGGCCCACCTTTGCCCGGCCTGGCGCTGGGCACAGCGGCCATGCATGCTTGCCCCTGTCCACTGAGGGCTGCACGGCCCGCCCGCCTTGGCCAAGGCGGACCAGCCAGCATGGCATGGGCCCAGCATCACCCTGCCAAGCAGGGCCAGCGAGACCAAGGACCCGGCCAGGGGGTGGGAGCTGGGGTGTGAGACCCACTCAGGAGGGGGTGCAGGGGGCAGGCCTCGTTCCAGCTCGTTCCAGCCCTGAGAGGGGGTCAGGGTAAGCAGGGACATGTCAGAGAGTGGGCCTCAGTGTTCCCCAGGAAGATGAGTGCCTCGGGTGAGAGGTCTGGGGAGGGGACCCAGCGGCCACGGCGGGGTGGAGCAGGGGAGGAAGAGGCATCTGCGTGACAGGCGGGGCCAGAAGGACACGCCTGCGACCTCTCACCTGCAGCCAGGCTTGCATTTCATCAAATGCAAGGTCCCCGGCCTTTGCGTACCCGGATGTCAGGCTTGGACCACAGGCCCCGCTGGGCTCCCTCAGTCTCCCGACCAGCAGGGGTGGGTCTCTGGGCACCAGCCTCCCTCCTTGAGCAAGCAGGGACTGGGCCCTTACCTGCCTGCGCACACCTGGGAGCTGACTCAGGTAGCCAGAGGCCACCAGCCTCTACAGGGCCGCCCCCCGCCCCCGGCTGCTGTTCCCCTTGGAAGGAGGCCAGGCCCGGGGCAGGGCGGGGCAGGCCACACCTGTTCCAGGTAAGCACAGCCTGGCAAGTTCTGGGCCAGCAGGGACCAAAACCCCAGCTCAGGGATCCAGGCCCACGAACAGGCCACTCCTGTGCCGCTCAGAGGCCAGGGCTGTGACCTTGAATGGGGAGCCTCCAGTGCCCCGTCTGTCAAACAAGGCCAGTAAGTCCTGTGTGGGTGGAACAAAGGGGAGCGCCCTGGGGGTACCCCCAGCCCGGCCTAGCACCCTCTTCTTGCTTTCCTGACAGTTCTCCAAGGACCCAGCTGCCCTCAGCTTGGCCGCGGCCCCAACATGGGCGGGAGTGCCCGGTCCCCAGCCCCCGACCCTGGCCAACCAAGTCCTGGACGCACACTGCCCCGGCCTAGGTCTCCGCATCCAGGAAATGGGGGTGATGCCTGCTCCCCACCGCCCCCCGCATCCAGACTGGTGAGCCCGGGATGACAGCTCAGAGTCCCAGGAGCTGTTACTACTGTTGTTATTAAACAGTTTCCAGACCTGAGTAAAAACGTCCCATTTCTGACCCTTAGGGCCATGGGCTGATGGTGGAAGCCGATCTGGCCCCAGACTTGCTTTAACCTGTGAGAACAGGCCGCAGCCTCCCAGGCCACTGCACCACTGGGCCTGGCCGTTCTGCCGGAAGTGATGGAAAAGGGTCAATGCACAAGCTAGATGCTGGGCAGCTCAGGGGCAATCTGGGAAGGGGCCAAGCTCCAGATCACCTCCCGCTGCCCAGAGCCCCGCCCAGACCACAGAGATGGGGGGATGGGCGGAGCAAATGCTCCAGCCCAAGGGGGACCCTTCGAGACCCTGTGAGGGTTCAGAGCGGCTGGGGGCGGGCGGGCAGCAGATTCCAAGGGTGGCACAGTTGGGAGGCCTCACTGAACAGACTCAGCCTTCAGTAAAGACCCCAGAAAGTCACCATCTAAGTGGGGCCACTCTGGAGAGTCCCTTGGACAACAAGGACATCCAACAAGTCCGTCCTAAAGGAAATCAATCCTGAATATTCACTGGGAGGACTGATGTTGAAGCTGAAGCTCCAATACTTTGGCCACCTGATGCGAAGAACTGACTAATTGGAAAAGACCCTGATGCTGGGAAAGATTGAAGGCGGGAGGAGAAGGGGACAACAGAGGATGAGATGGTTGGATGGCATCACTGACTCGATGGACATGAGTGTGAGCAAGCTCCGGGAGTTGGTGATGTACAGGGAAGCCTGACGTGCTGCAGTCCATGGAGTCACAGAGTCGGACACAGCTGAGCAACTGAACTGCAGCAACTCTGGACCAACCTGCAGAGCACTGGTGAGCGGGTCACGCTGGTTCACTCACCATCTACTGCCTGCTGGACAGGTGGAACGGCAAACGTTGAACCTGTTCAATGCCAGGGCTTCCGGGCCCCAGGGGAGCTTGGGAGGTTTGGAGTCCTCCCCGAGAAGATGTTCTGGGGACCTCCAGCCACGCAGGCCTAACGAGGTCACTGGGCACAGTCAGATTCTGGATAGCTGTAGCTGTGGGCTTGGGGTGTCCCACTGTGGGGGTCAAAGACGGTCAGAGAAAGGAAGGCAGGACAGCCACCTGCTGGACTTAGCAAGGCCCCCCGGGGACCACAGCAGGAGCTGTGTGGGCAGGAAGCAAGGTGAGAAGGTGAGGCCGAGTGAGGGCAAGGGGGGAGAGGGCTGGCTGCGGGGTTGAGATGGGGGAGAGGGGGGCGGGGTGACGGCCGAAAGAGGGGATGGAGGTGCGGGGCGAGGTCATGGAGAAGGCCGGGGTAGGGGAGCTGGCTTGACCGAGGGGTTCCTCTTCCAGGGCTCAGGGGTGCGGCTGGGGAGGGGAGAGACACTGGCTCCATCTCTCCAGGTCCCAGGAGAGGAGTGAAGCCTGAGGAGGAGGACAACAGCGTCCAGCAGCCCCCAAAGCAGAGCCCTGGCCCAGCCTGACCAGGCTTTGCCCGCCCCCAGCACCCCGGGCGATCTCAGCTGACAGCAGGGGAAACCTGCCCACCCGGGCCTCCAGTGCGGAGCACTGCAGAAGCTGGCTAAGGACACACATGCCTCAGGGTTCTCTGGTCCAGTCGGGCAGCCTGGAGCCGGGCACGGACTGCCATCTGGAACCAGACCCATGCAATGGCTTTCCAGCAGTGGCTCAGGCGGGGCCCAAGGCGGTGGGCCACGAACAGCAGTCACTGCTGGAAGTCACACTGTCCAGGCACGACACAGGAGGAGGGATGGGGGCCCAGGGAAGGGTCCAGGCAAGGCGGGGCAAGACCAACAGAGTGAGACTTGACCTCAGGACCCCTGACTTTGGACCTGCTGGATGCGAGCCAGGGCCTGGGTGTGGAACCGGACCTCGGCAGGTGAACCGTGCTCAGCGTCTGACACACACTTACTCACTCGGGCCTCACCAGTCCGCCGCGGAGGGCACTGGGCCCCCACCTTAGAGACGGGCACACAGAGGTTCCACCACAGCTGATTTTCTCTGTCTCCTTCATTGTCCCCAAGGACCCCTCAGTCCCAGAGGAGCTGTTTTCTGAAGCTGGGCTGCAGTCATCAGGACCCAGTGCCCAGAGATAAACCCAGGTCCGCATTCAGGAGAGCCGCACAGCAGCCTGACTCAGCCCAGCTGCTGTGCGCCCTGGGGCAAGCCCCTGTCCCTCTCTGGGCCAGCTTCCTCACTCTCCATCCCTAAGGTGCCTGCTCTGACAGTCCCAGGCTATAAGCACCCGGGGGTGGGGGTCTTCCCCACGGCAAAGGGGCCACAAGTGTGCAAGAGGGAGGAGGCCGCAGGCCCTGAGGTGTCGGGGAGCCGGTGATGGGAACTTGCACGTGTTACATACGTGTACATGCATGGCGGACTTGTTCACAAGGCCCCGAGGGCCCAGCGGAGGAGCAGCCTGTGGGAAGGGAGGGCCCAGTTGGGCCCGGGGTCCACTGCAACCCCACAGAGCAGTCTCCCGTGGATACCCACCTGGCTGTTCCCAGAAGCTTTCCTGACGAACCCTGCTGTGCCAGGTGGCAGCGGGCGGGCAGGGAAGGCTGCCAGGTCCTCACCCTCTGTGGGCACCGGGGGTGGGCAACGAGGGTGGTCCCCAGGCCCCCACCTCGGCCCTGCTGACTGGCCGGCTGAGAGGTCTTCTCCCTGACAGACCGCTTCCCCCAGGGATGTCAAGTGCCACGACGGTCCCACTAGCTCGGGGTGGAGGGGTCCCTTCCCCACCGGGTGCTCCCTAGTCTCGAACATTCCCTGATGTCTGTCAATTCCCTGCTGCCCCCCAACACGCTGCTCCGGGAGTGGTGCCTTCCCTCCCGCACTCCACACACACACACACACACACACACACACACACACACACACACACACACACAGAGCCAAGCAGTCCTGCTTCTGAAGGCTTCTCAGACAAAGGTGCCCCAGCCCTCTCCACCTCTCCCTCCTGCACGGCTTCTCTGCAGCTCTGTTAAGCCGTCCCCCCACCCCCAGCCCTGTCTCTCCCACCTGGGTTTCGGTTTCGGAGCCAAAAGGCAAAGCCAGGCCTGTCTGGTCTGGTCAGTGTGGGAGGCACTGGGGGTCGGGGGGAGGACAGGGGCCCAGAGCAACTCCATTGAGTCACGACCCCACCCCCTCACCTGCCTCCCGCTGAACCTGCTCCTGATTCATTGACAAATATTTGCCAAAGCTCCGGGACGAGCCAGGCCCCAGATCCCGAGGCAGGAGAGGCTCCTGGGCTGAGCCAGGCTAGGCGTCGCACGTCGGGGGGCACAGTGTGTCCCGAGGAGGGTGTGCCAGGAGAGGACGCACACCAGGCCCCGTGACCCTCAGGCGGGAACTCGAAGGACAGGAATTGGGATTTGGGTCCAGGATAGTGACTGCAAGTGGTCCTGGGCCCTCCGGGGTGAGGGGAGCGCTCTAAACTCGATCAGCGCTCTGTAACCTCACTAAAAATAGCTGGACTGTGTCTTTATAATGAGCAAATTTTATGGCATGTAAATCATGCCTCATAAAAGTGGGTACAAATTAAAGAATGCGGGTTAGAAGCAGGCCAGGCAGGAAGGCACAGCACATACATCGGTACAGAGGTCAAAGAATGAGAGGAAGGGGCCACGTGAGCTGGAGCCTGCCCACGAGTCACGTGCCAGGGACTGGACGGGGGACAGCCTCTTCTCAGGTCCTGGGTGGAGAAGAGGGTGGGACAGAGATGTGGGCTGTGTCCCCAGGCTAGAGGCTTGTCCTAAGCCCAGCCCTGGCTGGCCGGGAGACCTTGGGCAGGGTGCCTAACCTCCCAGGGTCCCGCCCTGCATAAAAAAAAAAAAAATGCAAAAAAGATGCAAATGTCTGTAAGATTAAATTTTAAAAAGTGGGGAGGAGGAGAGAAAAGAATGAAAAAAATGTCCTAAGGGAAAAGACAGGGCTTCCTGCTCCCCAGGGGCAAGGATTAAGCTGTATGCCCCGTGTTCCCTGGCACAGCTGTGGGCTAAGTCCCTTCAGTCCTGTCTGACTCTTTGAGACTCTATGGACTGTGTAGCTCGCCAGGCTCCTCTGTCCATGGGATTCTCCAGGCAAGAACACTGGAGTGGGTTGCCAAGCTCTCCTCCAGGGGATCTTCCCAACCCAGGGACCGAACCAGTGTCTCTTATGTCTCCTGCATTGGCAGGTGGGTTCTCTACCACAGCGCCACCTGGGCATTGCTGGAAAGGGGATAAAGCCCCCGGATGGTCCTGGCAGGTGGGACTAGAGATGGCTCAAGATTTCGTAGGTCCCTGTTGCCTCCTGCAGCCTCGCTGGGACAGGCACAGGGGGAGGTGGGCTGACCCTGCCCTGCCCTCGGGAAGCTCAGAGTTGAGTGGAAGAGTGGGACAATTAAAGCTATCACCCCACAAGCCAAAGCAGATTTACAGATGGGAGCAAAGGTCCTGAGGTAAGAGTGCACAGTACTCCAAGGCAGGACAAGGGAGGGGTAGCTGGGAAGCAAGGGTGGGGTAGACTGTGCTGTAGACCACCAGCCCACGCCTGACTCTGTCACACCCCAAGTAAGCTCCTGTCTCCCCAGCAACGTGGGCAGCGATGCCTGTTGGCAGTTTGAAACTGGCCATGATGGAAATAGTTACAAACACTGACAAGTGCCAATTCGCAAATCAGGGACTTTCGTTTCCCCCAGTTAACTGATGATTTATTTCCAAACGAAATGTGTGTGTGCACACGTACTATCAGCCACTGTTTCTGAGAAAGGGACGTCTAGTCTGAGACTTGAAGGAATCCTAGAAGTAGGTGGAGTAGGAAAGAGAATTCAAGCAGAGGACGCAGTGTTTGCAAAAACCACGAGACGGGCAGATGGAGGGCTAGCTCTATTCCACTGAGTGGTCAGAGAGCAGGGGCTAGGGAGAAAGGGTACCAGAGTACTGGGGTGTCGACGCAGAGATGAGATTTTTAGGAAGGGAAACCCTTGGAGCAGAGGCCCCCAACCTCTAGGATCTAATGCCTGATGATCTGAGGTGGAGCTGATGTCATAATAAAAGCAGTGAAGTGCACAAGAAATGTCACGTGCGTGAATCATCCCCAAACCCCACCCCACCCCAGGTACAACCACAAACTGTCTTTCACGAAACTCGTTCCCTGGTACTGAAAAGGTTGGGGACCGCTGCCTTGGAGGATTCGAGCCAGGAAGGGCACAGTTAGGTCAAACAGGGCCCTCGGGATCACTCACTGTCTGTGTGGCCATGTACCCAAGCGCCCCTCCCTCCCCAGCCAACTTCGCTGGAGCGCAACACCCCTTCCCTCCGCCCTCACAATGTGATGCTGTGTGGCTTGCCCATCATCACAGCCCCTGCCCACTGGCTGATCAGAGGACTCACAGCTCTGGCCAGAGGTGAGCTGGCTCAAGGGGAGGACGCACTGCTCAGGGCAGAATGGGAGGGAGGCACCTGCTCCCTCTGTGGGATCTCGGAGCTGGGTGGACACAGGCTGCAGCCCGCCTGGCGGACGTGGAGAAGGCGGGTCAGGCAGGATTAGGGCAGAGAGAAGAGCCCTGTGGCCAGCCTGCCCTCCTCTCTTGTGGTCTCCATGAATTCCCTTGAGCTTGTCAGCCAGTTCAGTTTTGGACTTAGCCACTTGCCACTGAGAGAGCCCCAGCAAAGGCTTTTCCTAAGCAAATAAGCCAACAATTGCCGGAGCCTTACTTCCTTGGATTATTTTTTGATTATTTGATTTTTTTTAACTATGTGTGTGCACTTTCATAAATAAAACACAAAAACAAAAAAAAAATCACAAAGCTATTTGTTTTGGAAAAGACAAATTCAAACGCTGCCTCTTACTCCTCTGGGCGTGCCTGGCTTGGGCTCTTATCTCCAACAGGACAGAACCCCACTGGCTCTCTGCTCCTGCCCTCGAAGCTCGTGGAACCTCAGCCCTGACCTGAGAGGCATGTCTCCTTCGTCCAGGCAGGATCTGGAGGTGGACTTTGGTACTGCACAAAGAGCACCGCGGCTGGCTCTACGCAGGGACTTCCTGGGTTCCGACTCCAGGATTGAGCTTCCCTAGTGGGAAAGAACCTGCCCGCCAATGCAAGTAGATATAAGAGACGTCTGAGTTGGGAAGATCCCTTAGAGGAGGAAACTGCAACTCATCCCAGTATTCTTGCCTGGAGAATCCCATGGACCAAGGAGCCTGGTGGGCCACAGTCCATGGGGTTGCCAAGAGTCAGACAGACTGAAGTGACTTAGCATGCACGCACGACTGACTCCAAGAGGTGAGGCTCTTTAGGAGCATCCAGTGGCCCCCAGGGAGCTGGCTGGGCCTGGGGCACATCCCTGCCTGAACACCAATTTGGCCTCTGTGGCCTCTAAGCTGTGTAGCCCTGGGCAAGTCACTTCCCCTCTCTGAGCCCCACTCTGGGGCCTCCCCTGTAAAGACAGGCTGACAGTTAAATGTAGGGTTTTTCTCAGGCTGGGAAACAGCAGATGGAAGAAAAGAGGAAAACAGAGAAGGAAGAGCACTCACTCCCGGTCCTTGGGGAAATCACGGAGCCTTTCTGATTGAGTGGTGGCAAAACACTTCCCCCCACCTCATGTAATCTGCACAACATCTCCACAAAGGAAGCACTATGATGAACCCGTTTAACTCAATCAGACCTCAGTTTCTTCATCTGCTTATTGACCCACCCAGCGACACAAAGCTGATGAGTGGGTGTGGTCCTGGCTCAAAATCAAGGTCTACAAACCTTCTAGGTCTGGAAACCTGCCTCCAAGAGATAAAGACCTGATGGGCTGGAAGGGGAATCCCACGGGAACACCCTCCCCCAACCCAGGCCGGGAGGGGGCTGTTCCTGCAGGAGGGAGAGCTGAGCTTGAGCGAATAGGGCAGGCAGGAACCGTGAGTGCAATGCCTGGGAGGGAGGGAGGAAGACACATTCCAAGTTCGTTAGCTCAAAACTGGCTCTGTGGGGAGGAACCGGCAGCACCCACTTCAGAATGGGAATCTGCAAAGCGCCCTGGAGAGTCAGCCCTTGAGAACTTGTGCTGTCCCCGCCCTGGCCCAAGTGGCCGCCCTCTTCTCTAGGTCTTCCAGGGTTCCCAGCCATCCTGTCCAGGATGCTTCCTGGATTGGTTCCAGGGCCTGTGGCTTCTCTCTTCAGAGAGGAGTCCTTCTCCACGTCCTGGCTTGCTGGGTAACACACTGGAGCACCTTCTCACTCAACATCTCCTTTTATCCTCATACCCACTCTGCCAGAAAGGATGACTGTGCCCATTATGCAGACTGGGGAAGTAAGGCTGTAGTCCAGAGTGTCTGCATCCCTACAAGCAGCTCTGTGGGCCAGGCTACATCTCCCAGCCTTCTCCACCTGGGGCCAGGTGTGCATTGAGTCCTGTAAGGGGGGTGGGCAGCGGGGAGAGCCCAGGAAGGGGAAGGAGACACAGCCCAGCAGGACCCTCTGAGCCACCTGCAGGAAGTTCGCAAGTGCAGCAGACGATGCTGCCCCCGCTGAGGCCACACACAGTGCAGGGTTATCGCTCACCTCACCGGAGAAAACCACAGACCCACAGACCCACCCAGGGGTCTCCAGGCTCTGGAACCCCAGCAACAGCAGGGCAGAGCCCTGCATTAACCACTCAATGCATCCGGTGTCTGAAAGGTTTAAAAGGAATAGGAAGATACTTCCCTAGTCTTGGGGTGGAGCAGGAAGACACAAAAGAGAAAAATCTGAAGAAAAAAATCCAATCTATTCAAATGCATTAAAAAAAAAAAAGCTCTTGTGATTATAAAGGGAAAAAGATTTGCAATGCATTGTATTTACGACTAAGGGTTAAAAACTTCGATACAAAGAGTTCTAACAACCCAACAAGCAAAACTCCAACCCAAAAGAAAGCAAAACACAAATTTAAATGACCAATTAGACATTGAAAGCAATCATCAAATCAAACGTTAAAGTCGTAATGAAATAGTATTGTTTTGTCAACCTGTTTGGCAAAGATTAAAGACTTTTGCCAACTGCAGGTGTGGGTGAGAGTGTGGAATGGTGACCGACTTTAGGGAGGGGGACCGTGTTCACCTGGAAGCCGGCTGCAAAGGCGACTTGGTGGCACCGAGCAGAAGCTGCTCTGCAGGTGCGAGTCCTTGAACCCCTTATCGTGGGAGAAGGAACCGTACATTCTGGGTCCTTCTGAGAGGCTGATGGAGCCCGCAGGGTGGGTGAGTCCACAGGACGGGTGACCGTGTAAGTAAAAATGACTTTCCAGGACACTACATAACAGAGACAGGCCACCGGACACTGGGCTACAAAATTAAAGGACAGCCTCTGGTAAACCTCTGTTTGTTGTTTGTTTGTTTTCAGATAAGTTGTCTCTCGTTCAGCTTTGCTTCCTTCCAGGCGTTCATTCTGCCCTAAAGCCCGGTTTTGGGGCTGGGCTTGGGGCCTCTCGGGCGGGGCCGCTGGGACCTGGCGCTTGGCGCACAGGGGAGCCCAGGGTGCGGCGGACGACAGGTGGCCACGGAGCTGCCTTCGCGGGGCGGGGGCGGCGCATCCCTCACAAAGACAGTCCTTGGGGCTGACCTGTGCGCCTCGAGTCCCGGGAGGGGCTCCCGTCCCACAGCCGGGATGGAGTAGCCGAGACGCGCTCCCCCGACGTACGGATCTGGGCTCGGGTCCTCGGGTCCCCAATCCCGGGACAGAGGCAGAGACGCGAAGGGAGTCTCAGACCGGAGCTGGGGACCCTGGGCCGGGGAAGCTGCCGGACGGGGAGTGGAGCCCCCACCCTCTGAAGCAGAGGTCGGGGAAGGCCTGCTGGGCATCCGGGCCGCGCAGGAGCGACGCCTCCCCGGGCTCGGGCTGACCTGAGACACCACACGGCCCCAGGGCTGTCCCCACTTGGGGCCCGCGCTCACCGAGCATCTCTTTGCGCCGCTGCGTGTGAGGCTGGTCCGTGTAGACCCACTCGAAGTCGCTGCGGCCCGCGCTGTTGCCCATGGTGGGGCTGGGAGCGCGGCTCTGAGCGCCCAGCTGCTGCGCAGGGCTCGGCTCCGCGGCACCTGTCGTCCTGCGCCGCACGAGGACCAGTTCGGGGCTCGGGGGCGGGGCGGGGGCGGGGCTTCGAGCGCCTGGGCCACCGGGAGGGGCGGGGTCTTGGGGGCGGAGCCTCAGGGCGGGGCCGGGGCGCCGGTGCCAGTCGGAGGGGCAGGCCCTCGGGGGCGGGGCCTCGGGCTGGGCGGAGGTGAGTCCCCGGGCCTCCGGGCGCCTCAGTTGCCTCGGGTTGGAAAATGGACTGTCGGTGTGACCCCGGGAGAGTCCCTGGGCCGCGGGGTGTGCGGGGACGCCCGTGCCCCCGGCTTCCCGGAGGCCCCATCGCGGCGGGGCGCCTGTTCTCTCAGCGGCCCAGAGCCACTCGCGCTCGCGCCGCCCCTGCCCCGACGGACCCGCCAGTGAGGTGCGTCCCCCCTCGCCCCGCCCCGCGGCCCGGGGCAGGGGTTGGAGGGTAGGGATTAGACGGCTGCGTTGTGCAGATGAAAAGAAGGGGAGGCTTCCCTGGCGGTCCAGCGGTTAAGACTCCGCGGGTTCCACTGCAGAAGGCGTGAAGGCAATCCCGCATGCCCGCATGCCCCGCCTTGCAGCCAGAACGAACAAACAAAAACAGAAGGAGCTGGGGAAAGGTTCGTCACAGCGATCCGCCCTGCCCCTACCCACTCCTTTCATGCGATTAGCAGAGGGCAGGGGATGAGGCGTCTGCAGCTTCAGGGAGATGAGTCAGCCCCATCCCCGCCTTCAGGGAAGGCCAGGGACAGGAACATGGGCACGGAAGAGGCTGGTTACGACTCAGGATGATACGTGCCCGGACACAGGTAGGTCCTGGGACAGCCAGGGCACAGTCCAGGGGTTTTTGTCTTAGGTCTCAAAGGGTGAGTAGGAGTTCAACAGCTGAAGAAGGCCAAGGGCATCGGCGGTAGAGCCAATCGAAGATGCAAAGGCTGGGAGTTGGAAGAACCCAAACCTTGTCAGAATAGAGTCTGGTTTGGGGGGAGTCGGGGCACAGGGCTCCTCATTTTCCTCCTTCCCAGGGGTCCCCCCCCCATCCTCCTCTTGCTCCTTGGGGCTTTGCATGGTGTGCCCTGTGTATTAGAGCCCGACCTGCAGGAGCTGCCTGGGGAAGCAGACTGACCTGGAAGTCAGAGGTACCACAAGGCAGGCAGGAAATGATGGTGAGCATCGCCCCCATTCTCCTGCAAGTCTGTGGCCACGGGTGTGGTACATTTGGCAGACCACCCTCAGCCTAGGGCCAGAGGCAGTCCTGGCATGAGATGACACGGGAAGCAAATATGTGGGCACACCGTGGCAGCCAGCCACCTGCCCCAGAGTCAAGGGTAGGAAAATGGGCCAGTGCGGAGGCTGGCTTCCCTGTCCAAAAGGGACATGCTTAGAGCCTTGGGTCACCACCACCCCCTGCACCACCCAACAGTGTCATCTTCTTGGCTTGCACGCCTCTGGAAACGGAGAGCTCGGCATCTCCCAGGGCAACCTGCTCTGCTCACAGCCAGAGGGAGCCATAGCAGTCATCCCAACAGCGGCCACTTTCAGATGGGTAAACTGAGGTTCAGAGATAAAGAGACCCTCAAAATAAGCTTCCCTGATGACTCAGACAGTAAAGAATCTTCTTGCAATGCAGGAGACTAGGTTCAACCCCTGGGTGGGGAAGATCCCCTGGAGAAGGGAATGTCAACACACTCCAGTGTTCTTGCCTGGACAATTCCATGGACCGAGTAGTCTGGTGGGCTGCAGTTCATGGGGATCGCAAAGACTCGGACACCAGTGAGCAATGAACACTTTTCCTTTCTTGCACTTTTCAGAATAAGCAGGAAAGCTGGGACACGCCCCTGATCTTCGACTTTAAAGGCCAAAGTCAGAATGTCGGCCCCATGTTACAACCAGTGAGATCTGGGTCCCAGCTCTGCCCTCTGGGCACCACCATGCCTGCCAGCTCCCTATTCCCAGGACAGAGATCAGAAAACCACTCACAGATGGACCCCAGGACTCCGCCTGTCCAGTTGACACTTGCCCAATGGCTTCATTTTACAGATGAGAAAATTGAGGCCGAAAAGGGGACAAGTCAAAGGACAGACTGGAGAGACACCTGGGAG
This sequence comes from Ovis canadensis, assembly GCF_042477335.2. Taxonomy (NCBI): domain Eukaryota; kingdom Metazoa; phylum Chordata; class Mammalia; order Artiodactyla; family Bovidae; genus Ovis; species Ovis canadensis. The sequence goes on from NC_091262.1 coordinate 78,521,803, forward strand.
TGTAATAAAAGTTCATGACTTTCAATCCTGTTCAGTTGCTAAGTCATGTCCAACTCTTTGTGATCCCATGGGCTGCAGCACGCCAGGCTTCCCTGTCCTTCACCATCTTGTTCAAACTCATGTCTATTGAGTCAGTGATGCCATCCAGCCATCTCATCCTCTGTCGTCCCCTTCTCCTCCTGCCTTCAGTCTTTCCCAGCATCAGGGTCTTTTCCAATGAGTCAGTTCTTCGCATCAGGTGGACAAAGGATTAGAGCTTCAGCTTCAGCATCAGTCCTTCCAATGAATATTCAGGGTTGATTTCCTTTAGGATTGACTAGTTTGAGCTCCTTGCTGTTAGAGACTCTCAAGAGTCTTCTCCAACACCACAAAAGCATCAGTTCTGCATCACTCAGCCTTCTTTATGATCCAACTCTTACATCCCTACATGACTACTGGAAAAACCATAGCTTTGACTATATGGATCTTTGTTGGCAAAGTGATGTCTCTGCTTTTTAATATGCTGTCTAGGTTTGTATAGTTTTTCTGCCAAGGAGCAAGCATCTTTTAATTTCGTGGCTGGCTGCAGTCACAGTCTGCAGTGATTTTGGAGCCCCCAAATATAAAATCTACCACTCTTTCCACTTTTCCCCCATCTATTTGTGATGAAGTGATGGGACCAGATGACATGATCTTTATTTTCTGAATGTTGAATTTTAAACCAGGTTTTTCCATTCCTGAGTAATCCCCAGTTCCCCAAGGTCAGCTTGGACCACAGAGACTCAGCTTCAAGACAGTGAACCCACTCAGAACACATGCCCTAGCCTCCCCACCACGTCTCAGGTCCTGGAAATGAAAGAAACTGCATATCTGCTTGCAATGTGGTATCCTACGTGGGATCCTGAACCAGAAAATGGGAATTAGGTAAAAACTAAAGGAATCTGAATAAAGTATGGACTTCAGTTGATGATAATGTATTAACATTAAAAATGTTCATTTTTCTTATTCATTAGATTATATTAATATCTTATAAATAGAATTGGGTGTAGAGGCTATGGAACCATCAATACTATCTTCACAGGTTTTCTGTAAATCTAAACCAGATGTTAAAGTTTATTTAAAAATGAAGCATAGGGACCTTGCTGGTGCTAGTGGTTAGGACTCCTCTCTTCCTCTGCAGGGAAAACAGGTTCAGCCCTTGGCTGGGGAACTAAGAGATTGCATGGCACACAGTGTGGGGAAAAAATTAGATAGTTAATTAAAATAAAAATGAAGTATATAAAATATACATATACACATATACCTATACATACCTACATATACAGATACGCACATACATATGCATATATATGTAATTGTTGTTGTTAAATCCCTAACAGCATTGGAAAACAGAGACTTTTGCGGGTGGTAACTGAAAGGAAGCCAACAAGGCCAGCCACTCTTCCAGGACTCCTGCACCTCCTTCAGCCCCCACTTCCTCTAAGCTGGGTGCCAGCCCCAGTAGGGGGGCTCACTGACCCCCAGGAGGGACCCTGACCAGAGGCTTAGTCAGGGTGCTCTGGCATCTTCAGCTGCCTGTGAGAAGCAGGAAGCACCTGTGCCCATAAGTCTTAACATAGTGCTTGCTGCCCCAGCAGAAGTCCTCTCCCGCCCCATGTTTGCAAAAAACAGGCCAGAATGCATTCCACACTGCACCTCCCCGCCCTCCCCAAAGCCAGCAGTCTATCAGCCCGTGACACAGAGCCAGCCAACACCGGAGGGAAATCACCCCATGAAAAAAGGGCAACCAGGGGCTTTCCTGGTGGCTCAGATGGTAAGGAATCTGCCTGCAATCCAGGAGACCCAGATTGGATTCCTGGGGCAGGAAGATCCACTAGAGAAGGGAATGACTACCCACTCAAATATTCTTGCCTGGAGAATTCCATGGACAGAGAAAACTGGGCTACAGTCCATTGGGTCACAAAGAGTCAATAGGACTGAGCGACTAACACTTTCCCTTTTCACCCCAAGAATGGGAGGAACTTCACACCTGGGGAAACAGAGCCAGGTGGGGGAAGAGAACTGGATTGAGGAATGAGAGTAATATCTCCCAGGAAACATAAAGGTCTATTCCAACCTGTTAAAATAAATAAACACACCAGAGATGGGTAGGTGCAAATTGCTTCTTTAAGAAGAAAAAAGCAAGCAGCAGCCAATCTCAGGCCCTCCCCCACAGGCCAGGGGTTAAGAATCTGTGCTTCTACTGCAGAGTTCCAGCCCTGGCTGGGGAACTAAAATCTCACATGCCCAACAGCACAGCCACATGTGCGGAGGGAAACCTCTGTTGAAATGAAGGCATGTAAAAGAAGAGAACTGAAGAGCAGGAATAGAAACCCCACATCCTCCTAATGAGATTTCTATAAGGAGAGCGAGAATGAAGGAGAGGTGACATTGACTCTTCCCCTGCCTTTTCTTCTTGGAAGAAATAACCTCCCACTGAAATTGTAACGTGATTGTATGTATGGACGGTTCTGCCAGCCTGACATACATTGTTACATCCTGTGCAGATTTGCTTATTATCTGCTCCCTCCTCTAGAGCCTCTTGCTCCCTGTGGTGCAACTCTTCACCCCTAATGCCCAAAAGAGTTTCTAGCATAGGAGATGACCTTAATAACAATTTGTTAAATGAAAGAATGAATGAGTCACATCAAACACGTGATAAATTTCCCCAGAACCAAGGAAAGACGTGAGTTTTCAGACTGAAGAGGGTGTCGACAAGAGGAAAGCTTGGTTCAGCCAGTTTGGCAAACTCTGCCGCAAAATCTACCGAAGTTCAACCACCATCCTGATGGAGGGACTTTCACGCCTGGGGACATCGTGCAAAGAAACGGAAATGACATTCACCAAAGACGGGTGCTGGGATGTTCATAGCAGCTTTACCGGCAGGAGCCCAGTCCTGCAGACAACCCCAGCCTCCAACCACGGGAGAACAGACAGAGGGCTCAGGGCCAATTCACCTGCTGGAAGGTGTGACGAGATGAAACCACAGCACCGAGACTTACACCAACGTGTGTCTCACCCGAGCTTTGTATTTTTTGTTTTTCTTTTTTATAACGCTTTTTATTTTATATTTGATTTACTTAATATGTTTCGGGGGGCTTACTTAATATGAGCGGGGGGCTACTCTTCATTGCCGTGTCCGGGCGTTTCGTGGCCGTGGCAATTCTTTTTATGTTTCGGTTGCACTGGGTCTTTGCGGCTGCGCGGATTATTCTCCCATCACAGCGAGCGGGGGCTACTCTTCATTGCCGTATCCGGGCGTCTCATGGCAGTGGCAGTTCTTGCTGTAGAGCACGGGCTCTAAGCGCCGATGTAGTCATTTCGGCTCACGGGCAGGTTCACTGTGGTGCAGCGGCTTCGTTACTCCGAGGCATGTGAGATCTTCCCAGACCAGGGATCAAGCCTCTGTCCCCTACACTAGCAGGTGGATTCTTATCCACTGTACCACCGCGGGGGCGGGGGGGGGGGTCCCGATTTTCTGTATTTCTGATGTTTTGACATCCTGGAGCATTGCTGACCCTGAAGAGACCACCCTCCAGGGCTAGCCAGTTCCTAAAGATGGTGAAAGCCTAGCCCAGGAGCATGCCTTTCCTATAGGGCCAATGTGAGTCGCTCAGTCGTGGCCGACTCTTTGCAACCCATGGACTGTAGCCCGCCAGGCTCCTCTGTCCATGGGATTCTCCCGGCAAGAATACTGGAGTGGGTTGCCATTTCCTCCTCCAGGGGATCTTCCTAACCCAGGGATTGAACCCCGGTCTCCCGCATTGCAGACAGACTCTATGGTCTGAACCACCAGGGGAGCCCCCTTCCTATAGGGCAAACTCAGGTATGTGGGGCCTGCCTGCTCTGTCCTCAGGGCCAGCGTTCCCCTGCCCGGATCACCCCAAGGCCAGATACCAGACCACTCGACATAACAGCCTGAATAAAACTCTTCAAAGGAGGACTTCCCTGGCGGTCCGATGGTTTAGACTCCAGGCTTCCAGTGCACGGATTCAGTTCCTGGCTGGGGAACTAAGATCTCACACGCTGCCTGGCACAGCCAAATAATAAAAATAAATAAAAAATAAAATAAAATTTAAAATAGCTTAGAAGTTATTCAAAGTGGACTTCCCTGGTGGTACAGCCAATGAGAATCCTCCTGCCAATGCAGGGGAAACAGGTTCGATCCCTGGTCTGGGAAGATTCCACATGCCCCGGAGCAACCAAACCCCAGAGCCACAGCTACTGAGCCTGTGCTCCAAAGCCCAGGAGCCACGACTGCGAAGCCAGCACACGTCGAGCCCGCGCTCGGCAACAAGAGAAGTCACCGCAACGAGAAGCCTTCACACCCCAGGGAAGCGGAGCCCCTGCTCGCCGCAGCTAGTGAGAGCAGGCATGCAGCGAGGAAGACCCAGCGCAGCCAAAAAGAAACAAATACAAACACTTTTAAAAAATTATTCAAACTAACTAATCCTAAGCATGAGGACCATGCCTCACCCGTTCCTTCCTGGAAACCACAATAAAGGCTCCGGTCCTGATCCGCGCTCACACCCTTTGCTCTTGAACCTGCCCTGGTGGCCTGCCCCTGCTCTTGCAAACTACGCGGGACGACTGTCTCATTCAGGACAGTGGCTCCCTGATCTGCTGGCTTCACCGAACCTGAATGATGATAAAACCTACATTTTGAAGCGGGTGGTTGGGCCTCCGACGGAAGGAGGTGCTCTTCGCGGACTCACTGGTCCCACCAGAGGGCACTGGCTGTCCGGGAACGTGGCGCCACCTGCTGGCAAACGTGCGTCGGTGTCGCTGCTGTTTTGAGTCTGAACTCTTGCCCAGAGGCCAGAGGACGTTCCCTGGGGTCTCCCTTATTCTTGGTTAACCAGCTAAGTTTCCAAAAGCCCCCAAGGGCTGTGGCCTAAAATATAGAGATGTGACTTCCCTCCAAGAGCTGTGGCCGCGGGCCCAACCTGGCAGCCCTGATGCATGTGGGCAGACCGAGGTGCCCTGGAAGGTCCCCTGCCTTTCAGCCTGGCCCTCCGAGAAGGGGAGGCCTCTTCAGAATCGCCCTGCCAGCGCACCCACCCCAGGGACCACGACAGCCAGCAGGGCCTGGGGGCAGGGCTGTAGCTGTGTGGTTGGACTTGCTGCAGTCCTATTTCCACCCCCCCACCCCCCCACCCCCCCACCCCCCCACCCCCCCACCCCCCCCCCCCCCACCCCCCCACCCCCCCCCCCCCCCACCCCCCCACCCCCCACCCCCCCCACCCCCCCCACCCCGCGCCGCCACCGGCTCAGCAGAATAGGAGAAGCCCACACTGGTGGAGACATGGGAGGAAGGGGACGGGGGGCCCTAAAGAACCACCCGAGGTAGGGGCTGCAGCCTTGACGGTGACCACTGGGCCCTTGTTCCTGCCCCTCCTTATTCCTATCAGCCCAAACCAGAAACTAAAAATCACAGAGTGAACCAGAATAAAAGCCTCAAGGAAAAGAAAAAGAGGAGGGTAGAGAACAGGGAAAAAAAGGAAGAAACACCAAAGCCCTAGATACAGGGGGAGAAAGCAAAAGGTGAATAATAGATTATATAGTCTATACATATCCATAAAACATGATAAATTTACATAAAGTGTATATTTAAAATATTTTAATAATTTATAAAAATATATAATAACTTTTACATATATACTTTAATTAAAAGTCATAGTTTCACCCAATTGGAGGTACAAAATTTAGAAAGTAATAAATTTTATATATATATATATATAACTATACTAACAAAAACACCATAGAATTTATCTAACAAAAAGATTTAAAACGCACCAGTTAGCTTTTGTGCTGCTATAATCCCGTATTCTTCCCTGGGAAATCCCATGGACAGAGGAGCCTGGAGGGCTATAGCCCACAGGGTCACAAAGAGTCGGACATGACTTAAGGACTAAGCATGCATGCACGATTCCATTACATATGTTCTAAATCGCTGGAGTGGGTAGCCATTCCCTTCTCCAGGGGATCTCCCCAACCCAGGGATCGAACTCGGGCGTCCCGCACTGCAGGCAGCTTCTTTACTGTCTGAGCCACCATGGACACCCAAGAACACTGGAGCGGGTAGCCCATCCCTTCTCTAGCAGATCTTCCTGACCCAGGAATTGAACCTGGGTCTCCGTACTGCAGGCAGAGTCTTTCCCAGTTGAGCTTCCAGAGAAGCCCCAGGTTCTAAATTAGCTTTAGTATTTGCTATTAATAACATCATCCCCTGACAAACCTTCATGGGACTTACTACTGGGGCTCAAAAGATTGTCATACCTGGGAATCCCACCAACTTTGAGCACTGTGACCCCTATAATCTTAGGGAAGAAACTGAATATAAAATAGAGAGGAGACAGATATAATTCACTTTAACATTAGCCTTATGTAAATTTCCCATGGTCATAGTACTCTTTGCCCTAAAATATCCCATATTGGGCAAAGATGCTCTAACATTATGAATAATAAAATTAAATTAAAATAAGTCTTTTTCATCTACAAACTGATTTGATAAAATGGGAACCCACAGACCCTCAATTAAAATAGTTAATATGACCCAATGCAAGTTGGAGCAGACTTTATTTCTTCAGTTCAGTTCAGTCGCTCAGTCGTGTCTGACTATTTGCAACCCCATGAACCGCAGCATGCCAAGCCTCCCTGTCCATCACCAACTCCGGGAGTCCACCCAAACTCATGTCCATTGAGTCAGTCATGCCATCCAGCCATCTTATCCTCTGTTGTCTCCCTCTTCTCCTGCCCTCAATCTTTCCCAGCATCAGGGTCTTTTCCAGTGAGTCAGCTCTTTGCATCAGGTGGCCAAAGTACTGGGGTTTCAGCTTCAACCTCAGTCCTTCCAATGAACACCCAGGACTGATCTCCTTTAGCATGGACTGGTTGGATCTCCTTGCAGTCCAAGGGACTCTCAAGAGTCTTCTCCAACACCACAGTCCAAAAGCATCAATTCTTCGGTGCTCAGCTTTCTTTATAGTCCAACTCTCAAATCCATACATGACCACTGGAAAAACCATAGGCTTGAACAGATGGACCTTTGTTGACAAAGTAATGTCTCTGCTTTTTAATATGCTGTCTAGGTTGGTCATAACTTTCCTTCCAAGGAGTAAGCATCTTTTAATTTTATGGCTGCAATCACCATCTGCAATGATTTTGGAGCCCAGAAAAATAAAGTCAGCCACTGTTTCCACTGTTTCCCCATCTATTTGCCATGAAGTGATGGGACCAGATGCCATGATCTTAGTTTTCTGAATGTTGAGCTTTAAGCCAACTTTTCACTCTCCTCTTTCACTTTCATCAAGACGCTCTTTAGTCCTTCCTCACTTTCTGCCATAGGGGTGGTGTCATCTGCATATCTGATATCTCATGTACTTAAGCAAGTCATGGACAAGTGTCAGCTCATAATTATGATAAATGAGCTCAAATTATATTACCTCTTTTATTTATGGCACATATAAAACATTCCTAACAGCCTTTTAAACTGAACTTTGTTTGAAAATAATTTAAATTAATGAGAAGGTAGACAGGCAATCATTAAAGCTTGTGCTTCCTCCAGCCCAGGGTTTCTCATGATGTACTCGGCATATAAGTTAAATAAGCAGGGTGACAATATACAGCCTTGATGTACTTCTTTTCCTATTTGGAACAAGTCTGTTTTTCCAGGTCCAGTTCTAACTGTCGCTTCCTGACCTGCATATAGGTTTCTCAAGAGGCAGCTCCAAAATCGCTGCAGATGGTGACTGCAGCCATGAAATTAAAAGACGGTTGCTCCATGGAGGAAAAGCTATGACCAACCTAGACAGCATATTAAAAAGCAGAGACATTACTTGGCCAACAAAGGTCCATCTAGTCAAAGCTATGGTTTTTCCAGGAGTCTTGTACGAATATGAGAGTTGGACCATAAAGAAAGCTGAGCACTGAAGAATTGATGCTTCTGAACTGTGGTGTTGGAGAAGACTCTTGAGAGTCCCTTGGACTGCAAAGAGATCCAGCCAAATAAATAAACAAATATTAAAAAGGAAAGAAAGAAAGAGTTCCAGCGTGGAGTCAGAACGGGCTTCTCCCTGCAACACTTCTACACCCTCCAGCTGCCGAGCAGGATCATGACGACTGCCTCTTCTCTTGATTACACACAACACCAGTCCCGCTCACCTCCTTCACACAGACTTTATCTGACCATCAGCTCGTGCCCCTGGTAAGGTGACTGCCCCCAAAACACACCGAGATTGTATCATTAAAAAACAGACAACAGCAGGAGCAAAAACATATGCATCTCTCGGATTTTTGACACACTGTGGAATTCCACGGAGATACCGTTAGAGACACTGGAAATTTCAGATCTGGTTTACTGGGTGTTACTGTTGTTCAGTCTCCAAGTCGTGTCTGACTCTTTGTGACCCCATGGACTGCAGCCCACCAGGCTCCTCTGTCCACGGGAATCTCCAGGCAAGAATACTAGAGTAGGTTGCCAGGCCTTCTTCCAGGAGATCTTCCCGACCCAGGGATGGAACCCAAGTCTCTTATGTCTCCTGCTAGCGCCACCTGGGAAGCCCATGCTATCTCCTCCCCTTCCCCAAAGTAGCTGGAATATTCCCTCCACTCATTAGCCTAAGGAATTACCCACCCCTATTAAAAGCTAACCCCATATCCCAGGGCTGTTCTCACCTTCTGGAATGGCCCACACTCTCTCTGTGGAGTGTGTTTCCCTCTACATAAATCCACTTCTTTACCTATCACTTTGTCTTTCACTGGATTCTTTCTGCGATGAGACATCGAGAACTTGAACTTCATTAAGTACTAAGGCCAGGTGTATGACCTCAGTTAAAATACCATGTTCAAGTTCAAGTCCCAGTCAGGAGTACACGGTTTCAGGACACCTAATACTTGCTACCTGTGCCCTTTCCTTCCTATTCTCACAATAAAATGTTTTCCATGCTCTTTAGGGAAATGTATGCCCTACTCTAAAAGCCTCCTCTATCATTACTCCCAAGGAGTCCTTAAAATGACGTCACAACATCACAGGGCCAGTTGTATTATTCACAGCTATTTGTTTTCCATACTTCTGATGCTCTGACATCTTGGGGTCCTGTTGACATTGAAGAGACTACTCCTGCCACGGCAGCCAGTTCCTGTGCTGACTTGCTTCAGTCATGTCCGACTCTTTGCAACCCCATGAGCCGTAGGCCACCAGGCTCCTCTGTCCACGGAATTCTCCAGGCATGAATACTGGAGCAGGTTGCCTTGCCCTCCTCCAGGGGATCTTCCTGACTCAGGGATTGAACAAGCATCTCTCACGTCTCCTCATTAGCAGATGAGTTCTTTACCACTAGCACTACCTGGGAAGCCAGTTCCTGGAGATAATAAACTGGGCAAGGATGTGGGGCAACAGAAACTGCTACATCCATACAGTTCAGTTCAGTCTCTCCGTCGTGTCCGACTCTCTGCGACCCCATGGACTGCAGCCCGCCAGGCCTCCCTGTCCATCACCAACTCCCGGAGCCTACCGAGACTCATGTCGTCTGTCAGTGTGCTATCTTTTTGCCTTTCCACACTGTTCGTGGGGTTTTCAAAGCAAGAATACTAAAGTGGTTTGCCATTCCCTTCTCCAGTGGACCACATTCTGTCAGACCTCTCCACCGTGACCCGTCCATCTTGGGTGGCCCCACACAGCATGGCCAATTTCACTGAGTTAGACAAGGCTGTGGAGCAGGAGGGTTCGATCCCAGGTCGGGTACTAGGATCCCACACTTCTCGGGACTACTCAGCCCACAAGCCACAATGACTGAGCCTGCGCCGCAACTAGAGAGAAGCCCCCAGACCACAAGGAAAGATCTTGCAGACCACAACGAGGGTCCCGAATGCCGTAACTAGATCCAGTGCAGCCAACAATAAGATTTAAAAAAAAAGGACTGTGGTCTAGTTAACAGTTTCCCACAGGGACAGGTGCTAACAGTTCTAGAACCACTCTAGAGGTAACCCGGAACTGAACAGGTAGGAAAACAGGCGGCCGATGGTGAGAGCCAGGTTTCTTGCTGTTGGGGAGGGAGGTTGAGATAAACAAGGGCAAGAGGCTGAAACATTCCATGCAGTAACTGATTCTGATCAGGCTAAACTTACGTTTAGCTTAAAATATACACAAATAGATCGGCTTGCTTTGTTAGCTGAGAACACCTAGTATGAACAAGGACACGGCAGTAACTACGATCACAATTGATTTTGATTTCTAATATCCTTCTTCAGTAAAATAATTGGTGCTCTTTGGAGAAATGGCAGATGGTAAGACTAGGGTGCGGAGAGGTCAATGGCACCCCACTCCAGTGCTCTTGCCTGGAGGGAGGAGGAGCCATGGATAGAGGAGCCTGGTGGGCTGCAGTCCATGGGGTCTCTGAGGGTCGGACACCACTGAGCGACTTCACTTTCACTTCTCACTTTCATGCATTGGAGAAGGAAATGGCAACCCACTCCAGTGTTCTTGCCTGGAGAATCCCAGGGACGGGGGAGCCTGGTGGGCTGCCGTCTCTGCGGTTGCACAGAGTTGGACACGACTGAAGCGACTTAGCAGCAGCAGCAAGACTAGGGTAAGAACTATACAAGATGAAGCGGGAGCATCCTGAAGTTACAGAAAGTAAGGAAGTGCTCAACACACACACAACACCGCGATGGGGCATGACAGAGACCCAGGAGCCACTGCAAGAGTTCCCAACGGCCAAAGCGCAGACAATTTGAGCAACAAAATAAAGGAGCATTGAATATTAGAGAAATGCAAAAATGCAAATCAAAACTACAATGAGGTATCACCTCACACTGTTCAGAACGGCCATCATCAGAAATTCCACAAATAACAAATGCTGGAGAGGGTGCGGAGGAAAGGAAACCCCCATACACTGTTAGTGGGAATGTAAATTGGTGCAGCCACTGTGGAAAACGGTATGGAAGCTCCTTAAAAAATTAAACTTGGAGTTACCATATGACCCAGCAATCCCACTCCGGGCCATAGATCCAGAAAAGATGAAAATTCTAATTGCACCCCAGTATTCACAGCATCACTGTTCACAGTTGCCAGGACATGGGGGCAAGCTAACTGTCCATTGACGGACGAGTGGATAAAGAGCATTACTCTGTCATAAAACAGAAGAAAACAATGCCATCTGCAGCAACATGCGTGGACCGAGAGATGATCACACTAAGTCAGAGAAAGACAAACTACATATGGTACCGCTTATACGTGGAATCTAAAATATGAGATAAATGGACTTATTTACAGAACAGAAACAGACCCAGAGACATAGAAAATAAACCTATGGTTGCCAAAGGGGGAAGCCAGTGAGGGAGAGAAAAGTTAGAAGTTTGGGATTAGCAGACACAGACTACTATACGTAAAACAAGGAACAATGTCCTATTGTATAGCACCGGGCACTTTATTCAATATCCTGTAATAAACAATTATGGAAGAGAATCTTAAAAAGAATATGTATCCATTCTTTTTCACCGTGCTATACACCAGAAACTAATAAACCTTGTAAATCAACTATATTTCAGAAGAAGAAAGAAAAACAAAATGGCATTGGATTATAGCCCAGAGCATTAAATAAATATCCATGCATCCATATTGATATGAATAAATGATTAAGGAAGTAACTAAATGGAGGAGAAGAGACAAATCTCCCATGGGGAAGAATTCCGAGGAGTTTAGAATTCCTTAAGGATGCCCCACCGTCAGGGACCCCGCACTCCTCAAGTGTCGGCTGTTCCATGACTTCCTTCCAGAGAGGACAGTATGGAGGGGAGGGGAAGAGTCACTTCACGGAAGAGACGCCCGACAGACACACCCTGGCCAGGTGATCAAGGTCAAATCAGCAGCGATGACCCTCGCTGGTTACGTGTGCCCTTGATGTGAGGAAATGACATTTCACCTCTGCGGTCTTCCTCCCAAACCTATAACTTGAGTCTAATCATGAGAAAAATGTCGGATAAACCCCAACTGAGAAATATGATATAAGTACAAAATGCCTGACTTTACTTAAAACTGCCAAGGGGACTTGTCTGGTGGTCCAGTAGTTAAGACTTTGCCCTCCAATACAGAGGGTGCAGGTTCAATCCCTGGTTGGAGAGGTTAGATTTCACATGCCCCACGGGCAAAAAAGTCAGACATAAAACTGAAACAATATTGTGACAACTTCAATAAAGACTTTAGAAATGGTCCACATTAAAAAAAAATTGCTGACGCCATCAAAAACAAGGAAAGTCTAAGAAACTGTCTTGGCCAAGAGGAGCCTAAAGAGACACGACAACTGAACATAACGTGGTGTCCTGGGAGGACTTCTGGGACAGAAAAAATGACATCGGGGGACTTCCCTGGTGGTCCAGTGGCTGAGACTCCAGGCTCCCAACGCAGGGGGTCTGGTTCCATCCCTGGTCAGGGAACTAGACCCCAGATGCAACAGCTGAGCAGTCACCTGCTGTAACTAAGACCCAGTGCAGCCAAATAAATAAATTTTTTAAATGACATCAGGGAAAAATAGAGGAAATCCGCCTAAGATATGCATTCTGCTGCTGCTGCTAAGTCGCGTCAGTCGTGTCCGACTCTGTGCGACCCCATAGACAGCAGCCCGCCAGGCTCCCCCGTCCCTGGGATTCTCCAGGCAAGAACACTGGAGTGGGTTGCCATTTCCTTCTCCAATGCAGGAAAGTGAAAAGTGAAAGTGAAGTCGCTCAGTTGTGTCCGACCCTCAGCGACCCCATGGACTGCAGCCTGCCAGACTCCTCCATCCATGGGATTTTCCAGGCAAGAGTACTGGAGTGGGGTGCCATTGCCTTCTCCAAGGTATGCATTCTAGTTAGTAATAAAATTTCTCTGTGTGATCACTAATTGTAACGAATCTACCACATTAATGAGCACGACTACAGGAGAACTCTCTGGGCTCTCCTCCCAGTAACTGTAAATCCAAAATTGTTCCAAAATTTTTAAAGTTTATTTAGAAGAAAATACACAAAAGCATACAGACTATATGTTTCCACTGATGTGACGTTCAATAGGCAAAACTGGGCTTCCCAGGTGGTCCAGGGATTAAGACTCCACCTGCCGATGAAGCAGACACGGGTTTGATCCCTGATCTGGGAAGATGCTGTGGGGCAACTAAGCCCATGCGCCAGAACCACTGAGCCAAGGGCCCTCGAGCCCATGCTCCCCAACAAGAGGAGCCCCGGAAACGAGAAGCTCATGCACCACAATGAAGAGCAGCCCCCATTCGCCACAACTAGAGAAAAGCCTGGGCACCGCAGCAGACCCAGCACCGCCAAAAACAAATACATAAAATCATAGATTTAAAAAAAAGAATAGGCAGAAACAATCAGTGGGGCTGGTGGTCAGAATAGCGGCTTCCTTTGGGGGTGCTAAGAAGCCCAGTGGAGGCCGGAAGTGAGTGGTCAGCATTTGGACCAGGTGGGGGGTCACACAAGTGTAGACGACTGTGAAAATTCCTGGGGCTGTACTCCGAAAATGTTTGCATTTAATATATGTCACATTTGAATTAAAAAGTGAACACAAGAGGAAATAGTTACAACAGAAAAGCCAGACATCACCATCAAGAAATTTCTGAACAGTCACGATGAAGAGAAAAATGCCAAAAGCGTCCAAGAAGAGACAGAAAAGATACTGCCTGTAAAAGAACCCGAGTCAGCCTGACCACAGACTGCTCAGCAACACTGTGCAGAGGAAGTCCTAGAGCAGCTGCTGTGCCCACCCCTTTGGGCCTCTCCCACCTCGGGGCACCCCTCACCCACCCAGCGTGCTCAGACCAGGCCAGCTCTGCCCACACAGCTAAGTCTGAGCCCCTCCTCCGGCCGCCCCGCAATGCCTGCCCCACAATACCCGCCCCAGCCATATCCTGCCCCCCCCACATCCCTCACCTTACGTGCCTTCCCCATCTCTCTCCAAACCCCTCATGCCAAGCCCAAGCATCACCTCCTCCAGAAGCTGCTGGATCTGTGAGCCTGAGCTGGAGGCTCACCTCTCTTGCACTCTCCTCCCGCAGCAGTGGTCACGATAGAGTAGAAAAGAACTTTGTATCCAATTACAAGTTAACTGGGTCTTCTCAGGCGGCGCTAGAGGTCAAGAACCCGCCTGCCAAGGCAGGAGATATAAGAGGTGCAGTTTCAGTCCCTGGGTCAGGAAGATCCCCTGGAGGAGAAATTAGCAACCCACCCCAATATTCTTGTCGGGAAAATCTCATGGACAGAGGAGCCTGGTGGGTTACAGCCCATAGGGTCACAGAGTCGGGCACGACTGAACTGACTTAGCACGCACGCGTGCACAAGTTAACCACAAAAGGGATACCTGTCCGCTTAAATGATACACGACGGCCCATCTCTAGGAACCCTGCTTCCCAGGTAATGCGAGTTAAGCTAAAAGACTTTTGCTCAGCTCACAGGAAACCTCCTGATCAGGCCCACCAGTGAATGGCTGCAGGAGGGAAGAAAGGAACGCGTCCCCTCCAGCATCTGGCGGAAACCAGGACTTTAGCTCTCCTGTTTCAGTATGAGAGAAGCCTGAAGGGACCTTCCTGGTGGTCCAGTGGTTAAGAATCCACCTTGCAATGCAGGGGACGTCGGCTTGATCCCTGGTCAGGGAACTAAGATTGCATGGAACGCGGAACAACTGAGCGCTTGTGCCTGAACTAGAGAGTCCATGGGCCTTAATGAAAGGTCTGTAGGATGCCACGAGAATCCCACATGCTGCCCCTAAGACCCAACACAGCCAGAAAATAAAAAAGAAGGAAAAGAAGCCTGAACTCTAGCTCAGGGAAGATGGTTCTCTGGGTCACAAATCCACCACCTTCTCGGTGTGCTGGCTGTCCAAAGTAATTGCTGTTCTTTGCCCCAACAGCTCGTCTCCCATTTATTGGCCTGTCCTGCAGCAGGGAGTAAGACTCAGCAACAGTGACCTTTGGGGGTCTCTGTCTTTTCCGCTCTGTGCAAGGGGCGGCACAGCCTCTGGACACAGGCAGACCCAGCTGGGGTGGCAGCTCTGCCTCTCACCTGCAGGGTGACCTGGGACAAGCCTCACCTCCCAGCCTCGGTTTCCCCATCTGTAAAGTGGGGATAGCTACTCCATGGCTATAGGTGGGAACCTGTGTGGGAAGCACCCAAGACCTCACCTGGCACATCGTAGACCCTCCGTGGGCAGCACCCGTCAGCTGGGAGAGCCAGGCTGCTCACGGAACTGGCAGAAGCCTCCTCCTGGGGCCCTCGGCATTCTGGGCAGGGAGCCAGGCCGCAGGGACTGCTGTAGAGATTTAATTTATGACACCTTCCTGATTCGGTGGTTTCAGACACATGCGGCTGAAGGATAAAAATAAAACCCTTGGAGACGTCTGCCCTGATTCAGCAGGGGGAGGGTTCCAACCACACACAAACGAGCCCCATCAGACACACAAACGAGCCCTATCAGGGTGGACAGATGCTTGGGACTTGGGAGGGAGTGCCAGTCCCTCCGGCCTGAGTCAACTCAGAACCAGAAGTCAGACTCTGCCCCAGGCCACGGCGGTGCCTCCCAGGAGCCGATAACAAACACCTTGCCACCTCGGGACAGCGGAGGAAATGGGCTTGGTGCAGCAGAGACATGAGCTCTGGCCCACGCCTGTACGGCTTGTGTACGCTCCACGGGGATGAGGCTTCTAATCGAAGGTCTGGAAGGTTCTTGATCTCCAGGGCCAGATCCTCAGCCCAGGCTCAGTTGTGACAGGTTGGCAGCCAGGTGCGGGGGCAGCCCAGGGAGTCCTCTCCTGTCTCCATCCACACCTGTCTGTGTGTCCTGTTTGGGTTTCTCTGCAGGGCTCACCTGCTCTCGGAGCTGACAGCCTGCAGAGATGCCTTCTGAAGAGAAGAGAGAAGAGAAGAGAATTCGCTCAGTCGTGTCCGACTCTTTGCGACCCCATGGACTGTAGCCCACCAGGCTCCTCGGTCCATGGGATTTTCCAGGCATGAATACTGGAGTGGGTTGCCATTTCCTTCTCCAGGGGGTCTTCCCGACCCAGGGATCGGGCCCAGGTCTCCCACATCGTAGGCAGACGCTTTACCGTCCAAGCTACCAGGGAAGCCGGTAGCTCTGAAGGTCAGATCTTATTCAGGGCCTGAGGCCTCTAAATGCCTTTGAAAAGGAGAGAAGGGGGCAGGGCCCAGCCTCTGAAACAACGACAGAGCCCTTGATGATAGGACATAAACTGGTTAGAACCAACTGGGTCCAAGATGGTGGAAGATTCAACTTCCAGAGGACCTTGAGCCTCCTTATACGCTTATTGTGGCTCTTATCTACACGGCATGGCCAGGGGCATCCTGATGGTCCAGAGGCCGGGCATAAAAGGCCAAAAAGTGAGCAGTGGCCCAATTCCTAAAAGTCTCTGTCCCCTTTCCAAAATAGTTGGAATAAACCTCCCACTCGCTGTTGTTGTTTAGTCACTAAGTCGTGTCCGACTCTTGCGACCCCATGGCCTGAAGCCCACCAGGCTCCTCTGTCCATGAGATTTCCTAGACAAGGACACTGGAGTGGGTTGCCATTTCCTTCTCCAGGGGGTCTTCCCAACCCAGGGATCAAACCCAGGTCTCCTGCACTGACAGGTGGATTCTTTACCACTGAGCCGCCTGGGAAGCCTCCTGCTAATTATCCAGCTTATAAAAAACTAACCAGCCCACTTTCCGGGGCCTCTTGCCTTCTGAGATGGCCCACACTCCGTGGTTTGTGTTTCTCCCAAGGCCCATCTTGCTCTTTGAGACGGATCGCTTTCTGTCTATGGAATGTGTATCTCTCTAAATGCACTTACCACTTTGTCTCACACTGAATTCTTTCCGTGACAAAACATAAAGACGCTGGGCTTCATTCAGTCCTGATACCAGGTATGCGATTTTAACTAAAGGACTGTGGGCTCAAGCCCCTCTCTGGGCTTTGGCTGGATGCAAACTCCAAGATGAGCCGCGAGGTCCACTGCCAGCACCACCCAACAGGAACACCTTCCGAGCTGGGCCTGCAGCTGGGGGTCGCGATGCTTCCCCCCAACAACACACCCACCCGCAGACTGCAGAAGTCAGTGTCAACCAGTCAGGCCCCCACGGGCTCTGCTGAGGCTGGGACCACCCCCACTGGGGTAGAGTGGCTTTGAAGAGAACTTTCTAGCATTCAACAGAGTGGGGGTAACGGTGGAATTGGAGGCAGAGTGGCTGGGCCCCCATGCACACAGGCAGACCCCAAACCCTGAGTGTGGGAGAACACTCTCCTTAGGGGTTTCTCCAGGGCCTATCTGCAGCTCAACATGGTTGGTTTTCAGAGGTCAATCAATGTTTGCGGCCCACACAAATCCAAAGAGTCCCCAAGGCCTCAGACATGTCCCTAAAAAAGGTCAAGACCTACAGGCCAGCCATTGGCCTCTGACATTGCCCTCACTCCCAGGACATCCTCCTGAATCTGAACCCCATGCCCACACCCAGGGCACCCCATCACCACCACCCAAACAGTCCAGGCAATGTGTCATCAGCTGTGAAGAGTTTAGACATGGGCCACCTTGCGCCTAGCAGCTGGCCTCACCCACAGCATGGAAGATGGGCTGGAAACGTGAAATGCCTGTTGTCGGCGTGGCAGGAAGAGGACCGGAAAAGGAGGCGAGGTTTCTTATGCAAAACCTGTAAAAATAAAACGTATTTAGATTCATTGCTAGAGACGTGTCTGCCTAAATACACCCACACCAGAGAGTGTTCTGATCAACCTCTCTACGTGCGCCAAGAGTTCCCGTGTCGGCGTGTCCCTGCGTGTCCGGGTGAATGTGTGTCTCTGAGTGCATCTGGGAGCCTGGCATCTTGCTGGGTGTGTGTGTGTGTGTGTGCGTGTGTCTGTGTCTGTGTCTGTGTCTATGTCCTTGCATAAGCGAATGCTCTGGAGAAGGGCTGGAAGGATGTTCTCCAAGAGCAGAGGGCTGGGATCACTTCCGGGAGGAGGGGCTGTGGTTCCAGGATTGTTATTTTAATGCTTCTGCCCTGAATTTTACAAAAGCAGATCAGGTGAAATGATAAAAAGTATCTATATTCCTTGGAGAAGGAAAGGGCAACCCATTCCAGTATTCTTGCCTGGAAAATCCCATGGACAGAGGAGCCTGGTTGGCTACAATCCATGGGATCCCAGAATTGGACACAGCTTAGGGACCAAACAACATGTTATATATGAAAGTTTTTAAGAATAAATCCTAAGAGTTCTCATCACAAGGGAAAGATTTTTTTCTATTTCTTTAATTTTGTATCTTTATGAGAGAATAGATGTTTATTTCATGATGTAAGTCAAATCATTATACAATACTGTATGTCAGTTATATCTCAATACAATTGAAATAAAACATTTAAAAAAATCTATATGGGCAAAATGTTGCCAGCCTTTTCAGTAAACAAAGAATCTCAGTGCTCGGTCATGTCTGGCTCTTTCTATTCATGGGATTCTCCTGGAGCGGGTGGCCATTTCCTCTTCCAGGGGATCTTCCCAGCCCAGGAATCGAACCCATGTCTCCTCTGTTGTCAGGTAGATTCTTTCCAACTAGTGCCAACTGAGAAGCCCCTGACAAGGGATGTTGCCCACCGTTAAGCGATCCATCCCGGCAGCCGCCCCATACAATGCGCCTTGAGGGGATTCAAGATAGAGAAAACTGGATACTGGCCTGAGGTAGTCAAGATGCGTATCAAAGGAATAATTTCATTGGGCCCAGACTGCTGCACCTTCCTATACACAGAAAGGCACTAACATCATTAACTTGGGATGCCTGGTTTTTGTTACTAGCAGTAATCTTTTGATGTTCGACTACATTTTTATTTTCACAAATAAAATCTGAAAATAAAATTTTCACATTAAAAATTTTCATTTTTATTTCTTTTATTTCTATTTTATTTTAAAAACTCCTATATAGCCTGGCTTCTCCCTTACCCCTTTGGAACAGTTCCTTGGGGCTATCTGAGGCTATAATGCATAATTACATATATTATTTATATTCGTTATATGCACAATACATTTATTATATATATTTATATATATAATTATATAGTATAATTGAGAGGCACTGAGTTATCTCCCATGCTATAAAACATAATCCTCAACCTTTAGGTTTTGCATTTTTTTCAGCTGTCATCTAATTGAATGTTTTAAAACCAGGACTGAGGCTCGCCCTTCTTCACCCCCAAGGCCCGCCTGCACCCCACCACTGGTCGGAAAGGCAACCAGCCTCCCCTGCTCTCGCTGGGTCATCATGGACCCTGGCCTTTGCCCCTGCACCGAGGCAACCCAGACCTGGCCCTGCCTGGAACCTTTGTCCTTTCCTCGCCGGCTCCTCACCTGGGGTCTTCCCTGCAGGGAGGGCCCCCCATCCTACCTTCCCACAGGCAAGCAGCCAGAGGTAAGAAGGCTCCAGAGGGCAGAGTCCCTGGTGTGGTGCATAGCTGGGGAGTAGGCGAAGGGGTAGAAGGGTAGGGGTACTGGTGGGGGAGGAGGGTGCTGCAGGAAGAGAGAAAATTTGCTTTGGGGGCCCCTCTCCCCATCTGCTTGACTGGGGCCTGGAGAGCTGAGGGCCCTGAGCATGTCCCAGGGAGGGGCCTCTGGTCCCCCTCCCCTACATGAGGACAGATGGGCCGGCAGAAAAGTGGTGAAAACAGGAATGTCAAAACAATGGCCACGAGTTTGAGCAAACTCCAGGAGACAGTGAAGGGCAGGGAACCCTGGCGTGCTGCAGTCCGCGAGGTCCCAAAGAGTCGGGTACAGCTTAGCGACTGAATCACAACAGGAATCCATTCAAGAGTGAATCCCCCATCACCGTTTCTTCTTGGGCCCCTGCTCCCGGGGCCAACTCCGTAGGGGCTGAAACAGGGACACCCGCACTTCAGCAAAGAGCAAAGGGGGCGGCACCTGGGACCTTGAAGGAGACAAGCGCACCCAGCAAGCCCGTCAATGGCTGAATCAGGGGAGGTGGTCAAGCCTCCGGGTGGCCCTGCCAGAGAAGCTGAGTTTGCCCCGTCACCAGCGGAGCACAGGAATGGCCTGCTTGAGGAGGCAAGAGCAGCAAGCATGACTAGTAGAACCAAGACTAATCCTTGTGCTGAGTTCGTCAGCCCTGGGCCTAGGGCCCTGGCTCACTCAGCCCTCCCTGCCTCCCTGGCATGGACTGTGGGTCTCAAGCCCCATTCCCAGATTTGCTGACCCTTGCTCTGTTCATCTCTCTGCCACAGGGAGAGACTTGGAGAGATTTACTCAGGAGTCAGCACAGGGTCTCGCTGTGGTGGACGGAAGGCCCAGAGCTCACGTCCTGCACCTGCTCCAAAAGGAGTCTCCAGGGCTCGCTAGCAGACTGCCTCTATCATCCAGCCGCCGCCCATGGCGGGCCCTGAACACCCTCCAATGCCAAGCCTTTGCTCTGGCGGTTCCCTTTGCCTAGAATACCCTCACTTCGATCCGGTCAAAGTCCCCTTGACCTGTCTAAGGCCAATCCCTTGTTGAAGCTTCCCTAGACCCCTACCTGGAGCCGGGCTCTCCTTGGCCTGGACAGGTCAGCTCATCTCTGGGTCCTCAGTGCCTACATGGGGTATACAGCAGTTGCCTAATAGGTGCTGGCTGAGTGCATTTCTCATCCACTACCTGAATGAAGACTTGGTCTGCACTTGGAGCCTCAGTCTCCCATCTGTGGAAGGGATCTTGGGAAAAAGAGGCATGGTCTGTCCCTCCAGGAGAGACTTCAGGACCGCCAAGAAGCCCAGGGGCTGAGACACCACCCCGGAGATTTTGACGTGGGGGCTCTAGAGTAGAACGGCGGAATGTTTCCCCACATCAAAACAAAGCCCACGGCTGCCCTGGTAAAGGGTCAGTGGTAAACAATCCACCTGCCAAGGCAGGAGACACGGGTTTGATCCCTGATCCGGGAAGATCCCACGTGCTGAGGGGCAACTGAGCCTGTGCGTCACAACGACCGAGCCCGTGCCCCGCTGTTACCGAATCCCGCGCAGCCTAGAGCCCACGCTCCACAACAAAAAGGGGCCACCGCAACGAGAAGCCTGCACACTACATGAGAAAGGAGCTCCCGCTCGCCGCAACCAGAGAAGAGCCCACGCAGCATGGAGGCCCGGCATGGCCATGGATAAATGAACAAAACTATTATTAAAAAAAAAAAAGGCCAAGCCCAGGGGCACCTTGCACGTCTCACCTCCTGAGCATCTACCCCGAACCGCAGGGGAGGAGAGCAGAGTCCTGGACACCAAGGGCAGGCAGGGAGCAGACTCGGTGACCTGGGCGGAACAGGAGTGGGTGTGGCGGGGCAGGGCCCCGGGACTCCAGGAGGCAACAGAAGGCACCAGTGTGGGGAGAGCCGAGGATGCTGCTAGGGGCATTTATAAACAGCCAAGCCAAGCCGCAGACACCAGCGACCAGTGAGATGAACTCCCTGACGTCCTCTGCTGTCCTGATTTCCACTTTCAGAGCAGCTGCCAACAATGGAGTTGAGTCAGGTCACCTTCTCCTACAAAAAATAAAAAATAAAAACAAACCCAGAATGGGTCAAGTTCCCTCAACCAAGACTCACTATTAACTAATCACATGCCATGTGCCAGGCCCCAGGGGAGGGGGGTACAATCCTTATTGTTGGTGTTGTTGTTTTAAAAATATATATTTTTTGGCTGCTCTGAGTCTTAGTTGTGGCCTGTGAGCTCTAGTTCCCCGACCAGGGATCAAACCAGGGCCCCCTGCATTGGGAGCTCTAGAGTCCTCTAGCCGCTGGACCACCAGGGAAGTCCCCCTGTTGTTGTTATTGTTATTAGTACAATAACATAAGTTTGAAAGTGTGAGTCGCTCAGTCGCGTCCGACCCTTTGGGACCCCATGGACTGTAGCCCGCCAGGCTCCTCTGTCCATGGGATTCTCCAGGCAAGAATACTGGAGTGGGTTGCCATTCCCTTCTCCAGGGAATCTTCCTGACCCAGGGATCGAACCTGGGCCTCCGGTATTGCAGGCAAATTCTTTACCATCTGAGTCACCAGGGAAGCCCCATAATAACATATGGATAACATAATAAAGTTGAGTGAAAGAAGCCCGACCCAAGAGAGCACTGACTGTGTGATTCCATTGATATAAAGTGCAAAAAGCAGGGGAAATTAATCTATGGTGGTAAAAGTCAGAATAGCATTTGCTCTTGGTGGACTTTTGGGGCTGAAATGTACTTTAACTTGATTGGCGTGGAATCACAGTGTGGACATGCGGGAGAATTCATCTGACTGCTCACTTAAGATTTTACACTTTAATCTAAATACACCAATAAAGCTAATATAATAATAGTATAGAAAACACTGATGCTCGTTTCCGTTTTTGAGCCCCTTCCAGGGCTGGCAGGCAGGACTGTCTCCACCAATGACTCCTCGCTACCCAGCATAGGGGAGCTGCCTGGCAATGACTCTCTGTTCGTCTTCACAACTTCTACAACCGTGGAGACTGCAGTTGGGTGGACGTGGGCCTTGTCTGAGTCCAGCGCTCTTCTCAGGAAGCTCTGCGGCCACTGCCGCCCTAAGAAGGGTGGCAGAGACCCGGGTCCGACGATGGAGTCTGGGCTTCCAGTGGCCTGGTACCCCCACCTGCCCGGTCAGGCTGCGGGGGCCCAGAGGAGAGGAGGACTCATGCTTCCAGGAGGAGGTGATGTTCAGGCTGAGCATTTAGACCATTTTATTTTATGGTTAATATTTATTTTTATTTATTTACTTAGTTGGTGGCACAGGTCTTACTTGCTGCATGTGGGATCTAGGTCCCTGACCGAGGACGCTGACCAGGGATTGAACCCGGGGCCCCTGCATTGGGAACTTCTGGGAAATCCGGGGTCCTGAGAACCTTCCAGAAGGCCTTAATAAGATGTTATCAAACGGGATTTGTTTGGAGCTAGTGTCAGCCACACCCAGATGCACAGAAGAGGTTGGAGAAAGAGGGGCACCAAGGCAGGACAATGTTACCCCCTCTCTCCACTACCCCACCCCCCAGCCCCACATCGACACGGAGCTTTGTGTGCCTGGAATCCAGGCGACACACCAGCACTGCTCCACCCAAGCGGCTCCTGCTGTGATCACTGGCAAGGACACGGGACACCTCCTTCAACAGGCCCCAGAGAGGACAGGGAGTCTGTTGGCAGCCCCAGCAAGGACTTATGGTTCAGAGGGAAAATTGAAAAAAAATCAAGATGCCCTTGAAGTCCATCTGGGGCGTAACCACTGGGACTGTGGGATAGGAAAGAGTTTTGTTTTGATCTGAAAGCTTTTGTTTTGATTTAAGATCCATGACACGTTCGACACAGTGTTGTTGCTGTTGTGTTAGTCATTCAGTCATGTTCCTACTCTTTGTGACCCCATGGACTATAGCCCAACAGGCTCCTCTGTCCATGGAATTCTCCAGGCAAAAATACTGGAGTGGCTTGCCATTTCCTTCTCCAGGAATTCTTCCCTACCCAAGGATCGAACCCTGGTCTCCTGCATTGCCGGCAGATTCTGTACCATCTGAGCCACTAGGGAAGCCCATTCTACACATGTATATGGTGTAAATTGAAGTGTTTATCCTGATATTTGTTTTCATTTAAAATTATATTGTGATAAGGATGGGGAGAGAAGGAAGGAGAAAGGAAAGACATAATAGTGTCATCGCTGGACTTTCCTGATGGTCCAGTGGCTAAGACTCCAAACTCCCAACAGGGTGCCTGGGTTTGATCCCTGGGCAGGGAACGAGATCCCACATGCTGCAAGTAACAGCTTGCATGAGTGAAAGTCGCTCAGTCATGTCTGACTCTTTTCGACCCCAAGGACTATACAGTCCATTGAATTATCTAGGCCAGCATACTGGAGTGGGTAGCCTTTCCCTTCTCCAGGGGATCTTCCCAACCCAGGGATCGAACCCACGTCTCCTGCACTGCAGGCAGATTCTTTACCAACTGAGCTATCAGGGAAGAGTTTGAATGCTGCAACTGAAAAACCCTACATGCGGCAACTTAGACCTGGCGAAGCCAAATAACTAACTAAATAAAAATTGTAAATGTCATCATTATTCATAGCTGGGAGTCAATAGATCTCTTTAGAGAAATAAAGGATTAGTGTGTTATATACATTTACAGAGGTAATCACATGTACACAGCTACAAAATTTCCAAAATATCAGAAGAAACGCTTGCACTTAAATTAAGCAAATATTTTATAAACTACAAAAATAGAAAACATAAAATAAGATGACTTCATTGAATCTAAGATGCATCACATCAATATATAGACTCATCTGGAAAGGGACATGGCTGTCAAGATAGTTCACATTCAACTCTAAGCTGGAGGTAAAAGCGACTCCCAAACTGGAAGACTCAGAAATAATGCAAATAAAAGGAAGGTGCAAGGCATAACAAGCAAATGCAAACAAACAGAAAGCAGGGGTCAAGTTCAAGGCAAAATGTTAAATGGGTCAAGAGGCGCATCTTATAATGAGAAAGAGTGCGAGTCCCAGTGAAGATACCACATATCTAATAGGCACAAAACTGCATTCATGAATAATCCGGCAGCAAGCAACACAGAGTCCGCATTCATACAATAAAAGAAATAAAAGGGGAAAGAGTAAAATGCACACCAGTAGCAGGAAATTTTAATTCATCTCACACAGATACATGACAAAAAATTAAGACTAAAGAAGACAATAATGTAATTATTAAGAAAGATTTAATTTATATAAAACTGTGCTTTAAAACCAGGCTGCTGCTTTGCAAATGGACATCTGAACATTCACAAAGCCTGACCACGTTAGACCACATTTCTGAAAAAAACAATACAGTCCAAAAAGTAAATATAAACCAGACAACATTCTCCAATCACAATGTAAATAGAAGTAGAAATTATAACCAAACTACAAAACAAAAAGGTGTTACTACCTATAAAATTTAAAACCCTCAAATTGTTCTTACAAAATAAAATCAGGTCAAAATTTTGGAATATCTAGAAAACAATTATAATTGAAACACTGCCTATGAGAACCTAAGAACCTACAGCTAAATGAGTACTCAGAGGGAAACTCATAGCTTTAAATACTTCTTTTTATATTTTAAACTTATTTTTAATGGAAAAATAATTGCTTTACAATATTGTGTTGGTTTCTGCCATACAGCAACATGAATCAGCCATAGGTATACATATGTTTAAATATTTCTATTAATAAAGATGAACAGAAATTAATGAGCTAAGCATCTAACTCACGCTAGAGGTTAAAAAACACCACTACCAACAAAATCCCAATAGAAATAGAAGGACAGAAATAAAGATAAAAGTGTAAAATGATTTTGAAGAAAAAAAAAACCAGTAGAACTACTTCAAGTAAAATAAATCCAGTAGAAATAATTTTTTTTTAATTGAAAATAGGAATTCCCTGGCAGTCCAGGGGTTAGAAATGGAGGCTGTCACTGCAGAGGGCCCGAGGTTTAAGTCCTGATCAGGGAACTAAGATCCCACATGAGCGAAAACAGCTTAAATCAGTAGTTGATCTAGTCAAGAAAAGATAGGAATAAAGCACAAAAGCACTACAGAGGGTGATTAAGTAGAGATAAATTGTTCACTGCACATGTTCTGGTGCCTTTGCGTGTGTGCTAAGTCCATCTCAGTCGTGTCAGACTCTGCGACCCCATGGACTGCAGCCCACCAGGCTCCTCTGTCCATGGGATTCTCCAGGCAAGAGTACTGGCGTGGTTGCCATGCCCTCCTCCAGGGGATCTTCCTGACCCAGGGTTGTAACCTGCGTCTCTTACGTCTCCTACATCTGCAGGTGGTTCTTTACACTAGGGCCACCTTGGCGACTTCAGAGCTACCCTTTTGCCTGGAGACAGGCCACAGTGAGACAACTCAGCAACGATCAATTTTTGTGTTGTGTTTTGGCAAAGGCGTTGCTCCCACTGGGGTGAGTGGCCTCTGCAGCAGAACAAGCCAAGCTTTGCCTTGCGCTTTCCTTAGTTTTGATTCTCAAACGCTGCCTGCCGTTTTCACAGGATGAATACTGAGTACAGAGAATCCTCCCTTGGATGCTTTCTAAGGAACATCTTCCTTACCCTGGGGCCGCCTGACAGGTTGAGGCCAGTCACTGGTCCCCCTGCGTAACCAGTCATTGGTCCGGATGGGGGTTCAGAGGGGTCAGAGGACACAGCCGTTTTCCCAGCCCTCACAAGACACCACTCCCCTGGAAGGGGCTTCCCTGTCTGCATCTCCTCCCAGTCAGTTGCCAGTGGGCCAACTTCAGCCCTTAAGACTCTTGAGAGTCCCTTGGACTACAAGGAGATCCAACCTAAAGGAGATCAGTCCTGGGTGTTCATTGGAAGGACTGATGCTGAAGCTGAAACTCCAATACTTTGGCCACCTGATGCGAAGAGCTGACTCATTTGAGAAGACCCTGATGCTGGGAAAGATTGAAGGCGGGAGGAGAAGGGGACACAAGATGAGATGGTTGGATTGGCATCACCGACTCAATGGATATGGGTTTGGGTAGACTCTGGCAGTTGGTGATGGACAGGGAGGCCGGGCGTCTGCAGTTCATGGGGTTGCAAAGAGTCAGACACGACTGAGCAACTGAACAGCAAAACTTTAGCCCTTTACTTCGCCTTCAAGGAGCCCCCCTCCCCCCCAACCAGCCTGAGGCCCTGGCTGGGGAAGGACCCCTTCCCTCTGTAAATGAAAATGTGACAGTCGCTCAGTCAAGTCCGACTCTTTCCAACTGTTCAGTCCATGGAATTCTCCAGGCCAGAATACTGGAGTGAGTAGCCTTTCCTTTTTCCAGGGGATCTTCCCAACCCAGGGATCGAACCCAGGGATCGGACCCAGGTCTCCCCGCATTGCAGGCGGATTCTTTACCAGCTGAGCCGGAAGAAACCTCCCCAAATAAGGATGCTTCCAGAAAAGGAAAGTGCAGAGACCTGGGGAGCCCCAGGGAGTCTAGCCATGGGGCTTCAGGGAAGGCTTCCTAGAGGAGGCGGCGAGCACGACGCTGAGACTCAGAAGTCCCGGACCTCGCAAAGGCGCAGGGTGAGTGTTAAGGGAGAGGACAGAGGACTTGTAATTCCAAAGGCCCCCATAGAACCCTACACTCCCACCCTCAGCGCCTTGGAACTCGGGCCCAGCAGAGCAGGGTTGCATAAGGGACACCCTGATAGACCACACGAGAGACGACCACTGTCCGTGGACGCCGGGCCGCCTCGGCCAACACACGAGTCAGAGTAAGTTCACAGAAATGGGTCATCTGGCCAAGTGGACGTCCGGAGAATGGCTGACGGTCAAGCCGCGACCGGCCACACTAGTGAGTTCCCCGAAGTCCCGAGCCGCCCCCTTTGCCGCCCCCTGCCGGCCGATCTGTCCGCGCCTCTCCGCGCGGCAGAACTCGCGAACCGCCCGGGTCCGGGGGCGCGGCCAGCGCGGGGATTGGCCGCTCCGGGTCACGTGCCTACACCCAGAGCCAACCAGCGGAGGAGGCGGGGTCTCGCGTTGCGCCTCAGGCTGGGCGGGGCTGTGGGCGAGGCGACGCAGCAGTTAGTTCCGCCCCTCTCTGCGCCCCCGGGTTTCAGACGCCGGCACCCTGGAGCTGCAGCTCCCGCCTTTTCTTCCTCACTTGGCGACGGAGCAAGCTTTCCAGACTCATCAGTGGCTTTTTTGGGGGGATAAGGACACACATCCTCGCTGGGACCCGAGCCCTGCGGCCTCCCGGCCTCACCCCTCCTCTTCCCCTCCCGCCCCTCCGCCCCAGCCATCCTGGCCTTCTGCCGCTCCGCCCCCTTGCCCCGGGCTTTGGCCCAGCCTGCGCCCCGGGCCTAGGCAGTCCTCCCCCGCCACTCCCCCTCCGCCTTCTCCAGCCCCCGTCTCTCCTCTGCTGCAGCTGCCCTCCCCACCCCACCCTCCCCAGCTCCGCGCAGCCGGCCAACTCCCAGATCAAGGCCCCGGGGGGAATTTGGTGCTCGCCGCCGCCTCCGGGGTCCACAGCCCCACCCCCCGTCATGTGATCAAGAACAGGCCTTACTTCCCCGGACTCCAGTGGCTCAGATCTGACCCCCACCACTGCCCTGAGGAACCCCAGATGCGGAGCCTTGAGTTCAAACCCAGCCCTCTAACGGACACATCTGTGGCCGCCCTGGGAGATCAGCCCATCGGTGTGCTTGCAAAACAGCGCAGCCTGCTTTGGGAGAACGCTGCTGATTTGCCAGCATGAGCTGGGGCTGCTTGGTGGACGTTGAACCTCCGCTGCCCTCCCTGCAAGGTCAGACACGTGAAAAGAGGTTCATTAGGGACTTATTAACATTCTCTGTTAGGCTCAAACTTCAGCACCATCTGATAGTGAAAAGAACCAGTCTTCAGCGTGAGTCGGGTCGCCCTGACCACATGGCCCTCTGCCTATCCTCAGCAGCAGCCCCGGGGGCCGTGGGGCTCACCACCATCTCAAGTCTGAACTCTGGCTCAGCTCTGCATCCTGTGTGACCTTGGGAAACTGATTTCAACTCTTTGATCCTCTGTTTTGTTTCTCCTTTTAAGTTTTATTTTCAATGAAGTTAGTAACAGGTACACATTTTTTAAGGACAAACAGAACTACAAGGCTTATAATGAAAAAATGGCAGTTTCCTGACCCCATCCCACCCCAGGTCCTCCCCTTAGAGGCAGATGTATGAGCTAGCTGTTTTTTCTGACTCTCACCTCTTTCTGTGTGATAGGCTTGTACTGACAATGATTGATTTTTCACTTTTAGATAGAATCCAATGGCAACCCACTCCAGTATTCTTGCCTAGAGAATCCCGTGGACAGAGGAGCCTGGTGGGCTGCTGTCCTTGGGGTCGCAAAGAGTCGGACACGACTGAAGCAACATAGCACGCATGCAGCATTGGAGAAGGAAATGGCAACCCACTCCAGTATTCTTGCCTGGAGAATCCCAGGGACAGAGGAGCCTAGTGGGCTGCCGTCTGTGGGGTCGCACAGAGTCGGACACAACTGAAGCGACCTAGCAGCAGCAGCAGATAGAATCCAATGACTGCCTGCTGCTGAAAGATGAGGACCTGTTTCTGTTAGACCCTGACACGCCCACGCTTGTTCCCCTGCTCTGTCCTCCCAAGGCGATCATGGCCCTTTGGGTCTCTCTCACCTGTAACAGGTGCTGTCTCCTCAGGCCTGGTGTGAGCCTAGTATGACCTCCTGGATCCTAGAAACACACAGTGCGTGGCCCATGGCGGGTGCTCAATAACGAACGACAGGCCTTCGTTGATAAATACCATTGAATGGTTCAGGTATATTTTAAAATTTTTATTATAAGCAGTTTCAAACATCCACAAAAGTAGAGAGAACTCAACAGTCTGATGAATCAGCTACAGCTACGTCAACCCACAAGCCTAAGGGCACCCACTTAATGAGTTTTTCCTCCATCATTTCTTTCTAACATAATTGAAAATGGATTTGTATACCCCTAACCTTTTAATTTTAAAAAATTTTGTTTATTTACTTATGGTTGTGCTGGGTCTTCACTGCTGCACGCAGGCTTTCTCTTTGGAGGAAATCATAAGACTCAGATAAAAAGGCTTCAGTAAGTGGTGAGCTATACCATGTCCATAGATTGGAAAACAACATTATAAAGAGGTCTGCTCTCCCCTCGTGATATATGAGTTCAATGCCATCCCAGTTAAAACCTCAATGGGCTGTATCACAGAACTCTGCACTGGGCTTACTCCTGGGAGAAGGGAGGGTTGTGGTCAGGACAGGTCACAGCTTCTGGGATTCAGCAGTGTTTGAGTGGGGAGGGGCTCTGGGATCATTTTCAGGTGAAACTGGTCCATTGCTATTGGGCTTGTAAATTGATGCATCTCTTTGCGGGTAAAATTTCATATATCATGCTCTATGAAAACGCTCTAATTCTTTGACCCTCTAATTGCTCTCCTGAGAATAATCCAAAAGAAAAAAATGTAATTTATTCCTTACCAATGTTAAGCATCTGCCTGCAATGCTGAAGACCCAGGTTTGATCCCTGTGTCGGGAAGACCCCCTGGAGAAGGAAAAGGCAACCCACTCTAGTACTCTTGCCTGGAAAATTCCATCGACAGAGGAGCCTGGTAGGCTACAGTCCATGGGGTGGCAAAGAGTTGGACATGACTGAGCAACTTCACTTTCTTTCTTTCTAATGTTATTTTTATTAATAATACTGAAAACTGGGAGGAAAAAGCCCCTCAATATCCAACCATGCGGTTGGATTTCTGGCTCTGCCACTTACTAGCTACTTGACATCAGGCAAACCCCTCTTCTCTGGCTTTCCGTTCCCTCCTGCATGCAGTGGAGGAAATGGTGCCCAGCCCTTGGGATGACTGCAAGATACCTGGCACCCAGCCAGCAGCCCCCTGAAGCCTTTTTAGAGTAAGCACGTTTTGTGCTCCTGGGGGAATGGCTCTCCAGAGGTTGATGCCACCAGGTGGGCTGGGCAGCCAGCCCAGGTGCCCTGGAGACAATGTCCCCATGGCCCCAAAGCCCCTCCATCCCCATTTTGCTCTGCTCCGTGCTTCCCTCCCCCCTTCAACCCCCGACCCAGCTTCCTGCACCCTAGCTCTGTTCTACCATCCACTTCCGATTCCCAAGCACTCACCTATGTGCTCCAGCCAGATCCAGCTGCCACAGCTTGCCCAAGCAGACGGCAGCACCTGGCCACAGCTCAGCACCTGCTCACACACCTGCTGGCCCTGGGCTAGCTCTGGCTTTGGCGCAGCTGCCCGCCCGCCCACTGTCACTCATGTCTGTTTGGATCAACTACCATTTTGGGCATTTCCTGTGCTCTGGCCGACTTGGTGACAGAGAGGTGACCCCTGGCCTCTGGGCTCGTGAATTCCTGGGTAAGTCAGTGAGCAGCCTCCGGGCTGGTGTCTGTCTGCCACGAGGATGGCCTCCATGGACAGCTGGGCCCACCCACCACAGAGGCCCCCGGTCTAAGAGCCGGGCCTGGCCCTGCTGAGGACTGCTCCTTGGTCTGCAGTCTCCACGCCCTGCATGCTGAGCCCCTGGATGCTGTTGTGAAGTGACAGAAGGCCATGTAGGAACTAGCAGAATGGGTCACACTGGGACTTTTCTTTTTTGGATATTTTCCCTAGATATCACAGAATAAGTCCATTTCAACTCAGAGGAGACTTACCCAAGGTCACATGGAGTTACCAGCAGAGATAAATAGAAGCCTGGTATCTGACTGTGGGCTAGGGCTCACCCCCTCTGCCCCCTAGCTCCAAGCTAAGGTGCTTTACATAAGGAACTTCACTTCATTCTTACAACTGCCCTGAAAGCCAGGACTATTTTCCCACTGGGCTCAGAGAGGTTCTGTCCCTTGTCCAAGGTCACACAGCTACTCAGTAAGGAGTGACGAAGCAAGGGCTGCTCTGTTCTTCTTTAGTTTCTAGCTTGGGTTGCATTTAGGACTCAGCCACAGAAGCACAGCAGTTCTGAGCTGGATGGGGCAGACTCTGGAGAAGTCCAGCTCGTCTGTGGTCAAAGCCCAGCAGGACGCAGAGGCGAGCTGGAATCTGTTGGGAGGCACAGACAAGGTCCTCCATGCTACAAGGGGACAACAGTGGACACCCAGAACGTTCAGTCCTCAAAGCAGCAGCCCATGAGAGACGTCTGCTGAGAACGTCCCGCAGAAGACGGAGTGAAGTCCAGCAGAGAACCTGGACACGGGAGAATGGACAAGGGTGAGCTGCGCCCTCGGCTACACGCCCAGCACCTCCCGCTGGCCTCCCCTGCCTTGCGGAAAGGCGCCCCAAACGCCCAGCTGCTAGTACCAAAAATCTGGTAGGCCTCACTTTCCCTCATCTTTCATATCCAATTTGTCAGCAGTCCTGTGAGTCCTATGTCTGAAATACACTGATTTGACTCATGGTGCTCACTCAGTCCTGTCTGATTCTTGGCGACCCCATGAACTGTAGCCCACTAGGCTCCTCTGTCCGTGGGATTTCCAGGCAAGAATACTGGAGTGGGTTGCCATTTCCTCCTCAGGGGGTCTTCCTGACTCAGGGATTGAACCTGTGTCTCCGTCTCCTGCATCTCCTACACTGGCAGGTGGATTCCTTAGTACTGAGCCACCTAGGAAGTCCCCAATTTGACTACTCTTCACCATTTCCACTCCCTCAGCGGGGCAGCTCATCTTCCCTCTGTGGACTACTGCAGTAGCGTGCCCCTCCATTCCCTGCTTCTGAAACTGATTACCTTAGATTGGGACTTGAACCAATGTGCTGGAACTCGAACCCAGCCAAAACCCACAGTCTACCAACTGAGATCCCAGTCCTGGTTTCAAGAGCCAATGAATCTCAGGTTCTTGACGTCTCATCCTAGAAAGAATTCAGAAAGAGACAGAAGTGATAGGTAAGACATGGATGTATTCAGAGAGAACACACTCCATAGACGCAGTGTGGGCCATTGCAGAGGGCTAGTACATGTGAAATGTGGCCTGGTTCGTTTTTATGGGCGGGTAATTTCATAGGGTAATGAGTGGGAAGATTTTTCTAGCTATTTTGGGGAAGGGCTGGAAATTTCCAGGAACTGGGCCACCAGCCACTTTTTGGTCTTTTGATGGTGCCTTGGAACTGTCATGGCACTTCTGGGTGTGTCATTTAGCTTGCTGATTATGGATCAAGGGCTAGTCGAAGTTGACTTGTCTGCCATCCTGGACCCATTTGATTGCAACTGGTTTATGCTGTGTTCTTGGGCTATGTTATTCTTTCAAAAATTGCGCCCTGCCCCCTTCCCGTTTCACTACCATTTGAACCCCTCAGCAACCTAGTCTCTACAGAGCAGTGGGAGTAAGTTTTTAGAAATGATTATATGAGATAATCATTTATATGCAGAGTACATCATGGGAAGTGCCAGGCTAGATGAAGCACAAGCTGGAATCAAGATTGCCAGGAGAAAGATCAATAACCTCAGATATGCAGGTGACACCACCCTTATGGCAGAAAGCGAAGAGGAACTAAAGAGTCTCTTGATGAAGGTGAAAGAGGAGAGTGAAAACCTGG
Source organism: Ovis canadensis (assembly GCF_042477335.2). NCBI lineage: Eukaryota > Metazoa > Chordata > Mammalia > Artiodactyla > Bovidae > Ovis > Ovis canadensis. Next base: position 78,554,887 of record NC_091262.1, read on the forward strand.
CTTAAAACTCAACATTCAAAAAATGAAGATCATGGCATCTGGTCCCATCAGTTCATGGCAAAGAGGTGGGGAAACAATGGAAACAGTGAGAAACTATTTTCTTGGGCTCCAAAGTCACTGCAGATGGTGACCACAGCCATGAAATTAAAAGACACTTGCTCCTTGGAAGAAAAGCTATGACAGTGTCTTAAAAAGCAGAAACATTTTAATACAATAAAAAACCTAGACAGTGTATTAAAAAGCAGAGACGTTACTTTGCCAACAAAGCTATGGTTTTTTCAGTAGTCATGTACGGATGTGAGAGTTGGGACCGTAAAGAAGGCTGAGTGCTGAAGAATTGATGCTTTTGAACTGTGGTATTGGAGAAGACTCTGGAGAGTCCCTTGGACTGCAAGGAGATCAAACCAGTCAATCCTAAAGGTAATCAATCCTGAATATTCCTTGAAGGACTGATGCTAAAGCTGAAGCTCCAATACTTTGGCCACCTGATGCGAAGAGCTGACTCATTAGAAAAGACCCTGATGCTGGGAAAGATTCAACACAGGAGGAGAAGGGGATGACAGAGGTGAGATGGTTGGCTGGCATCATCGATTTGATGGACATGAGTTTGAGCAAGCTCTGGGAGATGGTGACAGACATGGCAGCCTGGCGTAACACAGTCCGTGGGGGTCACAGAATCGGACATGACTGAGCACCCGATCAACAACAAATGTGAGATAATATACGACTTAATACTCACTTCAAAACTGTCTGAGGAGCTGGAGGCTGAATGGGTGTATCAATACAGAATTATCCAAGGGACTTCCCTCGTGGTCCAGTGGGTTAAGACTCCAAGCTCTCACTGCTGAGGCCCAAGTTCAGTCCTGCTTGGGGAACTAGGATCCCACAAGCCATCGTTGTTCAGTCGCTCAGTCGTGTCCGACTCTATTACCCCGTGGACTGCAGCATGTCAGGCTTCCCTGTCCTTTACCATCTCCCAGAGCTTGCTCAAACTCATGTTCTTGGAATCGGTGATGCCATCCAAGCCATGCAGAGCAGTAAAAAAAAAAAAAAAAGAATAATGTACAAGAGAAGGACTAAAAGATTGGTGGTTTTGAAACAGGAAGGAAGGGGGCAGGGCACAACTTTTGAGAGAATGATATAGCCCAAGGATACAACATAAACCAGTTATAATCAAATGGGTGCAAGATGACAGACAAGTCAACTTCAGTTCAGTTCAGTTCAGTCGCTCAGTCGTGTCTGACTCTTTGCGACCCCATGAGTCGCAGCATGCCAGGCCTCCCTGTCCATGACCAACTCCTGGAGTTCACTCAGACTCATGTCCATCGAGTCCGTGATGCCATCCAGCCATCTCATCCTCGGTCGTCCCCTTCTCCTCCTGCCCCCAATCCCTCCCAGCATCAGAGTCTTTTCCAATGAGTCAACTCTTCGCATGAGGTGGCCAAAGTACTGGAGTTTCAGCTTTAGCATCATTCCTTCCAAAGAAATCCCAGGGCTGATCTCTTTCAGAATGGACTGGTTGGATCTCCTTGCAGTCCAAGGGACTCTCAAGAGTCTTCTCTAACACCACAGTTCAAAAGCATCAATTCTTCGGCCCTCAGCCTTCTTCACAGTCCAACTCTCACATCCATACATGACTACTGGAAAAACCATAGCCTTGACTAGACCTTAGTCGGCAAAGTAATGTCTCTGCTTTTGAATATGCTATCTAGGTTGGTCATAACTTTTCTTCTAAGGACTAAGCGTCTTTTAATTTCATGGCTGCAGTCACCATCTGCAGTGATTTTGGAGCCCCAAAAAATGAAGTCTGACACTGTTTCCACTGTTTCCCCATCTATTTCCCATGAAGTGATGGGACCGGATGCCATGATCTTCGTTTTCTGAATGTTGAGCTTTAAGCCAACTTTTTCACTCTCCTCTTTCACTTTCATCAAGAGGCTTTTTAGTTCCTCTTCACTTTCTGCTATAAGGGTGGTGTCATCTCCATATCTGAGGTTATTGATATTTCTCCCGGCAGTCTTGATTCCAGCTTGTGTTTCTTCCAGCCCAGCGTTTCTCATGATGTACTCTGCATAGAAGTTAAATAAGCAGGGTGACAATATACAGCCTTGACATACTCCTTTTCCTATTTGGAACCAGTCTGTTGTTCCATGTCCAGTTCTAACTGTTGCTTCCTGACCTGCATACAGATTTCTCAAGAGACAGGTCAGTGGTCTGGTATTCCCATCTCTTAACTACCGCACAATTGCACTCATCTCACCAGCTAGTAAAGTAATGCTCAAAATTCTCCAAGCCAGGCTTCAGCTATACATGAACTGTGAACTTCCTGATGTTCAAGCTGGTTTTAGAAAAGGCAGAGGAACCAGAGATCAAATTGCCAACATCCGCTGGATCATGGAAAAAGCAAGTCAACTTCACTAGACCTTAATCCTCAGTCAGCAAGCTAAATGAGACACCCAGAGGCACCATGACAGTTCCAAGGCACCATCAAAAGACCAAAAAGTGGGTGGTAGCCCAGTTCCTGGAAATCTCCACCCCTTCCCCAAAATAGTTGGAACAATCCTCCCACTCATTAGCCTGTGAAATCACCCAGCCCATAAAAGCTAACCACACCAGATACTGAGGCCACCAGACCTGCCCTCTGTGTTGGCCCACACTCTTGTTTGTGGAGTCTGTTTCTCTCTAGATGAGTCCACTTCTAACCTATCACTTTGTTTCTCATTGAATTCTTTCTGCAATGAGACCTCAAGAACCTGGGCCTCATTAGGTCCTAAAACCAGGTACTGTGGGTTTTGGCTGGGTTTGAGTCTAAGTCATGTGGGTTAGATCCCAAGCTGGGTTTTGGCTAGGTTCAAGTCCCAGCCATGTGGGTTCAAGTCCCAATCTAAGGTAAAGAGCTTCAGTTTCTGATGGGTGATACAATGTGGAGTTCAGAGGACTATCTCCATTTGCTCTTAATGTGTAGCTTTTGATGAGGGTGCTTTAGGAATACAACACCATACACATTTCATTAAAAAAAAACATACTATATTTAGGTATCTATTAATAAAGTTTGGACAACAAGAAGATCATACCTGTCAATCCTAAAGGAAATCGACCCTAAATATTCATTGGAAGGACGGATGCTGAAGTTGAAGCTCAAATATTTTGGCCACCTGATGTGAAGAGCCGACTCACTGGAAAAGACACTGATGCTGGGCAAGATTGAAGGCAGGAGGAGGGGGCAGCAGAGGAGGAGATGATTGGATGGCATCACCCGCTCAATGGACATGAATTGAGCAAACACTGGAAGATAGTGAAGGAGCCTGGGGTTCATGTGGGTCACAAAGAGCTGGACATAATTTAGTGACTGAACAACTTCCCTGGAGTTTCAGTGGTTAGGACTCAGCGCTTTCACTGCCAAGAGCCTAGTTTGATCCATGGTTGGGGAACTAAGATCCCCAAAGCCCATGTTAATATTTATGCTTTTTTGTTCAACTAAAAGAAAAGCACAGCTGGTGCAGCACTCCCCTCCCCCACCAGAAGTCAGGCAGGCCCGAGCCCACTCAGACTGGCAGCTTGGCCCCCTCGGCCTCTTTTCCCCTGGCCCTCCCACCCTCTGTCCCAGTTAACTCCTGTGCCTGGATCACAGGCTGTAAGGTGGTTTCAAAGCTCAAAACTGTGCAGGTTCCCAGTGGAAGGGCTGCCTGGTGAAGTAGCTCCAGGAAGTCGCCTCCCTCCCCGTTGGCCCCACTTGGCTCTCCTGTAAATCTGGGAGAGCATCCCTCACCTGCATCTCGAGGCAGTTGTTCCGTTCCAGAAATAGCTCCTGTTTGTTTGACAGCTTTGGGGCTGATACAGATTCCAGCCTCATTTAAGGCAAAGGAGGAGTTTGTTTGTCCCTGAGGTTGACCTAAAACCTGCCCTGAGGACAGAGCCACACCTGTGACTCAGGTCCTGCTAGAATTCCTCCAAGGGCTTGGGTGCAAGTGGGATCAGAGCCTCATAAAACCAACCAGCAAGTAGGCTCAAGGGAGGGGCCCGGCCAGCTTCAACCACCCACCTTCATGTGCAGCATGTAACTGATCGGCTGAGTTTAAAGCGGTAAGTGACCAACTGGTTAGTTAGTTCTCCCCCTTCCCCGAAGCTGAGGGCCCAGTGCAAAGCCTGGGAAACTCACCGTCTGCTAACAATGGAAGGAGGAGAGAGAAACAGCCGGTACCCAAGGCGGCACAGAACTGCACCCTGTGACCCTGGGGGAGGGGAGAGGAGTACTGGGGAGGCGAGGGCTGCCCCACGTGGACAGTTAGTGTTTCCATCAGTCCTGGCCACTTTGACAGTCCCGTAGGCCGGTGGCTTGTAAACAACAGATACTCGTTTCCCACAGTTCTGGAAGCCGGAAGTCTGAGATCAGGGTGCTGGCGTGGTCGGGTTCTGAGAGCTCTCTTCCAAGCTGCAGATAGATGCCTGTTTCCTCTCTGTCCTCGAAGGGCAGAAGGTGAGGAAGGGGCAGAGGGGCTCCCTGGGGCCCATTAGGACACTAATCCCATTCGGGAGGGCTCCACCCTCCTCGCCTAATCACCTCCCCGAAGTCTTAACACCAGCGTGTTGTTGTTCAGTCCCTCAGTCACGTCTGAGTCTTTGCGACCCCATGGACTGCAGCATGCCAGGCATCCCTGTCCTTCACCATGTCTTAGAGCCTGCTGAAACTCCATGATGCCCTCCAACCATCTTGTCCTCCGTCGTCCCCTTCTCCTCCTGCCCTCAGGCTTTCCCAGCACACTGGAGACCAGATTTCAGCACATGGATTTTGTTCAGGGAAATAGTTATTCCTTAGCAGGTTCTCTGCAGTGGTGGCATTTTAAACTGACAGGGCTTGATACAGGGAATTAGTTTACAAAATCACTTGATGGACCGAAAGCAATGGACCAGAAATCCATGACTGGGGGACCCACCAACAAGGGCCCAGACCAGGACCGTGGGGAGTTGGGAGGCCACCACCGGCACTGTTCAAGGGTGTGCATCGGGGAGGTGACCTAGCAGGGAGGTGACCCAGGGGTCGGGAAGCACGGTGACTGCTGCCTCCAGCACCAAGGAAATGGAGACAAGGACCCAGACTCGCTGGTGTCTCTGTGATCTGGGTGCCAGGAAACCAACTCCTGGAAGGCTTCCACTGAGCGGAGGAGGGGGTGGGAGGGTGGTGCTGGAGGGACACAGGGGAGGGAGTGCTTAATATGGGAAGCAGACTGGACATGATCTCCATCCGGAACCTGTCTTTCCAACTCCCAGAGCAAAACGGCCCTCAGCGTCATGGAGGGGGTAGAATAAACAAAAGGACAAGCCCACTAACCACCTAACTGCACTGCCCCCTCCTACTTTAAACTCAGCGTGTCATTCACACATTGCATATGGCTGCACACACCGAAGCTGACACTTCCGCCTTCCAAACTTGAGCATCAGTTATCACTCAGAAGCCCAGCCCCCAGGGAGTCTGGGAAGCAAGAAAGGAGGCTCCCAGTCCATCCTCCCTTCCAGCACCGAGGCTGGAGGGAGGAGAAAGGCTCCCCAAAGACCCACTGCTGCTGGTCTAGGGGCTGGGTGGGGAGGGAGAAGACCCGTTGGTGCCACGGGTGGGCAGTGGGGGCAGAGTTCAGCTCCTGCAGAGCTCAGAGCTTCTGGGTCCCCTTCCCAGGCCTGTATCTCCCAGGGCGGTGGGGAGCTTTCCTGTAGACCATTGATCCAGGGGAGAAAAATCAATTAAAGCCCATTGACTGAAAAAATAACTTGGGCTGGAATTTTTCTAGTGAGAAGAAAAGCTCCAAGCCATAGCTCATCTACTGCTCTATTAATAACACACAAAGCCACAGCCGATAAACAGAACAAGTGTGAAGTGTGCACATTATGCTGAGGAGTGGGGAAAGGAGTGAAGCAGGGGAGGGTGAGGGGACAACATATGGGGACAGGAAAAGGGAAGATGGCAAACGAGGAGAGGAAAGCAGGGGAAGAAGCCAGGGAGACAGAGGCAGAGAGGAAGGGACCGAGGATGGAAAGCTGGTGCCGAGTCGGAGCGGCGGGCGATGGGGTCATAGCCCTGCTCGGGCAGCGAGCGGCCGGAGTGCGAAAGGGAGGGCTGGGTTCGTTCTCCCATAAATAAGAACTCTATTTCCTTTGCAGTGAATATAAGAGATAGGCCAAGCTTCTGGAAGCAGGCTCCCACTCAGCTCCGAGTGGCTGATGTAACCCATATCCGGCGGGAAGAGCCTGGAAGCACTGGCTTCTCACCCCGCTTCCCGGTGCCCTAGATGTGTGTTGCCTCTTATCTTCCCACTTGCTCAGAGTTCAGTAGATAAGCTTGTTTCCAATTCTTTAGGCTCTCCCTTGCCTCGCCTAAGGTAACCATCACTAATGTGTACTCCCTGTTCCTCTTCATGCTCACATAACAGAGATTGTCTCTGTCGATGTGGTGGGGGGGATGGGACGGAGAGCAGGAGGGAGGGAGGAAGGGGAGCATTCCACAGATACACAACCCCGAGCCTGCGGCTGCACTTAACCTAAACAGCACGCTGATCAGAGTGGAGGGGTTCCCTCCTGCTGGATTGCTGGCGCTGGCCTTTGAGGGGAGGTTGAAGGGTCCAGGGCGCAGAGATGGAGCTTGGGGAGGGGCAGGGCACCTCTGACATAACTGCAGAGCTTCTTGGAGCAGAGGTGTGGGGCTGAGGGGAGGGTTGTGTGTAGAGGAGGTCAGGGCCGGGGGTGACTTGGGTCGGCCTGATGATCAGAGCTCACGGAGGATGGCCATTAACCAGGACGAGCGCTGAAAAAGCCCTTTCTACTGCCTGAATGCCTCAAGTAGTTGGACGAAATCAGTTCTAGGGTCTCTGGACTCAAAGTCTTTTTTTGTTTGTTTTGGTTGCTCCATGAAGCTTGCAGGATCTTAGATGCCTGAGGACCAGCGACTGAAGCCTGGAACTCTAATCAATAGCCCCCAGGAAGTCCTCTCTGGACTCAAATTCTGCAACTCTGACCAAGTGAGTGAATTCTAACACCGCCTGAAATGAGAGGGTCCCCGGACAGCATCTGGTACCCTCTGGGCCTGTCCTTCCCTGACCCCCTGGTGCTTAACAGGGTGGGTGGCTGCCACGTGGGAGCATTTGATCTAGTGACCTGAAAGTGAAAGTGAAAGTTGCTCAGTCATGTCCGATTCTTTGGGACCCACCCTGGACCATGCAGTCCATGGAGTTCTCCAGGCCGGAATACTGGAGTGGGTAGCCATTCCCTTCTCCAGGGGATCTTCCCAACCCAGGGATCGAACCCAGGTCTCCTGCATTGGAGGCAGATTTTTTACCAGCTGAGCCACTGGGGAAGTCCAAGAATATGGAGGGGGTATCCCTTCTCCAGGGGTCCAGAGCCAGGAAATGAAGCGGGGTCTCCTGCATTGCAGGCCGATTCTTTACTGCTGAGCTACCAGGGAAGCCTAAGACACACCCTGCGGACACTCCACTGCGGATGGAACCCAGGACCTCCTAGTGACCTGGACTTGCTGTTTTCTCGTCTTCTGTGTAGTCTGCTGGGGAACTGATGACCCCACTGTGCCTGGTGAACAGCCAGAGCAACACCCAGGGGTGTGGGGACAGCGAGTGACTCTCCAGGGACAGTCTGGGGGGGGCGGGGGGCTAGCATGCATTAGGGGAGCATTTTCAGGTGGTGAGAAGTCAAAGGACTTACTCTTCAACTACGACGGAAGGAGGTCGTAGGTAGAATGCTTGAAAATGGTTAACCACTTCACTATTCTTTGGTTTTTAAATGAGGAGAAAGCTCCCAGCCATCACTTTTCCTCCTGATAGGGAAAAGTTACGGCTGGCTAAAATATTCAAGAGATCTGATACCAAGTGAAAAATTCAAGCATAAATTCAATAGATGATTTGGCTCTCATAAGCTTTCCTTCATCTGCTATTAAAAAAGGAAAAACAAAACATGCTTATAAAATACGTGTTTATTTGAACACCCATGTTCACAGCAGCATTATTCACAACACCTAAAATGTGGAAGAAACTCGATTCTCCACTGAGGGGATGAATGGATTAGTAAAATGTGATGTGTGTATGTGTATATATGTATGGACACAATGGGCCATTATTCAGCCTTAGAGAGGAAGGGAATTCTGACATGCATTATGACGTGGATGGATACTGAGGACACTCTGAACTGAAACAAGCCAGACATAAAAGGACAAGCACTGCACGATTCACTTACACGAATGACGTTGTCTGGAACAGGCAAGTTCACAGAGACGGAAAGGGGATGGCGGGTGTCAGGGGCGGGCTGTGGGGAGTCCGAGTCGGGGGTTACTGTTCAACAGGAGGAGAGCTTCAGTTTGGCAAGATGAAAAAGAGCCTGGGGGAAGGACAGCGGTGATGGATGCGTGGCTGCACAGTGAACCGCACACATAAAAACGGTGAAGACGGTAAATTCTGTGCCTTTTTACCACAGTAAAGAAACAGTCTAAAAGTAAAAATACATACGTGATGACGGCACACAAAGTAAAAAAAAAAACAAAAACACAAACACAATAAAAACGGGCCAAAATCCTCCTTCCCAGAAGCAAACGACACTGTTTTGACATGTTTACTTGCCACTTTTTCTAAAAGTTCGGGTTATAGTATGTACATAAATGTGCTACATTTTTGATTATTATATCATAGCATTTTTCATATTAAAAGCATCTATAAAATTTAAAAAATCCATACATACAAAATCTGTGGTTTAATAATATTCCGTGGGCTCCACACGGATGGACCTTGAAATCGCTAAAAGAATAACACATATAGCAGGTTCTCATTACTTATCCATTTTGTACATGGTATATCGATAGTCTATGCTTGTCAACCCCAATCTCCCAATTCCTCCCACCTCCCGCTAGAGATAACAATTTAGACACCCAGAGAGTAACACCTCCTTTGATCCCATTCCCCGTCTCTTGCTCCCCAAGGGAATGACTCAGTCTCCTTGGCGACAGCAGGTCAGGAACAGGCCCCTGCAAGGTCCTCGCACCCCAGGACAAGGGTTTACACAAGAAGTCCAGTGAGCGCTGTGGGTTCACGGCTCCACAGGGCCTCCTGACCACTGACTCTGCAATCCCCTTCGCCTTTTCTTCACAGCCATGAAATGAAGACACAGTCCCAGCCATCACGCCAGTTTTGGGGCAGGCAGGAAGAAGAGGGGCTGTTTCTTGGGGCTTTGCCTTTCTATTAGGGAAGAGGAGCCTCTCTAATGACACATATTTCCCCAGACATTTCATCGGCCAGACCTGGGACACATTCTCCCTCTCCCCAATGCCTCAGACCCATCACAGGCTACAGGAAGTAAAACTGTTTAGCCGATCATAACTTAACCCCCAAGCTAAGCTCGTTCCACCCCCTTATCCCAAAAGATCAGATTTCTGTTACCTGAAGGAAGCTACTGGGGCTCTGAAAGGGCAGGGCACGGGGTCTGGGAGGAGGCTGGCTGCCAGCCCTCACCAGAGTGGACGCCAGGGGAACCCAATGTCTTCTGCTAAACAAATGCACACCGGTACGTTTGTGTGACATACAGCCACGTGTTCAAGTACTCCTCGAGGATGTTTCTGGAAGGGATTTCCGATGTACAACCCCAGTTTATGTAAAGGCTACGTGAGTCAGCTGCTAATATCGAGCTGGCGCAATAACGTGATGGATAACAGTCCAGACGCCTCCCATCTCCATAGGCTCCTGTGACAGACACAGCCGATCAGATGAAGACTTAACTATTACTTTTGGTCCGTAATAGGTAAGTGACTACATTTGGATCCTAAAAAACACCCAGTTTGAACAGGGGGTGGGGAAAGGCGACTTAAGAGATGCACACACGTGCAAGCAAACAGGGGCTGGCTGGCAGCTCTGAACACAGACAGGGAGGAGTCCTGGTAACGCTTGACACCGTGAAGTCACAGCTGAACGTGGCTGCGCCCACTTTGGGTGGAGCCGGAAGTGGTCGGGCTTGAGTCTCCCATCCAGTAGCCTCTGCATCTAGAATTCAGTGGTTTGGAGGGGAAAGAAAAAAGATGAGCAGCATTGCATCCAAGGGAAGCTACTACTCAACGGCTGGAGAGAGGCATGTGAGCAGATCTATAAAACACCTCTGTCCGCCTGTGATGCATGCAGCATTGTCACTTTCTGACCGCTGAGTTAATACACAAATCAATAAGGCATTTACTTCGACAGGAAATGGTCTGTGTGGATTCCTTGTTGTGGCAGTTGCACCAGGGCTTTGCTTTGAGAGGGCTGGAGGAAAGACTGTATGAGCTTCCACCCGGCAGGTCAAAATAAGGCTATTTTTTCCCAAAGCACAGTCTCCTTAAAGGGTTTCATGTTTGAATATGGTTTTGAGAAATAACTAGAAATATACACTTCTGGGTATTGGGTTGGCAAAAAAGTTTGTTCTGGTTTTCTGTTAAGGTGTTACAGAAAAACCTGAACAATTGTTTTTGCTGAATCAACAGTTTGGGACAAGCTATATATAGTCTTTACTTTTTTCACATAATAAACTAATGATTTTTCATGGTTTGAACTTCCAAGAACATCTAATTTCCAGACACTGTTTTTACTTGCTTCCATGTATGGAAATTCATAGTACTCAAAAAATCTCAAGGACAAGTTAGCTAACAAAGGTCTGTATAGTAAAAGCTATGGTTTTTCCAGTAGTCGTGTACGGATGTGAGAGCTGGACCATAAAGAAGGCTGAGAGCCAAAAAACTGATGCTTTCAAACTGTGGTGCTGGAGAAGATTCTTTAGAGTCCCTTGGACTGCAAGGAGATCAAACCAGTCAATCCTAAAGGAAATTAAGCCTGAATATTCACTGGAAGGACTGATGCTGAAGCTCCAATACTTTGGCCACCTGATGCAAAGAGCCGAGTCACTGGAAAGGACCCTGATGCTGGGAAAGATTAAGGGCAAGAGAAGGAGTTTGATTACGCTAACTCTCCCTGAGAGTTTGATTACGCTAAGACTCTGCCACACTGCTGAGCCCATGAAGCAGCATTTTCCTGTCCCCTCCCATCTCCCATCCGAGTAAACCACTGTTTATCTAACACTTAGGATGTTCCAGGCTCTGAGCACTCTGAGCATGAACAGCCACAAAAAAGCAAAAGAAACATCGTTGCCTTCCAGAAGCTTCCAACTCAGGAACTGTCTACGAGGAATTAAAGTGAAAGCCAGCTAACTGAACAGCACAGCAGGCTGGGACGTTTGCGTGCTCTGGGGAAACAGAAGAGCAGGGAGGGGGTCATTTGCAACTGGAGGGCCTGGGAGGCCTGGAGGCAAGATTGGAACTGAGCAGAGAGGTTGGGAGATGTAGGAAGGCACTCCTCAATGAAGTGAGAGTGAACGAAAGTGTGGAAAATGAAGGGGCATTTTCATCAACAAAGACACACCTGTGAGGCTGTGTGGGGGAGGGGCTCGGGATGGAGCAGAAGGGAGAGAGAAAAGCAGTCATAGATGAGATTTAGTTAGTGCCTATCACATGCCAGGGGGCTTCCCTGGTGGCTGAGAAGGTAAAGAAGCTGCCTGCAACTCAAAAGACCTGGGTTCAATCCCTGGGTTGCGAAGATCCCCTGGAGAAGGAAATGGCAGCCCACTCCAGGATTCATGCCTGGAGAATCTCATGGACAGAGGAGCCTGGCAGGCTACAGTTCATAGGGTCGCAAAGAGTCCGACACGACTAAGCGACTAACACACACACGCCAGGAGCACTGTACGTACTATTTCAAACATTCCAACAATCCTGAATAGTAATATTCTGATCTTACAGATCAAGATACTGGCCCAGAAGGAGTTTCCTGGTAGCCTAGTGGTTAGGATTCTGGGCTTTCAATGCCAGGGCCAAAACCTGCAGGGGAAACTGAGCAACGTGGCCCCTTCTCCCCCAACCCCCACCCTCTGAAAAAAGAAATTTAAAAACAAGGAAAAAAAGAAACGTAACAGAGGAAAAAAGAAGAGGACTGAAAAGTGGGGTATTATTCCACAATGAGGCTGCCAGACAAAATATAGGACACCTAGTTAAATTAGAATTTCGGATAAACAAGGAAGACTTAAAAGAAACTGACCCAGAGAGTGAAAAAACTCACCTGAGGTCACTGAACCATTGAGTGGTGGAACCGATATTAAAATCTGGGTCTGTCTCATGGAAACTTCTTTTTTTCTCCCCCTATTATGCCACATTTCCCTTTTAGCCCAGCTAAAGAGCTAGGCCTTTTTAGATAACTTTTTATTTCATCCTGGAGGATAGCTGGTTAACAGTGTGGAGGCAGTTTCCAGGTGTACAGCAAGGTGATTCAGTTATACGCGGCATGCAACTATTCTGCGCTCCATAGGCGGTGGGGGTGGAGGACAACGCCGGGAGGGGCAGTGCCGCGCGTTTCTGCTCGGACGGGGCCGACTGTGCGTCCTGCATTGGGCTGGCCCTGGTCCACTCTGAGGCTGGAGGCAGAAGAGAAACTGTCCCTGCCCTCCGAGAAGGCGCAGCTTGGTGGACAAGCAGGAAGGTTAACAGGTCACTTTCATGGTGAGGAGGATGACAGCAATTTGGGTGGAATGCTACGGAAATGCCCTTCCAAGGAAGGCTTCTTCGAGATGCCACCTGAGCTGCTTTGGAAGAGGAGGAACGTCGAAGGTGGGGAGAAAGGGTCTCTATGCAGAGAATGGCCAGCCTGAAAACAAAGGTCTGAACCACTGGAGCTGGGGGAGGCGGAAGGGGTGGAAAAACGAGGCTGCGTGTTTGAAACGCCTGGTGGAGGAGCGGCTCCAAACCTGAGTTTCGACTGGAATGATGTGGTTCCAGCTGCAGGTTAGGAAACCTCCGGAGAGCCTTGGGAAAGGAGGGCTGGAGCAGGTAGCGCAGCTGGTTGCAAAGGGCCCGCAGCATAGCAGGGACGGTGCGGAAAGAGAAAAGCTGGTGTGAGAAAGATTTAGCAGAACCTGATGGCTGTCAGTCGGGTTACGGAGCCAGGGCAGTCGAAGATGCTTTCCAGGTGTCGGTCCCGGGCACGTGGGTGTGACGGGTGAGCGGGCAGGCGCAGGGACGGACCCCGCGGGACGGAGCATGCGGATCTAGAGCTCCGGGGAGAGCCACAGGCAGCTGAGAATTGTTGGCTGCCCGCGGCTGTGGAGGCCACGAGGACGGGCCGCTCAGGGGGACACAGGGCAGCAGGCAGGAGGAGGGGACGGGCCAGAGGAGGGGAAGCCAGAGGCCAGAAGACGGACCAGGTGGATGAACAGGGTGGCAGAGCTGAGGAGGGGGTCTGGGAACCTCCTGAGCGTGGGGATGAGAAAGCGAGGTCAGAAAGGCCTCACCTGTGCGCGCTCCACTGCAGGTGATGATGCGGTACCTGCGGGGAGACGGTCAGCGCACACCTGCTCTCACGGCTTGGCTGGGACTGCAAGGAGACGAGCAGCGACTCCTGGGGGACATGGGGTCAAGAGACAGCCCTGTTTCTAAAGACAGGGAGAGACGTTGCCACGGGAAGAGAGCCCGGGGCTCAGGGCAGGTCCCCAGGATGGGGGGAGGGGGAGCGCAGGTGGAGACGGGAACGCGGGCTCAGCCAGGAGCAGCCACGAGGGCACCCCAGGCGTCTGAGCGAACAAACCTGGGCCACTGTGGGGAGGCGAGGGAATGGAGAGGACACAGGCAGGTTTCTTATGAGCTTTGAGAAAAGTCATTTCGAGAATCTGCTGAGCAAAATGGTGGTGCAGGGCCAGAGCAAGGGAAAAGAAGGGTCAAGTGGCATCGAACGCTCAGGCGATGCTGGGACCGCAAGTCATGGCAGAAATCTACACTCGTGAGCGGTGTTGTCCCCGGAAGATCCCAGCATCTCAGAAGCACAGGGTTGGAAGTGAGTGGACCCAACAGGGACGTTCCATGGGCCGTAAGCAGTAAGGGAACCTGGAAGAAAAAGTCAAGGTGAAAACCGCTCAGTCGTGTCTGACTCTTTGCGACCCCATGGACTGTAGCCCACCAGGCTCCTCAGTCCATGGAATTCGCCAGGGGATCTTCTCGACCCAGGGGCTGAACCCGGGTCTCCTGCAGCGCAGGCCGACGCTTTACCGTCTGGGCCACCAGGGAAGCCAGGGGAACCAGAGGACACTGGTAACTGCTCGTGGGGTTCTGGGCTGGGATGGAAAAGAGGGGTTAGAGAACAGGAGGGCTGAGGCTGAAACAAAGGGGTGACAGGGAAGAGGGGGCGAGAGCTGGAGACAAGAGGATGCTGGGAGTCTGAGATGCCAAGGGTGGCCCCGCTTCCCAGGGATAACGTGGACCCGGATGTGGTGGCTGAAGAGGTGGGAGGGAAGGTGACTGGGGTTTTGGAGGCCAAGGTATAAAGAGGCTGCCGCGACTGAGACGATGCAGGTTGGAGCGGCCTGGGTGGGAGAGAGGAGTTTAAGAGCCGAGCCTTCAATGAGCACAGGGCAGGGTGAGCAGAGACCATCATGGGGTGATGGCTTCAGCCTCAGAGCCAGCGCTGCCTTAGGTAGGACTTGGTCAGACGGTCACTAAGGAAGGAGGCAGGCAATCCTCAACTGCATTCTTGCCACAAGGGCGCCTCTGTTTGCTCACAACAGTGCAAGGACACACCCAGCCCATTCCTCGGGGAGTAAGAGGAAGGGACGGTTTAGAACACGCTAGTCCTTCCTCTGTGTCACCCCTTAAAGCTGTCTGTGAGCGCTAAGGGAGTTCGCAGGCAACTTTATCCTGGGATGTGGAGGCAGGGGCCCCCCGGGACAGCCATTTCCGAGTGGGAGCTGCTGACCCCACCACAGCTTGCTCGAACTCATGTCCACTGAGTCGGTAATACCATTCAACCAGCTTTGTCGTCCCCTTCTCCTCCAGCCTTCAATCTTTCCCGGCATCAGGGTCTTTTCCAGTGAAGCGGCTCTTCGCATCAGGTAGCCAGACCCCGTGCTTACCTGCACACGTAAGAATTCATTAGCTAGCCAGACTTTTCTTAAAGACATCTGCCATTATCAGCAGTTAAGTTTTGAGTCTCTCCGGAGTGGATTACTGTCCACTAAAAGTAGGATAAAGCAACTCTTTTTGTGTTTTCTGTCAACCAGAACTCAGGTTTTCAACACAGGAGCTCCTCTTGGAAGTGTGTCTACGTTGGAGCCCAGCTGCTCGTGTCTTACCGTCGTCACGTTTCCTCTTGGGACACAGAGATGCTTTGGCTGGGAAGGGTAAACCGAGCAGGGCTCGTGGACTGTGTGGTCACGGTGGGGTCAGGAGAAGGGGACGACAGAGGATAAGACGGCTGGATGGCATCACAGACTCAATGCACATGAGTTTAAGCAAAGATAGTGATGGACAAGGGAGCCTGGCATGCTGCAGCCCACGGGGTTGCAGAGTCAGACATGACTGAGCGACTGAACAATAACCCAAACCAGCCCAGAATCGGAGAGATGAGTGGAGGAGGCGTGTTCACTTAGAATGAGTGGGCAGGACGGACGTGTAACAGTCCTGGGGAGCGTCAACACTTCACGCGGTTCACCTATCACCACAGTTGATTCCTGTTTGTCTGAAGACTGGCATTGCTAAGCCTGATTTACAGCCAAGGAAATGAAGAGTTAAAAGGCTTCAAGGCCTCAGGAGGTCTCCTGCATGACAAAGGGCACGGTCAGGCCCTCACCAGTTAGGATGACTCTTGCCACGCCTCAGTTCTGCCGGCCTAAGTACCTTTGTAGCTGGTGTACCTTCCAAAGCCTGGAACTCCAAACCCATTTCTGCTATTAAGTTCAAGTGGAAACTCTGAACAAGGAATGGCTCATGAAAAACGATAAAAAGAAAAAAGTAGGACATGATGTCAGTAGCGAAGTACTGAGAAAAACCTCAGGCATCTCAATAGCAGTTTCAGGGGATTCATTTGGTAATTTGATGAATTCCCAAGGCAAAATTATAGCTCTTTTACACTGAGTGCTGTGAGTGCAAGCTAAGCTGCTTCACTTGGGTCTGACTCTTTGTGACCCCATGGACTGTAGCCCACCAAGCTCCTCTGGGATTCTCCAGGCAAGAATACTGGAGTGGGCTGCCACGACCTCCTCCAGGGGATCTTCCAGACCCAGGGATCGAACCTGCTTCTCCTATGTCTCCTGCACTGGCAGGCAGGTTCTTTACCACTAGCGCCACCTGGGAAGCCCCCTGAATACTCGGTATGACTTTATCACAAATATTTACAAATTTATCATCCAATTTATTTTATCTACTGCCTTTTCACTTAGAAATTAACTTTTTTTTTTTTTAAAAAAGGCTAGTTTGAAACCAAATGCTGTCCTGGGCACTGGGTGGTTAACTCTCAAGACCCAGGTGAAATGTCCCCTCCCCAGGAAGGCCATTATCTGACCAGCTTGGGCTAGGGTCCTCTTATCCCCAGACTCTCCACTTGCTGCCAGGATGGCCAAGAGGAAGTGAGACCAGTATCTTGAGCTCGCTAGTCATGGCCTGCCTCCTGTCTGGGCACATCATCTTGTCTTCTGGCCTCATAGAGCAGGTGCTTGACAAAGGGGGATGAACAGCTGGGCTCATCTCATCTGCTACGTCACTGCCTTTTAGCGAAGGGAGAAAGTCCTGCTCAGACACGGCAGCTCAGCCCACTCTCACCGAGCTCCTCGTTCCAGCACTGACAGGCCTCTCACACTGATGCAGGAGGGGGCTGGCTTCTCGTATTTCTACCCTGCAGTAAGTGTGCTGTGCGACAAGTGTGCCTATCAGAGCTACCATCACTAGCGACCTCAACCTTCCTTAGATTCATGGGCAATAACCAGATTCGTTTCTGGACTAAACCACTTAGCCTCAGAAAAAGTCTAAGTAAGTAAGTAAGTGAAGTCACTCAGTCGTGACCGACTCTTTGCGACCCCACGGACTGTAGCCCACCAGGCTTCTCTGACGTCCATGGGATTCTTCAGGCAAGAATACTGGAGTGGGCTGCCATGACCTCCTCCAGGGGATCTTCCAGACCCAGGGATCGAACCCGCTTCTCCTATGTCTCCTGCACTGGCAGGCAGGTTCTTTACCACTAGCGCCACCTGGGAAGCCCCAGAAAAAGTCTAAGACCTTATAAAACTCTAGAACATAAAATGTTGCATCAATGGTGTCAGCTTTATAGATGTGGGCAATTAGGATCTATCACCACAGTTTAAGCTCCAAATCTAATATATGCACTGATTTTGGGTATAGGGAGGAGGGTCCCTTGAACAGGCCCAGTTTCAAAGATTCCACAATCAAGAATACACTGTACATTTGATGATTAAGAAAAACATGTACGTTACCTACGTTGTTGCTTTAGTCCCTAAGTCGTGTCTGACTCTGCAACCCCATGGCCTGTAGCCCACCAGGCTCCTCTGTCCATGGGATTTCCCAGGCGTGAATACTGGAGGGGGTTGCCATTTCCTTCTCCAGGGGGTATCTTCCCAAACCTGTGTCTCTAGCATTGGCAGGCGGACTCTTTACCGCCGAGCCCCCAGGGAAGCCCGTATACACCGACAGTTTTATTTAACTTGCACTGATTCACACGAGGGGTGACCCACCGCAGGCAGGGGACCAGAGAAGCTCCTGGTACCATCTAAGACCCTGCACACACCCTAGTCTTGCCAGCAACCCACCCTTTAGCAACTTTGCAGAAGGAACAGACTGTTACTGTCCCGTACCTCTGCCTGACTATATGACCTCCCCCTGCTCACCAGAAAGGGGGGCACAGTACTTGAGGTACTAGCCTACTGTGGTCCCCCTTTGTGCGGCAAAGTAATAAAGCCACTCCTTCCTTCTCCAAAAACATAAAACCCCACAACAAACAAGCTAGGCCTAACTAGATGCTTAAATACAAACTTTCATCCTGATTTTTTTCTAAATATTTCATTGGCAACTTAGTTTGGCTGAAACAGGGTTCGACCCCCAAATTTACAAAGGCTCCGCGGCCTAACAAAAGGCAAACATTCCAGCTCTGGCTACAGCCCTATCACCACACCTTGCAACGCGACCTTCAACAGCTCCTCTCTTGGCTAGTTTCCTTAGGGGCAAAAGGGACTGGGCTAGCAGTGCTCAGAGCTAGTGTTCTCCACACTGTCACCTGAATATTCACTTAAGGACTGATGCTGAAGCTGAAGCTCCGATACTCTGGTCACCTGATGTGAAAAGCCAACTCACAGGAAAAGACCCTGACGTTGGGAAAGACTGAAGGCAGGAGAAGAAGGGGACGACAGAGGATGAGATGGTTGGATGGCATCACTGACTCAATGGACGTGAGTTTGAGCAGGCTCCGGGAGATAAAGAAGGACAGGGGATTTGGAATGCTGCAGTTTATCGGGTCCTAAGAGTAGGTACTTTGGCCATCTCATGCAGAGTTGACTCACTGGAAAAGATTCTGATGCTGGGAGGGATTGGGGGCAGGAGGAGAAGGGGACGACAGAGGATGAGATGGCTGGCTGGCATCACCAACTCGATGGATGCGAGTCTGAGTGATCTCCGGGAGTTGGTGATGGACAGGGAGGCCTGGCATGCTGCGATTCATGGGGTCGCAAAGAGTCGGGCACGACTGAGCGACTGAACTGAACTGAAGAGTAGGACAACTTAACAACGATACTGTTACCGATGCAGAATGCCAACTCCAAAAGAACTAACGTTAGACGTAACCAAAGAGCAACTTCATGGGGCAGCCAAACTAGCTTGCGGTAAGGGAGGTTAACTTAGCATGAGTTCACTGCCTGAACTGTTTCCGATCTTTTAGAAATAGAAATAAGGTAAAATCAGATTTGTTAGGCTCCCTATAATTAATAAATGAGAAGATACTCTGAAAAAAAGAGAAAAAGAGATATCGGTGTCTTTCGAGTCATATCCTTTGTTCTCCCACCCTCTACCCTCTCCGCACGTGTCCCTCCCTAACCCCTGTGGTCTTGCGGCCCAGTTGGAGACCTAATGGAGGTTGCGGGAAGGGAGCCATGAGGCCGAGGGAGGGGCGGTGACATCCACAGGGCTGGGTGTCACACTCGCACTGTTTGTCCGGTGCCGTCCCGCCAAGGGACACACACTCCCGGCAGGTTGTCTGTTGCCACACCTCCTTGGCCACTGGTGAGCTCGGACTCACTTCACCTCTCGTGAGTGTTCCAGTCTTCTGCCTTCTTATGTAGTTGCTGACACTCATTTTCACGGTGGACAGGAAGTTTCGTTGGAGTTCTTAAGACACGTAAAATAGTCAAGCATTTTCACACCCAAGTCCTCTCTGTCACGGTGCCTTCGTCTTTTGATGAACCAAAAAGCAAACAACCATTCCACGCACAAGGCATTAAGCTGTCAACGGACCCAGCCACGGTGTCTTGTCCTCACGAGCCGAAGAATAAAGGCAGGCAAACGTGGCTGTAAAATACCCAGTTTAATTAGGGGCACTAGCTAGTTTTCTTGCCGTCAACAGAACAGGACTCTGGCTCAGACAGTAAAGAATCTGCCTGCAATGTGGGAGACCTGGGTTCGACCCCTCGGTCAGGAAGATTCCCCGGAGGAGGGCATGGCAACCCACTCCAGTATTCCTGCCTGGAGAATCCCCATGGACAGAAGGGGCCTGGTGGGCTACAGTTCATAGGGTCGCAAAGAGCTGGACATGACTGAGCAACTAAGCACACAGCCGTTCAGAGAGAACACTTACTGGTTCAGTTTACTCTGCCTAAACAGAACAAAAGAAAAGCAATAAAATTAGCCCTACCTTTAGAGGCCTGTGGCTCTGGAACTGCACTTTAACCTGTCCTTTTAAATGGGTTTTTCACCTTCAGCAGCCAATGGAAGCAGGCGAGAGCAAGCACAGCCCCACATCTCCGCACGCCCACTCATAAGTTAAAGAGCAGAAGACAAGAGTCTCTCCCATCAAGGAAAACTAATACTCTAGGGCAATTTTTAAAAGTTATTCATGCAGCAGGGGAACAGCTGGGCCCTCTCGGTGTTGTCTCCTACCTACCCCCATTCCTGACAGTTAAACCCTTCCAGCCTCCTCCACTTGACTGTGAACTCTGCAGACCCATGACTCAGAAGCTAAGTGACCTAACTGGGTACTTCCCCCATTTCTGGTATCTATGGGGAACTATCAACTACTTGCAAAGACACCCTTCCATCAATTACTAGAGAGCGGGGAAAGTTAAATTAATTAAGCCACATACAAATTCTCCCACAACTGGTTTTTCACTTATGAACCATTTATGCAGAATTTATATGCTATGAAGCCAGAAATGACTTATTTCAACAGACATGACTTTCTCAAACTGTGTGGGTGCAACACTCCAAAGGGAATTACTCAGGATTTAAAACTCAGATGCAAAAACAGAATGATCTAATTTTTCACTCCCCACACTAACATTTTCAAGTCCATGCCATTTCAAAATAACTGGGGACTAAATGAGACTGACAAAATCACTTTTTAATCAGAATACACTAACTTTCCTCTAAAGGTTCTTTAAAAAGACACCTGCTTGTTTTAACAAGTTGGATCTAAGGTTGATGTATTACAGTTCAGAATAACCATGGTGTTCAACTGCGAGAATACCGCTCCGAAAGACAAGGTAAAAGTGAATGTACATTTGAGAAATTCACACCGCAAAAGGAGTACAAAAAAGACACTCTGTTTCTCGTGAGTTTCTTTCTTAAAAACTAGTTTTTATTTCTATTGCTTCAAACCCAAAGTCAGGTCGACCAAAACAACGAACAAGGACAGGACCACATCGCTGCAACATAGATAGCTATTTAGGAAGGTTTAACTTGCCTAGAATTCGCGCCAGGAAAAGAAAAAAAAACCAGGAGGGGGGACCTCTGCTGCAGGTATAAAGGAAAACTGGGCGGGAAAATTTGCGGCATTTTCAACAAGGAGATAAATGCAAAGCCTGGCGAGCGTGAGAAGCGTCTACACGGGTGAGAAAGAGGTGAAGACGGTGGTCGAGGGGAAACGACGACTGGCTGGAGAGCGAAGAAAGGGAAGCTGAGAAGGAAATGCTCTGAAGCCACAAGCCAAGCTACCGGCCCGGCGGCCGGGACCCTTCAGCCAGTTCTAAGATCTACGGGGAAGCAGGCACCCAACGGCTAAGTCGCAGGTTTCCGCGGGTCACGAAAGGATAACGGACATCCTCTCAACGGCGGGCCCGGGGGCGCGGCGCGCCGCTTCCGCCCGCCCGAGCCGCCCGGGACCCGGCAGGGCGCGCGACCGCGGAGCTCGCGGCGAGAATGTGGGCCCGCGGCCGCCCACCGGCGTTCCCCTTGGCCGCCCGCCTTTGTTCGCCTGGCCCTGTTCTCCCCTCACTCGACCGCCGTCGCCCGCCCGGAGCCGGGTGTCAAGAGCAAACGCCGCCTGACGCGAGAAACGAGGCACAGGCGCTACTCGTCAAACCAGACTTTATTGGGGGGCGCCCCGTGCGCGCCTCCATCTACCCCCGCGTGGCCCGCCGGCAGGGACGCCGCGTTCGGCTCGGCCGGCCCTGCCCCGCAGGCCCCCTCCCCCGCGGCGCCGGGGGGGCCGCGCGGACGGCTCACCGGCTCCCGAGGCGGCGGCGGCGGCGGCTGCAGCGTCGACACCCCGCTCCAGAGGGCGGCCCGGGGCCCCCCGGGGCGGCGGGCTTCGCTGCCGTTGCACCGCGGAGGGCGGGAGCCGCACGACTAGCGGCGAAGGCGGCGGCGGCGGCGGCGGCGGCGGCGCGCTGACGTCACGCGCAGCGGCCATCCAGCGCGCGCGCGCGGGGGGGGAGGGGAGGGGGGAAGCCGTCCCGGCGGCCCCCAATCCGGGAGGAACTCGGGCTGGGTGGGCGGGGCCACTGCGGCTCACGGGCCGTTCGATTGGCCCAGGAGGAGGAGCGAGCAGGCGAGCAGGCGAGTAGGGACGAGGCGGCGGGGCGGGCCAAGGCAGCACGGAAGTCTCGCGAGGCCGAGCCTGAGCGGAGTGTGGCGGCGGCGGCGGCGGCGAGATCTGGGCTCGGGGTGAGGAGTTGGTATTTGTGTGGAAGGAGGCGGAGGCGCAGGAGGAAAAGGGGGAAGCGGAGAGCGCCGGCCCCGGAGGGCGGGAGGAGGCGCGGCCAGAGCGGGAGGCCGAGGCGCGGCGCGGCGGGGCGCCGGGGCGAGCAGCGGCCGAGCGAGCGCGGGGCGCACCGAGGCGAGGAGGCGGGGAAGCCCGCCGCCGCCGCCGCCGCGCCCGCCCCTTCCCCCCGCCGCCCGCCCCCTCTCCCCCCCGCCCGCCCGCCCGCCCGCCGCCTTCCTCCCTCAGCCTTCCTTCCCCACGGCCGGCCGCCTCCTCGCAGCCCCGGAGCTGAGGCCGCCGCGGCCGTGGCGGCCGAGCCCTCAGTCATGGCCTCGGGCGACACCCTCTACATCGCCACGGACGGCTCGGAGATGCCGGCCGAGATCGTGGAGCTGCACGAGATCGAGGTGGAGACCATCCCCGTAGAGACCATCGAGACCACGGTGGTGGGCGAGGAGGAGGAGGAGGACGACGACGACGAGGACGGCGGCGGCGGCGACCACGGCGGCGGGGGCGGCCACGGGCACGCGGGCCACCACCACCACCACCATCACCACCACCACCACCACCCGCCCATGATCGCGCTGCAGCCGCTCGTCACCGACGACCCGACCCAGGTGCACCACCACCAGGAGGTGATCCTGGTGCAGACGCGCGAGGAGGTGGTGGGCGGCGACGACTCGGACGGGCTGCGCGCCGAGGACGGCTTCGAGGACCAGATCCTCATCCCGGTGCCCGCGCCGGCCGGCGGCGACGACGACTACATCGAGCAGACGCTGGTCACCGTGGCGGCGGCCGGCAAGAGCGGCGGCGGCGGCGGCGGCTCGTCGTCGTCGGGCGGCGGCCGCGTCAAGAAGGGCGGCGGCAAGAAGAGCGGCAAGAAGGGCTACCTCGGCGGCGGGGCCGGGGCGGCGGGCGGCGCGGACGCGGGCAACAAGAAGTGGGAGCAGAAGCAGGTGCAGATCAAGACCCTGGAGGGCGAGTTCTCGGTCACCATGTGGTCCTCAGGTGAGCGCCGGCGCGCGCCGGCCCCGGGGATGTTTTTGTTTTGAAGGGAAGCCATGTTTTATGTGTGTGATGGGCGCCGCCATCTTCTTCGCGGGGCAAGTATGGCGGCCCCAAAAGATGGCGGGGGCGGCGGGCGGCGGCGCGGCGAAGATGGCGGCGGCGGCGCGGCGCCGCCCGCTAGGCCGCAATGGCGTAGTTTCCCCGGGCGGGGCGGCCGCTCTGCGCGGCGCGGCGCGGCGCGGGGCGGGGCGCGCGGGGCGGGGCGCGCTCGGCCAACGGCCGGCCCGGGGCCCGTTGTCCGCGGCGCCCGCCCGCCTCGAGGCCCCCGGGGGCGGCAGCAGGGCGGCGGCGGGGCGGCGCGGCCTGGCCCTCGCGCCCGGCCCGGGCCGCCCTTCCCCGGCCTTCCTCTGGGGGGCGGCGCGCGCCCGACTCCGCCTCCCCCCGCTCCTGCCCCGGGGCCGCCGCGGCTCCCGGGAGGCGCGCTCCGCGGCCTTGCGCTCGCCCTCCGGCCGCGCGGCGCTCCCTCGGCTCGCCTCCCTTCGCCTCGCGGGGCGGGACTTCGGCGGCGCGTCGGGCTCGCGTGTGCGGGCTCGGCGGCGGCGGGGCTTCTGTCACCGCGCGGCGGCGGGGCCTTCGCCTCTGCTCCCCCCCGCGGCGCCTGGTGAGGAGTCTCGGGTTTTTGCAGAGGACCGACTCCTTCGCCCTTGAGGGAGTTTTGTTTTCTTAAGTTATTTGTTCTGCACGCTTGCCGTTAAATTGGTAAAATCGAGTCTTTTTTAAGTTTCCACGTGTCTTGCTAGAAAACTTCCAGTGAAAAGAAGGGGTTCTAGAAAAGGGTCTTTTCTGCTCTTCAACACTGCTCTGAACGAGGACCAGGAAAAAAAAGGCAGAAAAGGCTTGTCTGCATGTGTAATCTGTTTTGATTTTACTTTGTAAGTAGTGTTTTCCTGTCTGTATCTTATTACCTTGTCCACAGGCTATCATGTTAAATTTAGGTTGAAATGGTAAATAGGTTGAGAATAATCCTGCCATAACGAGATAATCTGGTACGTGGATAATTAAAGTGGTAGAATCCTTTTCACCACAGTTGCTCCCACTGTGTTTAATATATATTCTCAGAATTGGATGAAGCCTCGAAATCTGAACGTTGCGTGTTTAGGGTTGTTAAAATTCACGAGAACGAGTGAAACAGGCAAAAAGACTGGGTTGAAGCAGGTCTGGTTCTATCTGCTGTGAAAGCTCCAGGTTTCTGTGGATCTGTGACTCAGGACTGGCAGCGGAGCGGAGGTGCCCTCAGTAATAGCACTTGCTCACAGCTCTGCTGCTCTGGGTTTCTGAGGGCCTTGTGGAACTCTCAAGAGTTTCGCAGGAGCCGTATATTTAAGTGAGACATATCTTAGTATTTAAGAGGCTATCCAAAGATACCTTCGGTATACCTTCTGGTAGTGCAGAATGATTGCACAGTGGTCATGTAGGAACTAGAAGCCATACTTTTCCATTATTAATAGTGGATTATGGGAGGCTGTGCTGGTTACTGATGAATTTGCTGAATTCAGAGCTTCCCCCGGTGGCTCAGCTGGTAAAGAATCCGCCTGCAATCGCAATGCAGGAGACCCAGGCTCGATCCCTGGGTGGGGAAGATTCCCCTGGAGAACGAAATGGCAATCCATCCCAGTATTCTACGGGAAAACCCCAAGGATAGAAGAGCCTGGCAGGTTACAGTCCATGGGGTCGCAAAGAGTTGGACACGATTGTTACGTTTTAAACCACCACTTGCTGAATTCAGGATATTATTAGGTATTTAGGTAAAGATAACATTAACCACATGAAGCTATATTTACTTTTTCTCACAGTACAATCATGTTGGCTTTAAGTAATTTAGCAAACCAGGATACTTCATGTATTCTGCATTTGATCTTACTAAATTGCTAACCCACTTCTCCATACCCGAAGGAACGCTTGATAATGTAGACTTTACTTGAAGTGGTATGTATCAAGTTAGCTTAAAAGTCATTACTTCCTCTGCAAGTGATTGCTCCAGGCTTGTACAGTTTCAGGGTTATTTTAAAGTCCCCTTCTTTAAAGAGTTGTTTGGCATGTTGCAGTACCCTGCATAAGTGAAGACGCTCAGTTGTGTCCGACTCTTAGCGTCCCCATAGACTGCAGCTTACCAGGCTCCTCCGTCCATGGGATTTTCCAGGCAAGAGTACTGGGAGTGGGGGTGCCATTGCCTGCTCCAGCATAAAGGTGGTTATAAACATTTGATGGGAGTAACATAGAATTGCTTGTTTTCTCTTACATGTTTTGTGGTAAACTATTCCTCTTCCTTGTCCTTGTGGTTTGGAATTATTGCCTAAGAGAAGTGAAATAGTTTGTGATTAACTCTACATGTCCCAAGTTCAAATTCTATGTTTAGTTTCATCTTCAGAAATGAAATAGGATAACTGATAACAGATGAAGAAATCAAAGCAGGTTAATTGTTAGGCTTAATTTCTGTGTGTGTTGACTGGTAGGCATTATGCACAGTGCTTTCATGTCCTTGATTACATCTGATCCTAGGCAAGAGAATTTTTAAAACAGTCCCTTGGTCTAAGCTCAAGTTTAGTTAACCTAAAGTGCTTTTAAAAAATAACAATACACGTAGGGTATATCAGGGCTCTATTAATTGGTAGTACCTCTTGGCTAAAAAAAAAAGTAATGAGAAACAAAGCACTTGGATTTTATGGGCTGCTTTTGCTTGTATGCCATCTTCATTTAAATTTCCCACAGAGTAACTGAACTGTGTGGTTGGCATCTTTTGAATGGGATGGCAGAGGGGAGTCTAGTATTCCTGTAGTAGAGTAGTTTTAGCTCTGAAAGGGTCCCTAGAGATCTGCTCCCCCCCCCTTCTTTTTTAATTAATTAACATCACATGTACCTGGTTCAGTGGCTTTTTAGTTTGTTCACCAGGTTGTGGAATCATCACCACTGTCTAATTCTAGAACATTTTTGTCACCCCAGAAAAACTGGCTGCTATTTCCCTCTCCCCCACTCCCCCCACCCAGCCATTAATCTGCTTTTTCTCTGGATTTGCCTATTCTGGACGTTTCATTTACGTGAAATCATACACTATATTGTTTTTTCTTAGTCTGTTTTCAAGGTTCTTCCAAGTTGTAGAATGTACTTCGTTACTTTTTACAGCTGAATACTATGCCACAGAAGCTGCTTATTTTTGCAGATGAGAAAATTAAGGTCTAGTTACGACCGAACGTGTTTTAGCATTTAATCACAGTTTAGCTGTGTTTTGAATATCCATAATCCTTTGGTTAAGGCCCATATTTGTTCTTGCATCTTTCCTAGTGTATAATTAATGAACATTTAATTATTGCTAAATTTAAGGGATGGTATTATGTATTTTCCCCCCTAGATGTTCATCACGATAGTTTAGGAGGGACATCCTATTTTGTAGAATTTATTAAAAACTAAACCACTTAACAAAATCACTGGGTTGAGTAGGAAAGCTAATAGTAAAAGCTGTGTATTTAAAACATTTAGTTTTGAGAGGAACCAAAAAGGCTTTTGAATCTTGAGGTTTCAGGTAGTTAGAATATGTGACCTTCACTCAAGGCTGTAAGTATTTTAATTATCTTCCGTTAGAATATGGAAGTGCTTTGTGCTAGATTGAGTAAAACATCTAAGACCAGAAAACCATTGATACTAAAAGCAAATTGAAAGAGAGTCAAAAAGTATTAAATTTTTTCTCATTTTCATATATTCAGAAAGTTTCAAGTTTGCCAGAAATTACTAGTTCTGACAACCCGCTATTTTTCCTTTTTTAACATGCTGTTTATCACTACGGAAAGAAGCTGTAAATGTTAACTCCCATGGAGCCAAGCCCAGAGAACCCTCCAAAGTAATCGAGTCACCCCCATGACCTACATAGGACAGCCTGACTCATAGATCCTGCTTCCTGACCTAGTGGCTCTGGAAGCCTGGCTTACTTACAAGCCTCTGCTGTCAGACTTTTGTCTCCTGGTTATTAACCTCCCTCCCACCCCTAGCCAACAGCTGTCTCCTCCAGTAGGAAAAGAAAAATCCGTATCAGAAAGGTCAGGACTCCTGACCTACCTAAAACTAACATTTCAGGCTTTTGGGAGAAAATAAAGAATAATTTTTTTTTAATATGCTATACTCCTGGGTGAATATTTACAAAAAGGCTTTCTATTTGTTTTGAAGTCTCCTTTAGTAAGATCGGTTTGTTTTAAGGCTGGGAAACTTAGGGCATAACAGGTTATTAGCAAAAGCAATTAAGAATGAACATTTCTCAAGATCTACATTTGGTGACCAGTTTATAAACTGCCCTTACTACTTCCATAGGAAGAGCGTAAAAACGAAAACTGTTTGTAATTTTTAAATCTGGAACATTTACTAGTGAGTTGTATTCTACAGTATTAACCATTCACTGTACTCAATATTTTCAAAATTTGGCATCTGCAACACCACTTGGACGTTGAAAAAAACAAGTATTTCTTTACTGTTGGCAGATGGTTAGGAAGATGCAGGGAGGTCTTGGAAGCTAGTTGACTATATTGTGTAAACTTGTGTCTTCCTGTTTATGGTGAACAGGTCGGGAGAGGAGCTGTTTCTTAGTCTGAAGGGTCTTGTGTTAGTAGGTCCCATTGTGTTTAGCCTAGTGATTAATTATCAATAACAGCAAGCCCAGTGGTTTTTGAGAATCTTGTTAGTAGTAGCATCAAATTTCCCTTTAGAGGGCAGTGCCCAGAGAGCTGACCTTGGCATGTCTCAGCTTCTGCCCTTGGGGTCTTTGTAAAACGCCCTGTTGGGGTAGGAGGACCCGTGAAGGCATTTTTCATTTCCTTTACCGCAAAGACATTCTACCTTATGAATTCCTTTGTGAGGAAAGGAAGCAATATACTCAATTTCTTAAAGCAAAACGACCCAATTTTAACATGACACGGTGAGATAATGGGAACTCTGTAGGGCAAAATTTTTGTTAACTATTCAGTTACTTTAGTCTTATACTGTGGTTTCAGATAGGATTAAACATTAAGCTAATGTAAATGATTGTGATGGACTCTTCTTTATTGTGTAAATCATTCCCCGTGAGTGTAAGAGCTGAGGGGCAGGGAGAGAGAGGCAGTGTTTTGTGGAAGCTGTTGTGCGGTGGACCTGTCTCCTCTTCTGGGAGAGCCACAAGCTCCAGGTAGAATTTCTAGTGCCTCACAAAGCATCGCACACTCTTCAGACACTCCACAGGGTTACGGTTCTCAGCTCAGCCCTCTTCTGTCCCCTTTCTTCTCGCTTCTAAGCATCACCAAAAAATTGGAGGGACACTGCTGCCACAACTCCGAATTGACAGTTGGTTTTGAATTTTGCATTTTTTCGGTATCTCACTTGTAATTTGTAGTATTACATGTGATTCTTAGACTGAATACGTTTTTATAGACTTGACAAGGACCAAATACAGACCTGTGGATTTCACTTTTGGGGATCTGATTGGGTCACACAGTATTCCTTTTTGAATTTTATTTCTAGGATTTAAATTATATGAATTTACTCCCTTGCCTAAAAATTCTACAAATACAGCAGGTGTGGATATACTTAACGCCACTGAACTGTAAATTTAAAAATGATTTTAGACTGGTAAACTTAACGTTTTATATCTACACACACATCCCAGAGGCACACTATTGCATTCAGTAAAATCCAGACTTCTCATAACCTGCCAGGCCACACATGATTTGGCCCCTGCTTTCCTTCCAGA
The DNA here is from genome assembly GCF_042477335.2 of Ovis canadensis. Classification (NCBI taxonomy): domain Eukaryota; kingdom Metazoa; phylum Chordata; class Mammalia; order Artiodactyla; family Bovidae; genus Ovis; species Ovis canadensis. Next base: position 78,583,675 of record NC_091262.1, read on the forward strand.
CTTGCTTCTTATCCCTCTGCTCCCATTATGCTCCACCCTTCCTAAGTTTCTTGAACTTTTCGCTTCGCACTTGTTCTCTGGAAGCAGCACCTCTGTGTCCAGTGCTCCGATCCCAGATGTCCATAAGTCTCAGCTCTGAGAGGCCTGCCCTTGCATCCTTTCAAATTAGCACTTATGACTCTTATCTCCTAACCCCGTTTTATTTTCTTTGTAGCACCGTCTGAAGTTGTCTTGCATTTATCTTTTCGCTTGCTGCTTGTCTGTCTGCTTTCTGTAAAGTGCTAAGTCTCGGGCTGAAACCCTGCAGATGGTCCGGGGCACATAGAGGAGCCTCAGGAAAGAACTGCATGAGTGCTTGCAAGCTGTGCTGTCGGGCTGAGTCCTGGCCTGGAACCCACAGTGCCACTCTCCTCTTATTGCTGCTTTGAGAAAAGGAATAGTTAAGGGTGAGGCGAGGGTAAAGTAGCATTTATTACAGCCATTGGAGAAGGCAGTGGCGGCCCACTCCAGTATTCTTGCCTGGAAAATCCCATGGACGGAGGAACCTGGCGGGCTACAGTGCACGGGGTCACGGAGTCAGAAAAGGCATGGATGTTAATCGATTCTAGGTTGACATCCTGGATCTGTCACTTAACTGTGCTTCTTTGAATACGTTCCTTTGCATTTCTTTGGTTTTCCCTTCTTTTCCTTTTTTTTTTGGCCATGCAGTGCTGCAGCATGTGGGGTCTTTGTCCCCCCACCAGGTATCGAACCTGTGCCCCGGGTAGTGGCAGGGCCAGAGTCTTCACCACTGGACCACCAGGGAAGTCCTACCACTTCCCGTTTCTGAGGCTTGATTTCTTTGGCCAGAAACAAGAGGTTAATATAAAGGTTCTGTTTGAATTAATGTGACAGTTACTGACATGAAATAGGTACCCAGTAAATGATAGTGTCCCTACTTGAGGCCTCTGTTAGTGGAGAAATGTGGAAAACAGCCTGTGTCTGATTTTTGCTTGTTGCTTAGCAATGAATCTCAGTTATAGCTATGCTCCATTTTGGAGCTTCCCAGGTGGTGGTAGTGGTAAAGAACCCACCTGCCAGGTTCTTTAGAACCAGACCCCGGTTCAATCCCCGGGTTGGAAAGATCCCCTGGAAGAGGGCGTGGCAACCCACTGCAGTATTCTTGCCTGGAGAATTCCCATGGATGGAAGTGCCTGCCAGGCTACAGTTGATAGGGTCATAAAGAGTCAGACATGAGTGAAGCACCTTAGCATGACACACACATGCATTTTGGTGGAGTTTGGGTTGGTGGCAGTGGTGAGTAAATAATGGCCAAAGGTTACCTAGAACGGTCAAACCAAAGTTAAAGGCCTAAGATGGAAGATGTGGAGAAACAAAATCTAGCCCAGGTGACCCACAAATAGTAGAGAAATAGGTAAATATATGAAATGGATGAAAACAGAAAATCAGGATCACAGAAAAAAAGGAAATCTTAGTGTCAACCTTAATGAGCTTCTTGGCAATCAAGATAGAAAAGGAAACCATACTGCTGACAGCTGATCCTAAGACAGGATAGACTTCTAGGGGAATCAAGCTTTTCTTAGTCAAGACTGAGTTCTAAGATAAACTATCTTTATATGAAGGGAGCCATGAGTGATAGCAGTGCACCGATTCCAACTAGTGTAGTGTCAGAGTTCACATGTCTTTGAAAGGCCAGAAGGCTTAAATTTAAGCAATGTAATTGAAGGTGCTTCTTTACTTGCTTATTCAACATTCTTTAAAAACTGTTAAGCCATAAGACCTACTCTTCCCCTTAGGCCCAAGAGGGAGGGCAAAGGGGAATAAAGGTTTGTTTATTGGAATAAAGGTACACACCTCTTTGCAGACACACTGGTTGCCATTTAATTTGTTACCTTGTTTTAGCAGAAGCCTGGCGTGCTGCAGTCCGTGGGGTCACAAAGAGTCAGACACGACTTGGCGACTGAAGAACAACATAAGTTAGGTGGTCTACCTTTTCATAAATTAAGGAAGCCAAACACGGGTCAGTGATAGGAGTGAGAGGCCTCTTAAAGGAAAGAGATCTTGACGTGGGCTTTGGAAAGGCCAGATCGGGGAGGAGAGGTGGGCAAGAAAGGAGAGGAAAGTTGTGTTATGAGACATTGAGTAACACTGCAAGCAGAGCAGCTTGGTTGGAGCATGGAGGGCACGTGAAGCTCGACTTCTGATTCTGTTTTCTGGGCCTCTGGCATGGTTTAGCTCCTTAGTCATTTCTTTTTGACTAAATGTTTTGAGTCTGTCTCTCAAACTAGGCTGGGGGGGGGGGGCTATCGTTTTGGTAACTTAGAAACTAAAGACTGTCTTTAAAATATGAAAGAATAGCTGTTTCTGCTGAAATAACTCAAGGTGTGCCACCCCATTCCTGGATGATATTGGCTAAAGTTGGCTTTTCCACACCTTCCATCTTAAGCCATTTAGCTTTGATCATTTGCCTCTGGCAGGAGTATTAGTGAGTACAAGAATCATGTAACGCGCAGTTTTGTCTGGAAGTTCCCAGTACAGCATTTCCCCCTGCCACCTCACTTCTTTGAATCGGTGACTTGTTTTCTCAGCTTTTTTCCAAGCGAGAATACTGAGCCTTGGTTTCCATTTTAATTTGCAGTGTTGTGTTGGATTCAGGTGCATAGAAGCTGATTTTGATGATGCTTCTGTGGATTAATCCTGTCTCCTGAAACAATGAGACAATTGACTGAGTGCTGCCCTCAAGGAAGACTCCAGAGAAGAATAAATATATACACTTCTTAAAGCAGATTTAGATACTTCACTTCATGAACAGGCTTTGCTTAGATGTGTTTCAGAGCTGATCAGTTAACATCTTCCCCTACTATACAGTGAATCTATTTCAGCAGTAATTATGAAATGGAAGGGGTATAATAATGGCCATTGCAAACAGTGAAATTGTTTGAATACATAACAGTAAAACATTTAAATAAAATCGTACAAAAAAACCATGAGTTAATACTTGTATTTTGGGGTTTTTTCTTGTTGTTCTTTTTCATTCCCTTTTACTTACACTTTTTGAAGAGGGAAGCTTACGTATATGTGGTTTGTAAATGCAGCTTTTCTCTTTTTAGAGCATCATAAATTTCTGTTTGGCAAAAGCATCTGATGACTTTCTTTGCAAAAATCAGATAAAATGGCCAAATCATAGCAAACATTGACATAATGTGATCTGTTGCTGTGGTGCATGTCCAGTTCTTGCTGTAAATGAGGCATATGATGTCTTTGATTTCTTCTGGCAGTAGCATCTTTTGTCATTTTTCTAGCAGTCTTTGAAATGTGGTTTTCTTCCTGTGTGAATAGTTGATTTTCTTAAATGCTGTTAAATAGTTAACAATTGTCTGTTTTATGGTTTCTGTGCACTGGCCTTCAAGGAGTTCTCTAAATTAACTTCTATGAAATACACTGTTAGGGAATAAGTAAGATATACAAATTTATAAACATTATATTGTGAAATTATACAGTAACCACAGCAGTTCTTTAGAACTTAGACCAACAGAACTTTGTTTTTGTGGAGTTTTCAAAGACCTGTTGATAAGTGTCGTTTTTGATAGTAAATCCCATCATTGATTCCTTGATGCCAATGATTGCAGGAATCATTCCTTGTTTCCAAGAGGGGAATTCCACTATAGCTTAATCCCATTTTCTGAGTGAAATCCCATCATATAGGCCAGAGATGAGCAGGCTTCCTCTGTAAAGGGCTTAGGTGAGCAGGCTTCCTCTGTAAAGGGCTAGATGAGGAGGAGTTCAGGTTTTGTGGGTCCAGATGCAGCTGAGCACCTCCATGTGTTCATGCAGCAGGGAAGCAGCCGTAGACAGGATATTCACAAATGAGCGTGGCTGTGTTTACAGCAAAACTATGTTTCTAAAATCGATGGCATATGAGCACAACCTCATTCATAGCAGCATCGTTCACAGTAGCCAAGAGGTGGAAACATCACAAGTGCCCTCAGTAGATGAATGGATAGGCTAAAGGCCATATTGTGACGTATAGGAATATTATTCACCTGTGAAAAGGAATGAAATTTTGATATTTGCTACAACACAGTGGACCTTGAAAACATGCTTAGTGAGGCAAGCCAGGTACAGATGGACAAAGAATATATGATTCCACTTAGGAAAGTTATCTGGAGTAGGCAAATTCATGAAATCAGAAAGTACACTAGAGGTTACCACTGACTGAGGGGAAGAAGGGTGGTTGGTTAATGAGTAGCAAGTGTCTATTGGGGATGATGAAGTTTTGGAAATAGATAGTGGTAATAGTTATACATGGACTTCCTGGTGGCTCGAATGGTAAAGAATATGCCTGCAATGCAGGAGACTTGGATTTGATCCCTGGGTTGGGAAGATGCCCTGGAGATACAGTGCAGCCCACCCCAGTATTCTTACCTGGAGAATTCCATGGACAGAGGAGCCTGGCGGGCTGCAGTCCATGGGGTCCCAAAGAGTCAGACCTGACTGAGTGGCTAAAGCGCAAGCTCAGTAGTTACGCAACATTATGAGTATACTTGATGGTGCTCAGTTGTGAAGTATGGATGATTCAGAAGATAAGTAATGTCTGTGTTACCAAAATAGACATAAAAATCTTGTCAGCCTCTACTTTAGGTTTATTTTATGCATATTTTATATTCTAATTCTTAATTATCTGACTGTTCTCTGGGTACCCTATGCTGACTGTTGGAACCAATAACTCCTCTGATATTCCCTCATTGGACTTCAGTGTCACCCCAGAATTCATGTGTTGAAGCCCCAATCCCTGATACACTGTTATTAGGAGTTGAGGCCTCTAGAAAGTTACTAGGTTTGAGGGCGAAACCTTCATGAGTGGGTTAGTGCTCTTACAAGAAGAGACAGAAATTACGTAATGGAACGAGACAACGATGTGTATGTGAAGATACAACAAGGAGGCATCTGGTGGTGAATGACGAAGACGGGACTGAATGAGCTGGCACCTTGACATCCAGGAATGTAAGGAACCCATCTCTTTCTAAGCAGCCCAGTCTGGAGTGTTCCTTAAACCTTTCTTTCTTGTTGACGGCTGCATTGGGCCTTAGTTGCAGCCCATGGGGCCTCTAGTTGTGACGCATGGCCTCTCTCTAGTTATGGTACACGGACTCCACAGTTGCAGTGAGGGCTTAGCTGCCCCGTGGCCTGTGGGATCTTAGCTCTCCGACCAGGGGTTGAACTCATGCCCCCTGGATAGATTCTCAGCCGCTGGACCGCCAGAGAAGTCCCTAGAGTATTTTTGTTCACAGCAGCCTAAACTGAGACAACTTCCCTCGCTGGAATGCAAGCCCCGTGAGGGCAGAGACCTGGCTTTCTCTGTTGCTGAGAACAGTGCCAGGAGAGTTCATATGTGCTGCACCAACAGCATCGTGCTTGAGCTTGCGACTCCGTCATGCCAAGCACCCGGCCGCCATCCTGCCCTGGCACTCTTCCGTAACCCTTATCAGCGGCTCTCAGGGCAGCAGTGATTCTCAACCTTGCCATCTTTCTTGTATGAAAAAGATACAAACAAGAGTGTTTCTTCATGAGAAGAAAAATAACTTCAGTGGCGGGGGGATAGCCTCCCTACACACCAGTTCATTCTGGTGCCAGTAGAAGGCTGATGTCCTAGTAGCTGTGCCTCAGTTGGAGAGATCAGAGGGTATAAGAATTATCACAGCCCTGAGAAAAGAAATGAAAGAATCTGGTTAGTGTGCAGTCCCAGCTTTGGAACTGGTGATCGGTAACTACACTTCCTGTCCTTAATACAGCCAGCTGCTTTCTCTTAGGTCTCTTCCTATGTCATGGGGTAACCCAGGATACACGGTCTGGTTCCAGTTCCAAACAAGAGGTGGGCCGAGTTTAACAGCTCAGCGCTAGGGTCTTAGACTTCACGAGTTCAGCCTGTCGCTTAGTGGCTGGTTAACCCTGAACAAGTCACTTAGCTCTCTGTGCCTCAGGTCTCTCTCCTGTAAACTGAACTTGCTAATTTGCCCACTTCATAGGGTAATATGTGCGGTGATTAAAATAGTGTCTTCTCGTAAACACTGAATAAAGTGTCAGCTGCTGGGATGTTCTGTGGTTCCTTGTAATGACTTAAATGCTCCCTAATGTAAAGAGTGGGGGAAGGAGAAGCACGCAGAGTCTGAGCCTGTTGTCTCCGGTGGTTTTCGTGGTGAAGCAGTTCGATGGAGAAGCACAAGCTCTCAGTTGGCACTGAGAGTTGGGCACAGTCTGCTTTCTGCTTTAGTCATCGACGTAGTAGGAGGCTGGGATTTTGCCCTCCAGGTGCTTCACTCTAACTTGAGAGACAAGGCCAACAAAAGTTCAAAACAGCGTGATTTAGAGTTTGTGAGTGTTACTATTCATAAATAATCCAGGAGTTCAGGGTAAGACTCTTGAGGCTGGAGTGACAGAATCAACCAGCCCTGAGAGAATTTGACCCAAGGAGAAATAGAAGACTAGATATGGTAAAGTGAGATCAGACAGCCTAGGACCTAGAATGATAATTAGGACTTGGTGTTTGGAATATAGGAGATTGATTGTGGGAGTCCGTCTTCCTTTTTTTTTTTAACCTGTTAGATGTGGCGGTGGTGAGACGTATGAGTGGAGTTGTGCTACATTCTTTGAACACATTTGAGAACCAACATTCCCTGGTGGCTCAGGCAGCAAGGAATCTGCCTGCAGCGTGGGAGACCTGGGTTTGATCCCTGGGTTGGGAAGATCCTCTGGATGAGGGAATAGCAACCACTCCAGTATTCTTGCCTGGAGAATCCCACGGACAGAGGAGCCTGGCGGGCTACAGTCCATGGGGTCACAAAGAGTCAGACACGACTGAAGCGACTCAGCACACGTGCAGACCTGTATGCAGGCTCTGAGCCAGGCTGTGAAGGCTGCGTGGGGATCAAAACTGACATATCCCTGTCCTCAGAGAGTTGGCAGTCCAGTGGAAGTGGGTGATGAAAATCAGACAGCTATGAGTGCGCATTGTAGTCAATAAAGATTGCACGGGCAAAGGCCATGAGGTGCATCGTCCAAGGTACATTTGAGGTAAAGGCCGGTATAGCTGGAGTGAAGAATGAGGAGCTGGATAGGTAGGCAAGAGGCTCACTAAGAGGTGCAGGCCAGAAAATCGAATTTGAGTCAGCCATGCAGAATTGGTGGTTCACAGGAAGTGTGTGTGGTGGACAGAAAGCAGAACTCCCGAGAAGGGAGGAGGAGAAGCAGGGAAGCGGAGAGTAAGCCAGAGGCGCGGGCGTAGGAGGAGCGAGCTAGGTGCTGAGGACGCCACTAATAATGGCCAGCTCTTCCCGCTAGGCTCAGAAGGAACGCAGGGAAGAGCTGCTGACTTTGGCCCTGAGACTTTCGGTGACCTTCAGGCTGCAACAGGCTTTTAAGAGATTGAGGGGAGACTGGCCTGAGTGGTTAAGAGATAGTGGCTGTAAATCACCCCGTTTAAGAAGCTGCTGATGAAAGCACTTTTTATAGTTTTTAAAATGTGTTTGCTCACATAACTTCACTCAGCTAAGACGATCCATCTTATGCTTTTCAGATGAAAAAAAAGATATCGACCATGAGACGGTGGTTGAAGAACAGATCATTGGAGAGAACTCACCGCCCGATTATTCAGAATATATGACAGGAAAGAAACTTCCTCCTGGAGGGATACCTGGCATTGACCTCTCAGACCCCAAACAACTAGCAGAATTTGCTAGGTAAGTTACCCTTCCTTCTGGTTAGAGAAAGTGCTTGAGTGTTGCCAGCTGTGATTTTTGGTGCCTAAATAACAATAGTGGTTTGTTCTTGCTCCCGGGAAGCTTCTGAAACAAAAGTGGTTGGCTTTCATTTTCAGTGGTAACTTTGCTTTTAAGTGGCACCGTTTTAGATTTGAATGAGATGAAGCAAATACATACTTCTAAATTCTGTAATTGATGTGGCTTATGAATAAACACATTTGCTGCACGTTTTTAATATTTTGTTTGGAAATGGATGTCTTGACACTGCATCCTGGCTTCTTTGTCTACATTTTAAGTTTGCGGGTATTGTCCTGGTCTGAAGCTGCTGGAGCCCTGAGTCTATGCTAGGTTTGTACAGCTGACCAATAGGAAGGACTTCGTACGCTCCAATTTCGATGTATCATCAGTTAGGCTCCTGGTGTTGTGTTGATTTTTAGCTGGCATGACAGGAGGGGATCACATATTTAGGTCTAGGACCCTGTGCTCAACTGTCCAAGGTAAGAAGCAGGAAGGCAGGTCTGAACCCAGTGACTGTTTATTTGTTTTGACTGAAACCAGCCGGGTCCTTAGAGAAGCCTTGGTCCCCTTTTACATTATTTTCTAGTACTGCTTGGCAGTTTTTATAAGGACAGGAGAAAACCCGCAGAGACGTAAGATTCTAAATGAAATGAACTGGTAAAGTCTGGAGCAGGTGGTCTCCCTGGACGTGCTTGAGGTTGGATAGAGCCTGGAAGAGCCCAGGAGATTGAGGCAAGGACAGGGTTGTAGAGTAAGAAAGAAGTCTGTGCACGCCTGTTCTAACAGTAGACACTTCTTCCCTCTCCTCTTCTGGAGAGCAGAATAGAGAAAAGCTGGAGACCCTGGGGTGTCATGGTTTCTCCCTGCCTGCCAGAGTCAAGGTGGGTGGCCTCCAGCCATTTGAAACCTTAGTTTCTCTACGTGTCAGGTGGGTATAAGAATCCTATTATGCTTTGATAAGAGTCTGTACCCTTTTCTCCTTTCCAGTGAAACTGTAGTGTGGTAGGGAATACAAAGATTAATTTATTTCTGATTTATCATGGCTTTAAAAAAGGTAAAGCCCTATCCTCTTGTTACTGAATCGTGTTCCAGCTCTTATTGCTATTCATATTTTAAATATAGGTCTGTGAATTAGATAACTAAGTGCCCTGCTGTGCCCCCACCCTACCCCGAAGCACAACTAAAAATGGAATCTGTAGGATACATAGTCAGCAGTGAGGCCAAGAGTTTTTGGACAGATTGAGCCAAATATCATACCTGTGTTTGACATTGTCACAGAGTTGTTAAAGTTTGTTGTAACTTTCTTATGGTACTCAGATGTATTGAGGGCATGGGCTGCAGTCCCAGTGATAAACAGGGGGAACACGGAGGCAAGGAGAGCCCTGGGGATGGGAGCATTTGCTTTGGGCCTTGAGGAACATAAGGGTTCTGATGGGTGGATGGGTGTCTGCGAGGCCTCCATGCCGGGGCAGGCTGCACACGGTGCGCACTCAGTGTCCAGCACCTGTTCAGGAAACAAAAGCCGAGTTTCGCTGTGGATTAGGATGCTTACAGGGAAGTGCTGCGGTCCATGAGGGGGCAAGGCGACTGCGTGACTGAACAGCAACAGAGAAGTGATTGAGTTCAGGTAAATGTGAGCCAGGCCATTGGAGTCTGAAAACTGGGCCAGGACCCGTGCTTCTTTGTGTGTAGCAGCCATCTGGTGAAGGGTTTGAGCAGCAGAGAAAGGGGGCTGTGTGATGAGAGATACTTTTCAGCTGTATCCAGGCTGGATGGGTGCAGGCACAGCCAGGAAGTGGGAGAAGAGCTCACGGAGGCCTGAGCTAGAGGTCAGACTGTAGGTGTAAAGAAGTGTGCTGAGGTGGCAGGAGATGGTGGAAGATTGAGAAGTAGCTTGACTGTCTTGGGGAGGGGGCAAAAGAGGCATCCAAATGCACACTTTGCTGTGCCTTATTTTTTGTTAACGCATATTGAAGGCTTTGCTCCTTAGGTGATAGGGAAGTGGGGAGGGTGCTGGTGTGCAGGAGGGGAGGCAGAGTTTGGTGTAGCATGCTCAAGAGAAGAAAGTGCAGCATTGCAAGGGCCAGTGGAGATTCAGGCGGGCCAGGAGAGGGAAGGGGAAGTATGCCTCTAAATTATATGCTATGAAGTGGCCTTGGTGGAAGAGCAGAGGGCTGAGCAAGGTTTTCAGAGAGGCGGGGACTTTTAGGCAGTGAGCAGTAGAAGTAATTAGGTGTTGATGACTTTTTGTGTGTTCATGTTCCTGGAGAACTGGGGCAGCTGATCTTAAAGCTTGTCTTCAGTCCTCTGAAAGAAACTCTAGGATGTTTCATCTCTGAGCTCAGGAGGCACCCATGAGGCCTTTCCACCCTGCGTCAGGCTGCCTTGGACCCTACTCCTTAGGAAGAGGCCACCCACAGGGACAGGGACCCAGGGACACCAGGTATCAATCTATTTGGGACATTTTGAAACACTGAGGATGAACCTGAGGCTTCCAGGGAGAAAAGATAGGTCACCTACAAAAGAATGATAATTAAACCCGAATGAGAATTTTCTTCAACAGCAATAGATAATTAGAAGACAGAGGAGCAATGTTCTGAAGTTTCTGAGGAAAATTATTATAACATAGGATTCTTGATCCAGCAAAGCTATCTGTCTAACACAAGGGCAAAACAATGGCAGTTTCAGATGCCTGAAGGATTAGTTTTAGGTTGCGTGCACCCTCTCTGAAGAGGTTACTTAAGGGTGTGCTCTGGTAGAGTGAGGGTGAGTATCAGCTGGAAGACTTCCTAAAGAAAATCAAGAAGACAGCTCCGCAGCAGGCTGGAAAACTTTCAATTTAGAATACACAGTCAGTGGGTAGTAAGAATTTCTTTAAGAAAAGTCCATTTCATGCAGCAGTAGATAGAATGATCAAGAGGATAGAAGATGGTGGTGGTATCAAAAAGAGTTTTCTAAAGAAGAAAGGATAATCAGAAACGTCCTGACAAGGGTGGCAGGTTACGAAAACCTAAAAATGGAACATTATTTTGACATTGTTTAGAGAGAGAAAACTCCTTTGACTTGACTAATAAAACTGGTTCTTTGGTACTGAAGCTGCTGTATTGGCCCTGGAGCGCAGGAAATGTGATCTTTACACACAGATTCTTTAGTAAGCATTACTTATGTAATTATCTGAATGTGGTGTGTGTTTCTTTCCTGTTACAGTCAACCAGTTAAAGACTTTGTTTTGTGTATGGAATAGAATGAAACCTTGCTCCTCTTGACAACATACGCAAAGTAAAGGCGTGGGATTGGGGTTCTGTGCGGTTGGGCTCATCCTCACCTCCATTTTCCACAGTATCTCTGGGCTCTTGAAAAGATGATGTAAAACGAAGTGGCTAGTTGGGCAGTGGTGGGGAGGAAGAGCCGAGCCTGGGGTGCCCTGTTTCTGTTCAGTCTTCACATTTTGAGAAGAGGCCCCAAAATTGGTGACTGGGACAAAGAAGCACCGAATTTCGAGCTTGTTGGGGACCAGAGCTCATCTTCTTGGCTGATAAAAATGCACAGAGCTTGTTCTGCTGGCCTTGTTTTTCCACCCACCTCCACCGTGTGGCTCAATTCTTGCCTTAAGGAGCCATGTGAGCTGCTTTTTCCCTCTTCTCCATATACTGGGGTGATGGGTTCTGGACTGAACTTGAAACGGAGAACGCTCAGGTCCCAGCTGCACTGAGCCTAGACTGCTTAGGAAGTCACTTAGCGTGTGGACAGGTATAAGAAATAGTAACTTGAAGTCATGGTATTGCGGAGGTGGGACTATGGTGATTTTGTTCTTCCTTGAAATGTTCTCTCAGTAAATAGTTCAAAAATTGCATGGTGGGTGGGACCTGGAGAATCGTTTCCTGGTTAAATTTGTGTGTTTTTCATTAACCTTAGCCCTTAGGAGACCTGTCCAGGAAGAGCAGAAAAACCAATAGTCAGTCCTGAGTTACTACCCCCTCCCCCGCCCCCCGCCCTGAGGTTTTTTCACTGGGTTAATACAAAGATGTGATGGGGGAGCTGAAAGTGCCTTGAAACTCTTAAATATCTCATGAATGACTGTACATTGCCCAAGAGAGAACTGGCTTAGACCCTTTGGTTCGTCTGTCTCAGCTGACGCAGAGGGAGGTGAACTGCGCTTGCGGATGGCAGCTCCGCTGCATAGGGCCCGCTGTCCTGTCAGCACAGGTGGCTCCAGTCTGAAGAGTCTTCAGAAACCTTTCCTCTTAGCTCCTAGGATATTTGCATGTTTAACTAAGTTGGAACTTTTGGTTTACCTAATGCCCTGCTGAAAATTGTCCAGGAAATTCCTGCAGTTTGTGGTCCTGGTATCCAGCCTTTACAGTGTGCACAGGATGACATCGTGTGAAATCAGCAGGGACGCCACAGGCGTCAGAGAGAAAGCTGCTACGACTAGAGTTTTGATTGAACAGGAGACTTGATGGCTCCCGGGCTTGTCCATAAACTTCCAGTACATGGAGGCCCTTTCCGCTTTGCCTTTGCTGTCGTTTCTCAGACTCCAGCTCTTGAGTTGATGACGGGGGTTTGGAGGCCCCAGTGCCTTCTGGGTTGTTGACTACAACTGTGATTTTTTTTAAAGCAATAAACTCATTTTTATCTAAGCCCATTTAGCACAGGCTGGCAGTAATAATAGCCATTGTTTCTCAAAAGCTTAACACAGCATCTCTTTTTTAACCTTTGCAGCTCTGATCAGGTAGCATTTCACCTTTTTACAGAATAAGAAACTGAGGCTGGGGACTTTAGTGATTTGCTCAAGGTCTGCGGCACCAGCCACGCACCCCATCCTGGCTCACTCGTGGCGCCTGCTGCTGTCGTGCCTCCAGGCCCAAGTCAGCCAAGGGGAAGCCCAGGTCTTAGTGGTTGCTGGCTCATTTGGGCCGGTCAAGAAGATCCTCTAAGTAGAAGTCTTGTAGTCTTGTAAGAAAATTCATCTTTTTTAGAATTTATTTTGTAGGTTTATGTACCAGTTGTTGCCACAGAGATTTTAGTCTTTACTCACAAAAACAGAACACTTTAATTCTAAGCATACTTGTTTGAAAAATGACCTTTTCAGTGTTTGCATTAGAATATAATGTAAAAGGTACCGGCCTCATTTGCCTCTCTCTAGTGATGAAGAGTGACTTGCCAACAAGCTTAAGAGTGGCTGCAATTAAATACCTTCGCTTCCTCCTTGAGTCCAAGGGTGTTTGCCCAGATACATTTAACACTCATTCTAAACTTAATTATATTGCTAAATACTAGCATACATTTTGAAAATGACATTTTAAAAAAAATGCCACTTAATAACATTAAAAAAAATGAAGAGTTGGGTGAATGGCAAATCAAGAGTTCTCTACTGTTAGGTATATTTGAAATTTTCCATAATAAAAGTTCCTAGGAATTAAACATTTTTGTGGGGTCGGGGCCGCTGAGGTAACTGGGTGACGCCTGCTGTCCTTTTGACGCTGGCGTCTCACTGCCATTGTCCCCGTGCTCATACCCACAGAGCCGAGAGCGGTTCATCTTTGAGATAATTTGCACACAGTGAAATTCGTCCTCTCTGAGGTTAGTACCGTTCTGTGAATTTGGACAATCATGCATTTACCTTCACGGCCAGGACAGCATTTGAGTGGAGTCTTCAAAGAGGAAACACCTCAGTTGGGAAGGTTGACGCTTGGTTTGGTTCTTGGTGTACACTCTCTGTTACTGTGACCTCCAGGTGGCGCAGTGGCACCAATTTTTGCCCTATTTAGTTCTGTGACTCAGATCCAGACTTCAAGACTTAATAGTATTTAAGATAACAAAGGCTAGTTCAGAGCCCTGTAAACAACGGGCACTTAGAAAATGTTTGCTGACTGATGTGGTAATCTTCCAAGTACAAGAACGAACAAGTATCCGCAGGGTTGGCCTGGGGAGGATACCAGACTGAAAACATTCTCTTAGAATTCCAAGTAGGAAATGTGTATGATCTTGAACAGACTCCTTAGAGATAAGTTATAGCTAGCAGATAAAATTGTGTCACCTCTGCTCATCCGGGGTGTGGCAAGTTTCATGAGATGATTTCTGAAGTTCAGATTTGACAGAGGAAGGGAGTATCTAAGCTCAGATAAAGAGAGAAGAAGGCTGGTATTGTTAGGCCCTTTGCTGACTTGAAGATGGCCGCAGCAGTCTTGCAGTCTTGCGTCTGGAGAGTGAGGGTCAGCTAGCTTACTCGAGAGGACATCAGCTTAGTGGTCACTGAATGTTCATCCTCATTTAGGAGTTCACCCTCATTTAGTTGTTCACTGAATGTTCATCCTCATATAGTTTTTCTAGAAGCTCTTATTTCCTCACCCCTCTACCACACACAGATCTGTAGGGAGTTTTGGAGAGAAAATTTTGACAAAAGACCAAAGGTTGGTTCAGTGAAAATAGCAGGTAGGTAAGTTACCAAGCAAGCTCCGGGTAGTCACTCCACGAAAGGCTCTCCTTCACTGCCCAAGTGCTTGAAACTGTTATCTCCCTTCCACCACCACCACCGCAACTAATAGTATGATAAAAATTAAGCAGTGTGAAAAAAGGTACATATAGATAGATAGTTCTCTGTTTAAATGGACTTTTCTGTAACCCTTTAAAAATGGTCTATTACAGGTAGTTTCTGCCATCATAAGATGCACACCCTCCTTTAGACCCTCCCATATCTTACTGAAGAGTCCGGAAGGAGGAGCAGATACTTAAATCACACAGATCGCAGTGCCACCCTAACGATGCACCAGCTTATTAGCTTTGAGACTGAAGGCAGCACCTTCCTTGTGCTTGTGGTTAAGCATCCTTACCTGTAGGTGGGAGAGTGCTTCAGTCACAGGTCCTCCGTGGACGTGCATTTTCTCCTCCCTTCCCCCTCATGGCAGCATGTTGTAATCTTAGTTTTTGTACTTACAGGGAAAGCATTTTAGGGACTATATGATTTATGCCAGATGAATCTACCCATTCCTACAAATCTTTCTCTCTCTCTCTTTTTTTCCCCCCTTTGGTAAGAATGAAGCCAAGAAAAATTAAAGAAGATGACGCTCCAAGAACAATAGCTTGCCCTCATAAAGTAAGTAACGCTAGGGGAAAGTGCTCATTTCTGTGGAAGAAGCTGTAGAGAGCTTGTAAGAAGTCGCGCTTTTATTTCCATCTTCATAATTGAGACTCACTGAGGAACTAGAATCTGGGTTCTAAATTCAAGAGACTGTATTTTGTGATGAAAGTTTTGTTGTTCCTTAAAGGCCACTTAAATTTACATACTCTTAAATGGGATTACTGTAGGGCACCAGTGTTTTTATTGTCACTGTATATTCAATATACTGTGTTAGGATTTTGTTTCTTCTTTTCTTCTTCTTCTTTTTGAGTTGTTAAACAAGTCTAACCTTACGACATTGGGCTCTGTCTCACCCACAGACCTTTATAGGACTGTGGGCTCCTTATGGAAATTTGATTTTGCATAGTGCTAGAGTAAGCCTATTAAGGCTTCATCATTTCCTCCACATTTTCTTTAATTTACCTGTTAGCTCTTTGTTGCTAGGGGGTACTTAATTGTTTTCAAATGTAGTTATTAGTTTCTAAAGATAGCCTAAAGTACTTTGAGATACGGATTGGGTCTGTTTTAAACTTGCTGCTGCTGCTAAGTCGCTTCAGACGTGTCCGACTCTTAGCGACCCCATGGACTGCAGCCTACCAGGCTCCTCTGCCCATGGGATTTTCCAGGCAAGAGTACTGGAGTGGGTTGTCATTGCCTTCTCCGGTTTTAAAATTAATTGGAGGTAAAACTGACAAAAGTATCACGTAGGTAGTACAGAAAAACGGTGAGAGGTTTTGAATGGAGTTAATTTTTAAAAAACAACAGTTGAAGAAGGATAGATTTAGTTTCACCATCTCACCTCTGATGACTGTGCTCCCACAAATTTATCTTTGTCTTTTTAAATGTTGTTAATGTGGAAATTTTGAAACGTAAAGGTGTTTCTGTTGAGGCCAAATACCAATACGCATTTGAAAACAGTTTTGTCTTAAGTGCTCATCATCTCTCTACCTTCTTTGTGTATTTCTTTCCCAGTTAGGGTTTTCTTGAAATTCTGTTTTCTGAGTGGAAACTCAGCCTAGGGATCTCGGAAGCTGGCCTCCGCCCACTCACCCCTTACCGTTGAAGTTGCCCTGTGTCCTTGTCTGATCATTCCCCCGCTCCGTTGTTGGGCAGCGGCTGCAGAAGAAGCGGCGTTAGGCCGTCTTCCCCAGCCTGCACACCCCCGCCCTCAGCTGTCAGTTGCCCTGCTGCTCTTCCCGGTGTCTCACAAAATACATCTCTTCTGTAGTCCTTGGAGACCCTCTCTTCTTGTAGTCCTCTGCACTCCCTTGGAGACCCTCTGGGTGCTTTCTCTGTCAGGAAGAGGGGAGAGGCAGTGGGGTGGGGCAGGCGATGGAGAGGGTCAGCCCGCTGCTGTAAGCGCAGAGCACGGCCCAGCTGGCGGTGGACCGCCGTCCCCGTGGCTCCGTCTCCCAGGCTCTCTCCCAGGCTGCTCTCCATCTGGGGTGCGGCTGGGAGAGGCAGCCGTGCGGCACGGAGCCGGGGTCGGCTGCTACTCCCAGCCTGGCTCCTGTTAGTAGCGTGACCTTGGGCAAGTCTACTTAAAGACATCTCTGAGCCTCAGTTTCCTCACTGTAAAACAGAAGTTTGCATTACAGGATAAGGCCTTTCTCAGCTGGGGTTTTTTTGGTTTCTGTCTTAAATAATTTAGTTATTTCTGCTGTGATATGAAGCAACATTTAAGTGGGGAGGGTGGGGGTTTGTTGTACTGTGTAAGTGAAGGCTGTTAAGTGGACGAATCGTGGGTAACAGTTTGCAGTGTGAACCACTAAGCTTCTCTCTCTGTTCAAAGGGCTGCACAAAGATGTTCAGGGATAACTCTGCCATGAGAAAACATCTGCACACCCACGGCCCCAGAGTCCACGTCTGTGCAGAGTGTGGCAAAGCTTTTGTTGAGAGCTCCAAACTAAAACGACACCAACTGGTTCATACTGGAGAGAAGCCCTTTCAGGTAGAGCCCGTTCCCTTCCCCCTCCGCTCTGCCTGCAGGTGTAAGCAAGGCGGCCCCCCAGAGAGGCCACTGCAGGGTCTCTCGGTGGGGTCCCCGGGACTCAGTTGGGGACTCAGTTGGGGGCTGCCCTGGCTCTCAGCTGCACCCACTCGTATCTCTGGCACCAGAGACAGGATATGGCAGGTGCTTCTGGGTTGGACTTCATGTCTGGAGAAACACAGGATTGCTTGAGAGCGAGCCTGAAACAGCACTTTCTGTGTGTTGGGATTCAAGCAGTTTGCTTGATGTGATTAATATATTTTTTGTAGAATATTGACAGGGAGCTTCTGAAATTTTAATCAGGAGAGTGACTTCTAAAGTAGTTCTCTGCCTTGTTTTTAGAAGCCCATGAACAAGTGAATGGATTAGCAATGCCGTTAATCTAGCATGGTTCTTTTTGTTTTAGTACTTGATATCAGAAACCTTCCTAACCATTTGTCTCTTATGATTTGAAATATTTACAGAAGTGTTAGGACCCTCATGTAAGATTTAGAAAGATTTTTTGCTATTTTGTTGAATGTTTCTCTTATGTTTTGTATTTAAACAATTCATGAGGGCTCTCCACGGGTCTTCTAGGAGCTGTCCGGGCAGCCTTAGAGCTCCCTGCCCCTATTTCTAGAATGTGTCTAGAAAGCTCCCCACCCGCCCTGGCGCAGGGCAGCAGGGAGTGAGGTAGAAGAAGCAGGCTCCTCCCCACATCCTTGAGCTGCCCCCTTCCTGGCCCCATGAGGCTAAGCGGGTAATCTCTGGTTTTTCCTTGACAGTGCACGTTTGAAGGCTGCGGGAAACGCTTTTCACTGGACTTCAATTTGCGCACACATGTGCGAATCCATACCGGAGACAGGCCCTATGTGTGCCCCTTCGATGGTTGTAATAAGAAGTTTGCTCAGTCAACTAACCTGAAATCTCACATCTTAACACATGCTAAGGCCAAAAACAACCAGTGAGAAGAAGAGAGAAGACCCTCCTCAGCCTCGGGAAGCATCTTCCAGGAGTGTGATTGGGAATAAACACGCCTCTCCTTTGTATATTGTTTCTAGAAAAGAATTTTAAAAATGAATCCTACATACCCAAGGGACATGTTTTGATAAAGTAGTAAAAATTAAAAAAAAAAACTTTAATAAGATGACATTGCTAAGATGCTCTATCTTGCTCTGTAATCTCGTTTCAAAAACACAGTGTTTTTGTAAAGTGTGGTCCCAGCAGGAGGACGATTCATGAACTTCACATCAAAAGACAATTCTTTATACAACAGCTAAAAATGGGACTTCTTTTCACATTCTTATAAATATGAAGCTCACCTGTTGCTTACAATTTTTTTAATTTTGTATTTTCCAAGTGTGCATATTGTACACTTTTTGGGGATATGCTTAGTAATGCTATGTGTGATTTTTCTGGAGGTTGATAACTTTGCTTGCAGTAGATTTTCTTTAAAAGAATGGGCAGTTACATGCATACTTCAAAAGTATTTTTCCTGTACAAAAAAAAAAGTTATATAGGTTTTGTTTGCTATCTTAATTTTGGTTGTATTCTTTGATGTTAACACATTTTGTATAATTGTATCGTATAGCTGTATTGAATCATGTAGTATCAAATATTAGATGTGATTTAATAGTGTTAATCAATTTAAACCCATTTTAGTCACTTTTTCTTTTCCGAAAAATACTGCCAGATGCTGATGTTCAGTGTAATTTCTTTGCCTGTTCAGTTACAGAAAGTGGTGCTCAGTCGTAGAATGTATTGTACCTTTTAACACCTGATGTGTACATCCCATGTAACAGAAAGGGCAACAATAAACAGCAGTCCTACAGAAAGAATATGGCAGAAAAAGATCTGTAAGCACAGTCTTATTTCCTTTTGTTGTCCAGAATAATTACAGTTCTTGAGCCTCCCAGAAATTGGAAGCTAAATAAAGCAACTAAAGTTTCCTTTATTTTGCACTCAATTACAGTGACTTGTGATTAAAGCGATGCATGGATACTTTAATACTTCCCACATGTACTGAATTTTGAAAGAGTAGGTAGCAGGCACCCCGAGTTAAGGAACTACCTCAGAGGACCCTGCGCCGGGCCCGCTGGTAACAGGATTTTGGTCTTAGCCCCCCAGCAAACGCGTGACTGAAGCACTTGTGCCCGGCCTGTGTGTGTGGTCTCAAGGTAAGGTGTCACCTGGCAGGGGGCGCAAGCAGAGGGGAGACCAGGCATTGCCACTGCTCAGGCCGCCTTCAGGGCAGCTCCTGCAGGTCCTCCCTGGTCTCACAGGAAACGCTAAGGCTTTTGGCTGTTTGGTTGGAGAGCCTTGGTCCCTCCATCTAGTGGGCTCTGCCAGCGTCAGCACATTGTAGCAGTTGAACGCCAGCTGCTTCCTTCCTTCCGTGCTTCTGAATGGATAGTGAGTGCAGATTGGCAAGGTGATTTGGTTATTAAGAAAACTGTACTCAGTGAGTACTTGACCTCTCATGTTGTGACCTCTTAAATGTACAATTATAATTTTGGAATTTACTTAGAGTCAAATATCAGACTCATGAGACTATTTTATAAACTGCCATGATACAGCAATCCCATTTATTCAAAATGCAAACATCCTGTATGTCTTTGTGCTGTATGCTTGACTCTGCAGAGTAATTGACAGACTAGCTAATACCGGTGATTCAGGTACAAGACATCCAGGACACCATCAGGTCCAGAACACAGCCCTGTCTCTCTCAGCTTCTCCATCGGTCCTGTCCAGGAGGATTGGCGATCTAATGACAGGGACCCTGTGGCCCTCCGGAATTTTGAAGTGCCTTCTGAACCGTAAATGAAAAATTTAACTTGAGACACTTTTTTTTTTTTTTTTTGTTCAGAATCTGTTATCCATTGAGTAGTTTGATGGAACTGAGTTAATCAGAAGACCCAGCTGTTCTCTGGATAAGCCAGGCTTTGCTGTATCTGGCGGTCAGGAGAGAGGTAAGCCTGCGGTGGATGTCCCTGCAAAGCTGAGCGCCCCAGCGCGAACCTGTGCTGCTTTGCCTAGGCCTGGGGCAGAGGCCTCCACCGCTGCCCGCGACTCAGTGCCCGTGCGTCCCTCCCCACCATCGGGTCAGCAGCCCCCCGAGGGGCTGTGTTAGGGGTCACGCCCTCACCCAGCGCTGTGCCACACTGGAGCCTGGTCTTGGCGTCATCCTCAGGACTCCTGCCCAAGGGCCCGCGGCGAGACAAGACTTAGGCCGTGGGGAAATCTCCCAGCGGCCCCAAGAGCCGTGCCGTGACCCTGAGTTGGAGGGAGGTTCTTCCTCTGTGCCTTGACCCCTTGGGGATGCCTTCCGTCATCTCTTCTGTCCCTTTCTGTCTCTGAGTGGAATAGCCATTGCTCCCGTTAACTCTTCCCTGTTTTCACGTGTTTTTCTCTCAAGATGCAGAGTTAATTTCTGAAAGGAATTTCACTGGGCGTTTAAAGAAAGTTTAACGCCCAAGTTCCTCCTTGACATAGCACTCTCAATTTAAAACTGTAGTGTAGGACCCGAGTGAGTGACAGCTTATAGAGGTAGTTCTCATTGGGTATAACTCAACACCCATTCTGCTTGTGGTTAGAATTTATAGTTTTGCTAAAGATGTAATTTACTGGAATTTGAAATGGTGTTCTAACAGTCGATTGTCTTGATTAATCTGATTTATAAGTAATTCTGATACATATTTTCTTACATCTGAGCTGAAATAAATGCATGTTTCTAGCATATGTAATATAAAAACTTCAGAGGGTAAGTTTACATTTAACAAGATGTTGTTTTCTATTTTTGGATTTCTTATATTATTTTCCCCCCTTTTTTGGTGGTGGGGGTTTAGGGGGAAGCATAGTATTTGTATGAAGAACTGTCGCCCCAGAGTGACCTCTATTTTCCAAGGTGACCTTGAGCTCACTGTTGGTCTCATAGGTGTTTGTGTGCTGTACCTAGATTCAAGGCCTGTGGATTTGAGGAAAATTGAGATTTTTTTTTTAAATTTGGTTATCATGTACATTCTTTTAAATGTCGATTATTTTGTTAAACTTGAGTAAAAAGAAAACCATTGGGATGCTCCGCTGGAGGTCTGCGGATATTGCGGAGTGGATGTTGCCGAGTTCTAGTTGGTTTCTCCTTAGTAGAGGAGAGTCCGTCCTTCAGCAAGAGGCCTCGAGAGACCGAGGCCGTTGAAGCGCTGTCGATAGGTTTACTCCGGCCCGCTCGCCCTTAGCCAGACTTAGCTACTGTACCTTTGCCCCAGGATGTGTGTCAGCGACGCAGGAAGATCTGGCCCTCTCCGGTTTTGAGTTGGAAACCTGGTGATCCACCCCAGGACAGCTACAGGCAGAGAACGAGGATCGCTCCCTGTACCTTGTTTCCTCTTATCTCGGGGTCAGCATGCTTAGCAAGGCCACATTATTGGTCCTCAGTTCCATCTTCTTGACATCTGACCACCGCAGAAACAAGGATCCCAGAAGTCAGCGGTGGTGAGGGCCGAGAGGGCTCCCCGGGGCCCCCTCGGTGCCTGCAAGGCCTCTTGTCCACTGCGCGAGCCCGTCTCTGGGCGGCCTTCGCCTAGCTTCCCTGGTGCCTGTCGGACCGCAGAGCCCTTTGTCCGGCTCCCCTTGGCCTCGGTGCCCCGTTGCAGCACCTGTCAGAGCTCAGGACCACGGGGGTGCGCTCCTTTGACCCCAGGAGGTCACGGAGGAGGCTCAACCCCGGAGCTGTGCTTCCTCGCGGCCGAGGTCACGCGCTCCACGGTCTGCTCTTCCGCTTTCCAGAACGTGCCCAGGGAAACCTTCGCGCCTGCATAGAAGCATTCGACTGCATGGCTGGCTAGGTCTGCACCCTAGCTTCCCGACCTTGATGCACCTTCATTTGTTAACTGCTTGGACCATGTGGACTGTGCTTAGGTTCCTGGGTTGCCTGAAGGCCGAGTCAGTGCGGGGCCCTTAAGAGCGTAGGCAGCAGGCAGGAGGGGCGGGCCCTTCACGAGTGGGCGTGTTCCGCGGAAGGCCTAGTACCCCCCGGAGTGCGAGAGGATGTTTGATGGAGACCTGAAGGGAGGGGCGGGCAGCGTACCATGCACACACTTGATCCGCCCCTCTCCAACCAGAAGGGAATGTTGAAGTAGAACCTGGGCGTTAGGTCAGGCGGCAAGCCAAACTCTCCAGACTTGTCGCCCTGGCCCTCGTGTCTTTAGCCCGCATTCGGGGAGTCTGCAGGGAGGTGAGTGGTGGCGTCACATCCATCTAAAGCAAGATGATTGATTTCCCGCAAAATGTCAAGTTTGATCAGATTGATTGCTTTTCATTCATTAAAGACCGAAGGAGCACTGGGATGTCACAGGAAGGGGCCGGCTGCTGTGCTATATTCTGACTGCTGATCTGTCTGGGGGCTTGCTCACTGTCTGCATACAGTATGGAGGTGGAAAGGGCATCAGTACCAAACAGCTTTTTTCTATAACATCCATAACTGATATGAGGCTCTGTTATCTACAGATGGTGATGGGTCAAGCTATCTTCATAAAACAAGTCTGTTTTTATTCAGTTTCCGGTAACTTCTGTGGGCCCTAGCTCAAGGACTTGGCATTGCGTCTCATGTACATCCTTTTCTTAAATGTTGTTTGCCATTTCTGGAATTGTCCTTGGTTTTTCCTTAGCTCATAGGTCATAGATGCAGAAATATTATAGTATTTAAGGCATCCGCATCAAGCATCAGATGGCTTTGCATCCAGAAAAACATTTAATGATAACTCAGTTTGAAGCACCAAGCATGTGTAACATGGCTCTATAAAATATAATAAACGCATAATGTTGTTAAGCTTTTCAATGCCTGTGTTTCTTGTTTGTTCCTGGATCTCTAAGCCGTCTGTTGCTGAGTTTCATTACACAGTACAAGTGGCTGTAAGGTCCCGTCTTAACCATTGGACCACCAGGGAAGCCCCCTCACCCACTTTTTAGAAAGCACATCCAAATGAAATTTGCATGACCTTCACTGTTAGTTCTGGAAGCTCCCTGCCAAAAAAAAACAAAAAACAAAAAAAACCCCACCTTATTCCTAACTGGGATAGACTCTAAGGCTTGGTAAACAGAGAGAGCTTGATAGGCTTTAGGGGCAGGGGAACAAAATACTCAGCCCTACCCTCGTCCAGCTAGGGTCCTGTTGACTGCTGGACTGCAGATCAGGGTTTATTGTTACCCCTTAATTCACATGACTTTGCCTCCTCTTTGGAGGGGGAGAGTCCAGGCCCGCATGAGGCGCAGAACTGCCAAGGGAAGGTCTGAGTCCAGCTGTTTTGAGGAGCAGCCATGTGAAAGTGTGTGCATCTTCAGGTTTGAGGTAGGAAAGACCTGGGGGTGCTGGGGCTTTGGAGCTGCTTCCTGTGCGTCCGTCCTTTGCTTGGGCCCATACCTCCACCCGGCTGTAATAACACTGAGGGCTGGGCTCAGGACCACACCCGGCACTGTGAACACCTTTTCAGTCAATTCCTCCAGACTGCCCTTGGAGGGATTCCGTAGATCACTCGTGCTGTGGATGAGGGCCACTGGCGAGGTCAGTGACTCAGGCTGCCTGACTTCCACCGCACTCTACTTGCCACAGTTCATCTTCACCCACCTCTCAAAAGAATCCCTGGTCCCTGTCTGCGGTGGGACGCCACGGCCTCCTGGCTTCCAGCTCATCAGCCTCTCTGGCTCTAGAGCAGATCCTGGTCTTGGGTCTGGCTCACTGCCAGCGGTTTCAGCTCCTAGGTCTGGCCCCTGCCGCTCCCCTCTGGCCTGCTGTGGGCAACTATGCCAGTCTCCAGGGTGGGGGTTGCCACCTCACCAGAAGCTACTGGGACTCCCTGTTCCTACCCAATCCGATAAAATCCTAAGCCCCAGCCTCGACCTACTTTTCCACCCTCTCCTCCCCTCCCTCTTGGAGTTTCTCGTTTCCAAAGCTTCCCTGTCGAATTGGCAGGTTTACTCACTCAGCCACTGAACACCGTGGTGGGTCAGGTGCTGACTGCAGGGCACTAACGGGACTTGGATTACATCTGGTAGAGGAAAGGGCAGGAGAGAGAGCTGGGACGTACTGTGAAAAGAGGAAGGGGCCGGGAGGGAACGCAGCCTCAGAGCAGGCCCCCGAGGAATGGCCTGCCATCTGGTCCAACATCGCCACTTCCATCACCTCCCGCCCTGCGGTGTAGCGAGCATCCCAGGAGCTGGTGGCCAGAGCCTGTCTGCTGCAGTTCAGCTCACTGACTAACCGCACCTCCTGGCTCTGCTCTGGCAGAGCTCGGCTCTGGGCCCACATCCCACGCAGGCTTCGCTCAGTTCTACGTCTCCGCCTGGGAGCATCCCAGCCGCGGGCGGTAGGGGGTGGGGGGCACTGCCCTCGTCACTCCAGCGGGCAGGGTTGGGCTGAGTGCGTGCAGATGCGCGGCGTCGAGATGCTGGGACCCTCGAAAACCAACCGCCCCGTGGAGATGCAGGGTGGTTTCCGGGGCTCAATCACGGTGGAGCAAGTTAGGGCCCCTCCGCCTCAGGGCAGGCGCTGGCCCTCCGGGGCCGGCCTGCGGACCCCACGAAGTCCAGGGTGAGGGGTGTGGGTGCTCACCCTTTCTCCAGCGGTCCCGCCGGCGGCCGATCCCCCGGCCTGCAGGAGGACCCCTGCCTGGCGCAAGGGGAGGGCAGCCTGGTTGCACAGGCCTGGGCATTCTGCCTAACCAAGGGCACATGACCTTGGCCCTGGGAGCCTCCTTGTCCTCAGCGGAAGATGGGGGACCTCTCCGCCAGGAGGAGGGCCGGAAGTCAACCTCGGGGAATTTAGGAGGAAGAGACAGAATTTAGGAAGAAGAGACCCTTGCCAATGGGGGGCCAAAGGCGGGGCTGGGGCTGCTGGACTGTCCCCCAGGAGGACACCCCATGTAGGGCTGCCTGGGTTGGAGGGGAGCATAGGCATGCAGGAGGGGCCATCTGATCAAGGCCTGGGGCTGCCCCCAGATCAGGGATGGGGGACACCTGCCCATGGAGTGCAGCAGGGGGAGCAGCGGCCCCAGGAAGCCAGATCACCCTGGATGAGGTCAGGACCTGGTACTGTGAGGGTGGGAGAGGAGGAGGCTTCAGTGAGGGGGGCGGAGAAAGCCCCAGGCCAGGGGGTGGGCTGCTCATCCCTTCCCGAGCCCCGCTCTGCGGCAGTCACCCGCCTCGAGTGCCGGAGACTTCAGCGTCTGCCCCGGGATGCTCTGTCTGTCGCCATCTGGCCTGCCTGTGCCTTGCCTGCTCCCTCCTGATGACCCCACCCCTGCCCGTGGCTGCCCCCCAGTGGCTTTGTCTTCACGGACACCTGCCCCCTCCGGGCTGTCCCCTGGGGGTCCTGCTCTGTGATGGTCACTTCCTCAGCCTGCAGGCTCCCAGCAGATCACCCATCACCACCAGCCTCTCAGCCCCATGTCTGAGCTTCATTATCTCCTGCATCATCTAGAAAAACCCAACCTGGTGTGTATATGTGTGGGGGCTGGGGGTGGGGAGAGGGTAGGTTCCAGGGTCTGAGCGAGGGTCTGCCTAGGCTCCATTCCCAACGGCCTTCAGGGCTATGCCCTGATCACGGACACTATGACCGGGGACACAGGTGGGTGTTAGGAGGTCCAGGCCTGGGCGCCCCTGCAGGGCAGAACTTGAGGCCAAGGCTGACACAGAGTGAAGCTGGCCCTGTCCCGGGCGCCTCTGTGGCTTGAACTCCACTCCAGCCACGGAACCGAGGAGTTGGCCATCAGAGGCCAGGGCACAGCCCGGGCTGCTCCTGGCTCCTGTGAAGCTCCCGCCGGTGGGTGGAGGCTGGCCCGGACAGGGGCAGGGACGCAGTGGGGGCTGTGGACCTGTAGGGCCTTGGGGCTCTGGCCCCGCACCCCCTGGTGTCCTGACTCTAGACAGGCCCCCCATATGGTGTCCTCTGTTGCAAAATGAGGGCACCAGTGCCAACTTCCAAGAGCTGTTAGGAGCATTAAAGGGGGTGTGTGTGCCAAGGGCTGACCTAGTGTCCCTGCAGTCACAAGAACCCACCCATAAGGGCCGTGAGGGCCCCAGCTAGCTCTGTGTGGGACAAGGGGCTTTTGCCTATGTTGTTCAGTTGCTCAGTCGTGTCCAACTCTTTGGGACCCCATGGACTGCAGCACGCCAGGCCTCCCTGTCCATCACCAACTCTCTGAGCTTGCTCAAACTCATGTCCATTGAGTCGAGGATGCCACCCAACCATCTCATCCTCTGTCGTCCCCCTCTCCTCCTGCCCTCAATCTTTCCCAGCATCAGAGTCTTTTCAAATGAGTCAGCTCTTCACATCAGGTAGCCACAGTATTGGGAGTTTCAGCTTCAACATCAGTCCTTCCAGTGAACACCCAGGACTGATCTCCTTGCAGTCCAAAGGACTCTCAAGAGTCTTCTCCAACACCACAGTTCAAAAGCTTCAACTCTTCGGGGCTCAGCCTTCTTTATAGTCCAACTCTCACATCCACACATGACTACTGGAAAAACCATAGCTTTGACTAGACAGACCTTTGTTGTAGCTGAAGAATAAAGTAAGGAATGGTCACCGGATGAAATGCCATGCAGCTGTTAACAAAAACGTGGCCAGCTGGAACACACTGATAAGGAAAGATGTCTGTTGTGGGTTGAATTGAGTCCCCAGGAAAGACACAGTGAGCTCCTCACCCCCGGTGCCTGTGAATGTGACCTTATTTGACAATGGTCTTTGCAGGTGTTATTAGTTAGGTCATCCTGGAGTAGGTGGGTCCTTAAGCCAACGCTTGATGTCCTCCTGAAAAGAGGACAGGGAAATTCTCTGGAAGTCCACTGGTTAAGATTTCAGGCTTTCACTGCTGGGGTGCCCAGGTTCAATCCCTGTCAGGGAACTAAGATTCTGCAAGCCAGGTGATGCAGGCAAAAAAGCAACAAAAAAGACAACAGACCCACAGGGGAAAAGGCGACTTGAGGATGGAGGCGGAGACTGCAGCAACATACCTACAAGCCAAGGACTGCCGGCCACCAGGTGCTGGAAGAGGCCAGGAGAGATTCCCGCTCAGGCCCTCCAGAAACAGCCAACACTGCTGACGCCTGAATTTCACACTTCTGGCCTCCAGAAGCTAAGAGAATAAATGCCCGTTGTTTTAGCCACGTGGTCTGTGGGCCATTGTTACGGCAGCCATGGAAACTGCTACAATCTCCAGTCTCCAAGATAACTGCTGGCTGAAGACGGTGAAGAACGGAACCGTCAGGACCTGGGCCAGGCTTTGCCCCAGGAGAGAGGATGTTCCCGCGTGCTGGGACTTGCCTGAAATGCCCTGGGAGAGACGAACAGCCAGGAAGAGGCAGGAGCCAGGTCTTCCTCCTCACTGCAGAGCCTGGGATCCGCTTGCATTTTTTACTTTTTACCACGTTAGTAAGGAAATAAATAAAATTCAGATCAGGGAGAAAACAAAATGTCAAAAGACCGGTGTAAACCCAACACCTCTCCTAAACCCTCCTCTCGCCTGACTTGCTGTTTAATCATCGGCAGCAAGGGTGGAGAAGGCAATGGCACCCCACTCCAGTACTGGAAAAACCCATGGATGGAGGAATCTGGTAGGCTGCGGTCCATGAGGTCACTAAAAGTCGGACACGGCTGAGTGACTTCACTTTCACTTCTCACTTTCATCCATTGGAGAAGGAAATGGCAACCCACTCCAGTGTTCTTGCTTGGAGAATCCCAAAGATGGGGGAGGCTGGTGGGCTGCCGTCGACGGGGTCGCACAGAGTTGGACACGACTGAAGCGACTTAGCAGTAGCAGCAGCAGCAAGAGTGGGAGCGAGGACCCTGCCTTTAGCCTCTGCCTGGTCTCTTTCAGAGGAAAGAAAAATGAGAGGCAGCAGGACCTCACTGGGGAAGGAGCCGCTGCTGAGGACTGAGGCGTGGGGGCCCTCCTGGGTTAACCTGTCTGAGGACACCCGGCTTGGGGTCATCAGCCAGCTCCTCCCTGCCCTCCTGTCCTGGGACTGCAGACGAGCCTGATGTCACAGGCTGGTATGGGGGATTGGCGGGGTGTAAGGGCAAAGGAGCCCTGGAGCGCTCCTGGGGGTAAGCTGGGCCTCTCTCTCCAGATCGCTTCTCTCCTCTGCTGGGGGGCAGAGGTTTTTGGCTCAGCGGTTGGAAGGAGTCTCCAGGCTCAGAGCTGTGGAGACCCAGGGTGGCCCAGATTGAATCTGGGAGGCTGAGCAAAGGTGGGCGTGGGTGGACAGGAAGACACCCCTCTGGCAAGCGAGGCCTCCTTCAGGAAGCCCTCAGGGATCCTTAGGTTAGTCTAGGTCCAAGCTTAGAAGGACAAGTCCATCCTCCCCGCTGAGCTCTGCTCCACCCTTCTCTCCTCCGGATTCTGGCCCCTCAGCTAGGGTACCTGGAGCCCTCCCACCTCAGTCCTTCCAGAGAGCTCAAGGCACACAGCTCCTGCCCTGCCTCCCCTCCCTGGGTCACAACAGACACGGAGACGCACTCACTGCCTGGCTGAGGCTGCACCCAGCCCCTCACGCCTTCACTCAGTCCGCCCCTCACGCCTCCGTTAGCCCCATTTTGTAGATGAGGAAACTGAGGGTCTGGAGGTGCCCTGTCGCTGGCCCAGGTCAGGCCAACCACCAAACTGGCCTCTCTGACTCCAGTGAGGGGGTGGGGGTGAACCCCCTTCTTCTGTGATACACAAATGAAACCTCACTCTCTTAAAAAAACAAAGAGCACTTTATTCCCTCAGAGGTTTCTGTACAACCATGATGCCACGTGGGGGTGGGGGTAGGGGGTGGAGGGATTGAGGGGAGGGTCATCCTGGCTTCCTTGAGCACAGCCCACCTCCCGGGAGTAGGGCCAGTCACCTCCAGTCACTGTGGAGGCCACAGTCACCTCCAGCTTGTGCAAAAGTATTCGCTTCCCTGTCTGGTCTCACGGCCGAGATGTGCCAGCTGTACCCAGGCTGCCAGAGCTCACACCATCGGCTGGCTTCTAGTGACAGCCCCGGTCATGTGGGTGCAGATGTCCTTTGGCCTGGAGGGGCCCAAACTGGTCAGACTTGTGCCCACTTACAGGCCCTGCCTGGACTCACAGGAACACAGCACTGAGACTGACTGCCTGGGAAAGACACCATCTCCCAGGGCTCAGGGATCCCACAGGTTCTCCCTGCCGACCCCGCTGCAAACCTCGGGGAACCCTGACTGTTGGCAGTGGGCCTCAGCCGCAGACCTCAGCTGCGTCATGACGTCACAGATGGGCAGCCTGAGGCCCAGAGAGTGGAAAGACTCCCCCTTGCCATGGCTCTGTTTAACTGTGGAGATCTCCCCTTCCACTGACCTGTGCCTGCTCCCCCACCCCAGCTCCTAAGCTAATGTGGAACTTCCAGAAGGTTCCATGGCTTTTTAGTAGTCCCCAGGTTATCCTCCAGTGGGAGTGGCAGGAGTAGCGGTATTACCAGTCTTGCAGCTCGGAGAAGCTGGGGTGTGCTGGCAGAGGGTTCGGTTCTGGGACCCCAGAAGGCCCCCGAGTTGCCCCTCTGTCCCTAACGCAGACCGGACAGTGGCCTAGAAGTATCCCTGGAGCTCTGCCAGGTGGAGGAGTTCGGAGTTAGAGTCCCTGGCAAGCCCATTGGTGGGTCTTCAGAGACCGCCCCCCGCTTCGCCCCGCCCCCCCAGGTGTGGGCAGGATCCCAGGGAAGGGTTGGAGTGTTGGCTGGGCTTCTGGAAGACTCCAGAAGCCAGTAACAGTGCCAGGCTGGGTGCCCCACAGGTAGCATCTCTGAGCTTCCCGACGGTACAACACGGGGAACAGGGTCCCCATTTTGCAGTGGAGAAAAACCAAGGAGGTCAAATACTGTAGCCAAGGCCCACCCAGCTGAGGAGTGAAATTCAACCCAGGTCTGACTGAGCCCACAGTCCATGGGGTCTTGGGTGTCTGGGGCAGGGCGGTCGGCAGGGGACCCATTTACAGTTCTGGAAGAGCCTGGGCTGCGTTTTGGAAAAACCGCCCCGGGGGAGGTGGGAAGGGGGGCATCACAGGCTGGAGGGCTGGGCCAGGGTGGCGGACCCAGCATCGCCCTCGAGCCGGGCCTCCTCGCCGCGTGCGTAGCTGAGCACCACGGTGACGGTGGCGAAGGTGGCCGCGTTGACGGGGAAGGCGCGCAGCAGCGTGGAGGCCAGCCCCCGCGTGAACACGCGCCAGCCCTCGTCGCGGTAGCTCTGCTGCACGCAGTCGACGATGCCCCGGTAGCGCGGCGCGCCCTGCAGCCCGTCGGCCTGCAGCCGCGACTTGATCACATCCACGGGGTAGGTGGAGAGCCAGGACGCGATGCCTGACGTGCCACCCGCCAGCAGCAGCTTGGGCACCAGCAGGCGGTCGCCCGGCTCACAGCCCAGTGCGCGTGTCAGCACGTCGTAGGTGAGGAAGTAGACGCCGAAGCTGGGGGTCTCGCGCAGCAGCGTGGACGCCATGCCCCGGTTGACGCCGCGCAGGCCCTCCTGCCGGTAGATCTGCGCCAGGCAGTCCAGGGGCCCGCGGTAGGTGCGTGCCGGGCCCGCCTCCTGCAGCTGTAGCCGCGTCTTGGCCAGCTCCATGGGGCAGCAGATGACGCACTGGATGGCCCCGGCCGCCGCGCCCGCCAGGAACTGGTTCAGCGGCGAGTCCCGGCCCAGCGCCCGCAGGGTGTTGCCCTGCATGCCGAACACCAGCGCGTTGATGAAGGTCAGCCCCAGGAGCGGCGACCCCAGGCCTCGGTACAGGCCCAGCACCTGCGGGGCACACAGAGAGGCGTCAGGTGCGCTCCCGCTTGGAGTCTATAGAGCTGCCCAAGCCCACCTCCCCGGGGGACCCTCCATGCAGGTGGTGGCTGCCCGGGCCCACCTCAGCTGCTCATGAGAACCAAGCAGAATTTGATCAGAACCCAGGTTCTCAATCTGAGAGGCCCGGGCACTCCCGCCCTCCTGTTTCCAAAGTCTGGATGTGCCCCGGAGTTGCCCACCGCCGCTTCTCCCGGCTCTGTGCTCCAGGGAGCACAGCATCGCAGAGCCGGTGTGCCCTGCTCCACCTCCTGTGGTCCAGTGAAAGAAAGTGAAAGTGGCTCAGGCGTGTCCCACTCTTTTCCACCCCATGGACTGCAGTCCATGGAATTCTCCAGGCTGGAATACTGGAGTGGGTAGCTGTTCCCTTTTCCAGGGGATCTTCCCAACCCAGGGGTCAAACCCAGGTCTCCCGCATTGCAGGTGGATTCTTTACCAGCTGAGTCACCAGGGAAGCCCAAGAATCCTGGAGTGGGTAGCCTTTCCCTTCTCCAGCGGATCTTCCTGACCCAGGGATCGAACTGGGGTTTCCAGCATTGCAGGCGGATTCTTTACCAACTGAGCTGTCAGGGAAGCCCCCTGTGGTCCAGGCCCACAGCAAGGAAGAGGCAATGCTGAGGCCGGCTCCCCATCCCACCTCCACGGGCCCCAGGCACTCACGCTCTCCTGCTTGATGATGGCCTGGAAGCAGTGCAAGGTCCCTCGGTACTGGGGCTTATCCACACTCTGGACCTGAAGCCGCACCTGGAAGGAGGGCCCAGTGTAAGTAAGATGGCCGCGTGGAGTCAGAGTGCCCAGCTCTCTGCTGCCGGCACGCAGAACCCCCGGGGAGACTCTCGCCAGGGGGGCTGAGGCTGGACCCATGAGGCAGGGAGCCAGGGGGCTTTCTGTGGCTTTTGGAATCCCAGGGAGGGAGGCTGGGTGTCTGTGCTGTTTTTAGGGAGGGCTGTCCGTGGACAAATAGTCACGGAGACAGCCAGCTGCAGAGGGGTGGGGGTCCTTAAGACCCCTGTTCACTATCTCCGCACGAGGTACTGACAGTGGGGCCTAAGGCATCTCCCGAGACCTCCCACTGTCCCGGAAGCAAGTCCTGGCTGATGCCCACGGGGTGTCCAGGCTTAACACCTCACCACACTCTCCGCGTCGGGGCTGGGAATGCCCACTGGGTGCTATCAGTGAGGAGCCTTGGGCCTTGTGGGCCTTCCCCTTGGTTTCTGCCGGTGGCCCCTGGGGAGGGCAGTGGTCATGAGTTAGCAAAGCAGTGACTGGAGAGCCGCTGGCCGCCTCCTTGGGACCACGTCAGCAGCTCGGGGGCCCTCGGACTCCAGCAGCCCAGAACCTCACTGTGAAAGCACTCTTTGTCCACAGAGAGCTTATCTCAGTCCTTGATAATCATACCCCAGGGTCAGAGCGGGACCATCTTCCTGTGTCTGGGGGAGGTGGGTGAGCTAGGTTCAGCCCTGGGCTCAGCTCTGACTCAGACATGATGGGGTGTGAGCGCCCCTCTGTGCAGGGCAGTGGAGAGGGGCTCTGTTGTGATCACTGGCCAAAGTGGGGTTGGGGTCACTCCTGTTTCAAAGATGGGAAGGCTGAGGCTCAGAGAGATTCTGCAACTCGGTCAAGGCTGTCCTCTCCAGGGACATGAGTGGCTGTGTTGGTCGGGGCCAGGGTGGGGTTGAGGGTGCTGGCTAATGCACTTACAGAAAAAAAAAATGTAAGCAAAAAAGAAACCTCACGTCGACACGGGGACCTCAACGCTGGCGGCCACCACTCTGAGAGGCTGCTGCCCACCCCAGCACCCCTCCCCACCCTGGCTGCCAGCTCGGAGGAGAAAAGCAGAGCCACTCAAGAACACCGAGGGCATCATAACACCATGAGCTCTGCCTCGGCTTGCTTCTGTGATGGGAGGTTTCCCACTTCCCCTTCGACATCCGGGGGTCTCTGGAGGACTGACTTTTCCTCCTGTGGCCCCTGACACCGGCATCAAGGAGGCCGTGTCAGCAGAGATGATGTGAAATGGAGCTGGGCCCTGCCCTCTGTGGGTCAGACTTTCAGACACCCCAGTGACATCTTATCAGGCTGGACTTGTTTTCACGCCTAGGCTCGGGCCAACTCGGGTCCCACAAGAGGCTGCAGGGGATCTCCCCTTTGTGTCTGACCCCTGGGGGCTGGGATGGGCACCCGCCATCTGGGATTCTGGGGTAAAATGTGGCCCGAGTCTTAGAGAATCTAGAGTTGAGGTTTTTAACACTTGGGGATAGCAGGATCTCATTGGAGGATTGACGGACCCACCCCTGGAAAAGTTGGTCATTTACACACCAACCCCAGGAGGCTCCTAGCTTCCCCCCACCAGAGCTGGGAGATCCCACATAAAGAACCCCTGATCGAGACGGGGCTACTTTTTCTCAACCAGCCCCCAGGCCCCCACCCCGGGACCTGTGCTTGGACCCAGGTTCATTTCATACCCTCCCTGCCCGGGCCAGTCTCGGGGGGCAGTCTGGTGGGTGGGATGGTGGGGCGGGGCCAGGCCAGGGGCCTGGTTTGGACAGAGAAGAGAAGTGTTGGGTTCACCTGGTCTGTACTTACTAGGCTCTCCGGGATGAGGCTTACGCTCATCTACAACAAAGTTACATTTTGCTATGGACGGAGACAGCCCCTAGCTCAGAAAGTAAAGGCAGTTAAAGCAACACAAAATTTCAACATCACATCCAGGCCCGGGACCCCCGAGGCCAGCCCCCGGCCGCCCCGCCCCCGCCCCCGCCCGGGGCGGCTGCTCCCTGGTGAGAGAGGGCTCAGACGCCGCGCCCCTAGGGACCGCCACGTCCAGTGTCGTCCACGGGCCAGAAGACGACCTGCCCAGAGAAACGCATGTGGAGGCGCTGTGTCCGAGGGCAGTGGCTGCGGTTCTGGGCGCCACGGAGGTGTGCCATGCTTTGGACTCAAATTTCAGTTCCAAGGACCTGGGGGGACACACTGCCAAGGTCGCAGTCACGAGATGGTGTGGATGGAGCTGCAACGTGGGTGTCCCCTCACGCGTTCGGAAGCCCAGGTCCAAGTTCACGAGGTTTATAAGGAGGGAAAACTGGACCGTGGATGAGAGTTAGGGTGCTGGCCGCCTGGAAGAGGTGAGGCCGGAGGTGTTAGGAGAGGAAGGGGGTTCCCGTGGGGGGGGCGCCTCGTTTCTCCTCCCAGGCGTGTGCTTCAGCGGCAGGACCACTTGCAAGACTGGCAGGTAAATCCCACTTTTGCCAAAAACCAGGAATATACATGGGCCTGTGCGCATGTCTGTTTTCTGGTAGAAATCATTAACAAGGGTCGGGGGGAAGGTTACATAAAGGACTGGTTTTGTTTTTGTTTTGTTTGTTTATGTGTGTCTGTTATGGTGAACATTCTTTTATACTCTACATTACTTTCGTAATAGAAAGCCAACCAAAAAAAGTGTGTATGTATGTGTTTTAATTAAAACACATTAAAAAAAAAAAACAGCGTTTTCCAGTTTTCTTTGACTGAGAATGCTTATTATTATTTTTCAATATTTATTTATTTGGCTGTGCCAGGTCTTAGTTGTGGCATGTGGGATCTAGTTCCCTGACCAGGGATCAAACCCAGGCCCCTTGCGTTAGACGCTTAGCCTCTGTACCACCGGGGAAGTCCCAAGAATGCTTAACTTTTATAATGCAGAACAGCCAGGAAAAAGAAAATGAGCTGAGCATCTCTACCTCCAATCAGAACAAGGTCACAGTGTCTGAGTGCATGGGGGGCTGTGGACAAGAAGGGTCACAAGGGAGCTTGAGTGACAGTGGGGACTTGCTAGGGGTGGTTTTTTTTCCCCCTTCAGAATAAAAGGCTGGGCTTTTTAAAGATAGGTTTGCGCAGAGGTGAGGCTGGTGGGCCGCAGTGGCAAAAACAAAAAATTACAAATGGATTTCCTCAAAGACCACCTCCAGGGTCCAGGTAAGGTGGGGCAGGGCAGGAATCCAGCAGTGGAGAGGTTCCTGAGCTCAGGCTACTCCTGGGGCGCTGGCCATGGCTCAGGAGCTCAGAGGGAGCTGGAGGCACCAGAACAAAGTGGTCCCCAGCCTGGAGGGACTGACCTGGGGCGGGACAGGAGGGGCGGCGCCCCAAGAAGCCCTGGCCGAGTCCAGGCTCAGAGAGGCCTCTGCAGAGCTGGGCAGAGGAAGTGAATCAGAGACACTTCTGGGCTAGATGCAGCTTTGAGAGGCACGCACAGCACAGGACCACGGCACCGTGGGGACAGGCTCCCCCAGCCCTGGAGGGACTCAGGGGCCACTGCGTGGCAAGAAAGTCTGGCCTTGCCTTCTGGGATAGAAGGAATCCCATGCCCTTCGGAACTAACAATTCAATCCAGCACAAACCATACTGCTGAGTGCCGGGCCCAAAGGCCTCGGGAAATCTCGCCAGTCCCTGACTGTGCAGGTCAGGGGGTAAAGTGACCGGCAGGTGGGCTGCCAGGGAGCCTGGAGCTAGCTGCGCACGGCCCAGAGAGAGACCTCTTTTTGTTTGCTTTTGGAGTGGCTTGGGGGATCTCAGTTCCCCAGTCAGGGATGGGGCCCCGGCCCACAGCAGTGAAAGCGCAGAGTCCTAACCACTGGGCAACCAAGGAGTGCCCGGGACAGAACTTTCTAAGGTCAGGGCACAGTGCTCAGGGCAGGGCCCTCACCCCTGTGCTGGAGGAAACGCAGCCCTACTTCACAGGACCTGTTCTCGGCCCAGGGACACCTGGGTTCCTGAAAAAGGAGGAGACGGCGGTCTCTCAAACCTGCCTACAGGTGACATCCTTGTCTTTGCTCCACCTTCGCCCCTGAAGGAAGAGGAGCCAAGTTCAGGGTTTAGCGGGCTACAGGGTCTGGCCGAGGGCCCACTGCTTGCAGTTCACCGGGCTCTAGGGAAGCCCGCAAGGAAGGGGCACGACTTGGCTAGTTTTAAGGATAAAACCCCCAACAACAGAGGGCAGATCTTATTTGGGAGTTTCTAACTGGGAATGCGGACTCTCTTGGTTTCCACTGAGACATCAGGGAACCCGGGACCGACACTGTGCGGAGGAATGGGCTCGCGGAGCGGGGAGCGGGGCGCCTCCCTGGAGCTGCACTCTGCAGCCTCCCAGGAAATGCCTGGGCAACATGTCAGCCATGAGGCCCACCACTCTGGGGGGATCACAGTCACGGGAAAGGCTGATGTGTGATTTCTCTGTAATTCTCTCTCAATCCTTGCCTGCAGGAAGCAGTCTGGAAGCGTTCTGGGTGAGGACAGGGTGGATGCCCCCGTTCTGGGCGGTCCCTCCATCAAGCGTCAGGATGGACCTCCAAGTTCAGTCCCAGCTGGGAGATGGAGGAACAGACCTGGAGGAAAGGCCGGGCCGGCCGGCTGGACAGGCCGCTGCTCACCTGGGCATCAGGGAGAAGCCTGATTCTACCTTCTGACCTGTGGGAGGACCTTGAAGGGCTCCTGAGATGGTCACCAGAAAGGGGTATGCCGCCACCCCAACCCTGCAAGCTTCCCTCCAATGTCTGCACCTCCACCACGGCCTGAGGATAAAATGGCGATGAGACTCACCTTGACGGTGTCAAACGGGTGTCCCACCAGCACGCCTGCCACACCTGGGGGGAGAAAGGACAGCCTGTGACCCAGACGCCCCAGAGACCGCCAGGTGGGGCATGGGTCCAGCAAGGATGTGCCTGCCACATCCCGGGAGCCCCTTGATCCTTGGGGTGGGGTGAAGAGAGGGTGGCCATCCCAAGGCCAAGACAGGATCTGTCAGACTCAAAGCTGGTGACTCTCTCCATCTGGCTGCCCACTGCCGGGAACAGAAGGTGCCCCTTGGTGCAGCAGCAACATGGTGGACCTAGAGAGGGTCATACTGAGTGAAGTAAGTCCGACAGAGAAGGAAAAATACTGTATGACTTCCCCTATGTGTGGAATCTCAAAGGAAACGATACAAATAAACTTCCTTACAAAACAGACTCACAGACTTAGAGAATGCACTTAGGGTTGCTGGAGGAAAGGGTGAGCGGAAGGGATGGTTAGGGAGTTTGGGGTGGATGTGTACACACACTGCTGTATTTAAATGGATAACCAACAAGGACTGCCCGTGGAGCACAGGGACCTTTGCTCAATGTTATAGGGCAGCGTGGATGGGAGCGGGGTTTGGGGGAGAATGGGTACCTGGATATGTATGGCTGAGTCCCTTCACTGTCCATGTGATACTCTCACAACACTGTTAATCAGCTATACTCCAACATAAAATAAAAAGTTAAAAAAAAGAGAGAAGGTGCCCCCTGGGAGGCTGTCGATGCCATTTCTCAATTTTCCCTTCACTCCAAATGCCTGGCGTGGTCGGGCGCTCCAGGGGTTCTGGACTTGGGGTCAGCCCCTTACCCAGCTTTGGATCTTCCCTCTGCCATTTACCAGCTGGCTGAGCTCACAAAAGACAGCGTCTGAGCCTTACTCTCCGCACTTGTACAGGACTGAGAGTTAAACTTCCCCAGGGCTGCCCCCGGTCCCACAGTGCTGACCCGGACATGAGGCATCGCAGCTGCTGGCTGACCAGTCCCCTGCCCTGCACGGGAGCCACGTTGTGCCCAGGGTGGCAGCCCATGACTCTGTTTGCTTGCTTATGTATCAGTCTAGGACCTGTAAAGATTCGCCCTCCCAAAAACGGACAAGCTCCCCCCTCCGCCACCCCGAATGGCTTACGAGCACCTGTCAGAGTCCTGTGTGCTGTGTGGGCTACAAACATCCCTGTGAATCACAGTCTTGTTAGACCACTTCACGGAAGGACAGTGAGGCTGAGAGGTCAGGGAACTGCCCCACTGACTCCCACGCTGTCCTCCCTGGAACTGCTCATGTGCACGTCTGCCAGCGCTGCTTTTATTGCTAAGTTGTTGTTCAGTCGCCCAGTCGTGTCTGACTCTTTGTGACCCCATGGACTGCAGCATGCCAGGCTTCCCTGTCCCTCACCATCTCCCGAAGTTTGCCTGAGTTAATGTCCATTGCATTGGTGATTCATTACTGTGTTTATTGCTATATTTCAATGTATAATATAGCAATTCAACAGGCTAATATTCATTGAGTCAGTCATGTTTCTACCTGCTGGTTACTATTCTTAGCTTTGTATGTGTACCAACTCTCCCTCTTATGTATATAAAGGACCATTAGCCCATTTTACAGATGAGGAAACTGAGGCACAGAAAAGTGATATATGTCCACCCCACACAGTAAGTGGTGGAGCTGAGATCTGGACCCAAACTTTCTGGGCCTGGAGCCCTCCTTCTTAACCGCTCATCTCCTGCTCCCCATCAGAGCTGGCTACCCCGTTAGTGGATGTCCACAAGTAAATAGGAGTTATTATGCCCCTTCACATATTGTATTTTCAATCCTTATAAAATGTCGTCTTCACCTTGTTTAATGCTTCAGACCTTAAAAGTGAAAGTCACTCAATCATGTCCGACTCTTTATGACCTCGTGGACTATACAGTCCATGGAACTGTCCAGGCCAGAATACTAGAGTGGGTAGTCTTTCCCTTCTCCAGGGGATCTTCCCAACCCAGGGATCAAACCCAGGTCTCCCACATTGTGGCGGAGTCTTTACCAACTGAGCCACAAGGGAAGCCCTCAGACCTTAAAGTCCACCTTATTTGATACCAGCTTTGCCAATCCTGCTTTACTTTTGGCCACGAGTATCCGGTATAGTTTGGTGACGTTCCTAATTTTCGACTCCGTCTTACCACTTTTAGACGTTCCGTAAACAAACTAGAGCTGGGTTTTGGTTTCTACTCTGGTCTGAAGCAGCTTGAGGTTTTGAGAAGACAAGAGACCTGACACCGTTCTGTCTTATTTTATGGGTACGACCCCTTTGCTCTGCACATTTTTGTGGGTTTAGGCAAACTACTATTTATCTCCTTTCTGCTTGTTCACTTGTAAGTTTAAGAGTTACCTCTCCTTTGGAACACTCATAACCTACATGTGAAAGCGAAAGTTGCTCAATCGTGTCCAACTCTCTGTGACGGCATGGACTATACAGTTCATGGAATTTTCCAGGCTGGAATACTAGAGTGGGTAGCCTTTCCCGTCTCCAGGGGATCTTCCCAAACCAGGAATTGAACCAGGGTCTCCTGTATTGCAGGCAGATTCTTTACCGACTGAGCTATCAGGGAACCCACATGTAGAAACAGGGTTAAGAACTATCAGCGCCCCACCACAAGGTGAGAGTAGGAGCCCTGCCCCCTACTGCCCCACCTTACCCCCAAGCACATTCCCACCCTGTCCATCTTCCACTGACCTTCACCTCCAAAACCTAACAGGGCTATTCCATCTTGGGGTCTCTACACTCATCGCTGGAGCCTCTCTTGATTACGACCCTCAGATGTAACACATCTGAACTCCCGCTCATCTGCAAAACCTGTTTCTTTAATGCCATCAGGGAAGACAGTCCTGAGCTCTTGCGAGGACAGAGCCCAGGTCATTACCTCTGGACACGGCCATGAATCTTGTGGTTTCCAGCACCCCAGATGAGAAATCCCCAGGCAGCCTGTCTGTTCACCTTTGTCAATAATTTATTCTATCAGAGAGCTGCTGAGATTTTAATCTGTAGATTTGGGGAATATCACCAGGAGATACCAAGTGTGTGTCTTTTTTTCTTTAAAGAACTCTACCTGGTATGCCCTCAGCCCTTTCACTCAGCAGACTCCTGATCAGAGAAAATTTCCACTATTATTTATTCATCATACTCATCGCCTCCAGACCTCTTCCTCCTTCTGGAACCCCTGACTTTCGCAGGTGGGTGAAAAGATACCGCAAGCCTGTCTTTTTTTTTTCCCTCAGCTCTCCCACCTTTGTGTTTCTGGTCTTCAAGACACACTTTGTTTTGATCGTTTGAGACCCACCCCCGTTTTCATTTCACGTTTTAAATTTTCTGAATTTGAAATTCTAGTTCTTGGGGGAGTGGAAGTGGGTACTGGGACCCTTCTAACCTAGTCCCCTGCAAGGCCTCAGGGCTGCTGTCAATCAAGACCCCACCGTGCCTCCCAGAGGGCGAGGTTGGACACGTGGTTCACACGCAGCCAATCAGAAGGGATCTATCCTCCTTCCTCCCGGGAAGCTGAATTAAGAGCCACTCCCAGGGGCAGAAACAGCCTGCACCTGCCCCGAGCTTCCAGCCGGTGAGGAGCTCAACCCCAAGGAAACCAGGCAACCTCTGGGGCCCAGGCTCGGGGTGCCACCCGGACGTGGTTCCTGGACGGCCCCTGTGCTCTGAAAGCTTAGCCTGGGACACAGTCAGGTCACTGTCCCTAGCGCCTTGAGGCTGGGGGAAGGGACAAGCCTGACGGCCCCCTTGCACTTTTCAGGGCCTAGGTTTCTCCTGGGTCAAGTAACACCAGGAGAGAGGGTCCCTTCTACCCTCGCCCATCTCCGTGCACACCACGGGGAAGCACAGACACCTCTAGCCCCAGGCGTCCACCTGGACCCAGGTAGAACCACAGGTCTGGCGGCCGTGGAGTACCCTCTGCTCCCCAACCCAGGACCCGGCTAGGATCTCTCCCAGGTGGGCGTGGTGAGGATGGGCAGGGGCCCTGGTGAGCAACAGCCCAGGGTGACTTGACCGTGTGTGTCTGGAGGGATGGGTCTGACTTTACCAAGAGTGTTCCCGCCCCAAACCCCGCGGCTCCCAGTACACCTGTGTGAATACAGAAGGGATCCTGCTTTTCTGGGGTAAGAACCCACACTCCTCAAGAAGCTGAGAAGGGGCCTTGGCCCTGGGACTGAGCACCCACTGGGGGTGGGGAAGAGAAGGGTCTGCCCACCCCCCCGACCCCAGAGGAGCCCTCAGCCTGGTGGCAGGACACAAGGGGAGGTCCCTGGAGGTGGGGGGAGGGAATAGCAGAGAGGGGAATGGACAGGGCGAAACTGACAGCTTGGTCCACGGAGGTCGGCCCCTCCTGTCTCCTCTGGCACGTGGGCTTGGAAGAAACGTGAGGAAAGCTCTGGGGCCTGGAGGCCTGATTGGGTAACCGTCTGGGTCACTTCCCAGCACACTCCTTCTGCATCAGCCTCCTCCTCTCAGGAAGCTAGCACCACAGGGGTTTATGTGCCTAAGGCTGCTCTCCACACTCCTCTTCCTCCAGGGAGCCGCTGGCAGGCAGATAGCTGAGAGCTTTATTAGAGTCACCGAGGGGTAGGTGACCTGCTGGAGGAGACAAGCGCCCAGTGTCAGCCTGGGCAGGGCCTGGGGATACTCAGCCAGTCCTTCTGTCAGCTTGCTGAGTCCCTGACAGCTAAACCTGGCTCCCAGTGAATACCTGTTGAATAAATTAACTCTCCAAGAAAAAACAGAGACACTAAAGGCCAAAGAGGGAAGTGCCAGTGCCCGATGCCCACAGGCAGGCCACAGCCAGCCCAGACTGAACGCGGACTCAAGGTCGGCAGCGGGGGACACAGGGCCTCAGCGCTGCAGGGCAGCCCGGCCTCAGGGAAGGTGCCCCACATCGGGCACATGCACGCGTGAGCCCAAGACCTAGATCCTGCGACGATTCGGGCCTACTCTGCCCGCTCCCAGGGGCTTTCCTGGTGGCTCTGCTGGTAAACAATCCGCCTGCAATGTGGGAGACCTGGGTTCGATCCCTGGGTTGGGAAGATCCCCTGGAGAAGGGAAAGGCTACCCACTCCAGTGTTCCGGTCTGGAGAATCCCATGGACTGTATAGGTCATGGGGTTGCCAAGAGTCGGACACGACTGAGCGACTTTCACTTTCACGGCTCCCCGCCCCCACCCCGCCTCAGTCTGTTCCCCAGAAAAACCACGCAGGAAGGGGGCGGGGCGCCAAGGCGTGACTAGGCGCTTGGGGTCAGGCCCACGCCTTTTAGGCCATCTCACTAGGGGGTCGTCCGGTGGCTCCCGGCCCCACCCCACCCACAAGGATGCGGGAGACGGGGTGGAGCCAGTTTCAAACTTCTTGGCCCCGGGGAGGGGACCCTGCTCCGGGTCGGCGCAGGCTGGGGAACGGCGTGAGGGAGATGGGCTCGGAGCCTCGCCGTCCGCTGGCCTCGGCGAGGAGGGTGGTGGGGCATCCTTCTGGCGGTCCCCTGGCAGCCACGGTAATATCCCCGAGCCCCAGATTGCTCGTCCGAACGTGCTGCGAAAGACTTAAAAGACAGTTGCCTTGGTGGACAGCGCCCTAGGGGCCCTCCGGGCCTGATGTCAATTCACGCCCACAAGAATCCCGTGAAACAGGAGCACAGCTAACCCATCTTACAGAGGAGGAAATCTCAGCCACAGGGCAAGCCACGGGGCCGAGAGGTCGCAGGTGAGCCGGCCTCCCAGGCCGGACGCCTCGTCCCCGGGCACCGGGCGTCCCCGGCCCCCGCGCGCGCCCGGGCAAGACCCGCCCAATTCCTTACCCCCAGCGCATCCAGCCAGAAAGTCGAGCGCCATTGCCGGGTCTCCGGTGAAGCCGCCTTCCTCCGGGTCCCCCTTCGCTGGCCCCTCGCCGGGCTGGTCGCCGTCGGGGGCCCTCCCTGCTTTGCTGGGCTGGGACTTGGCCTGTCCGCTGCCTTCTGGCACGGAGCCCCGCGCAGGCTGGGGTCTGGCGGCAGCGGCGGCGGCGGCTCAGCGCGCGACTCCTTGCCGGGCGCTTGTCCCTCGTTGGCCGGCTCGCCGGCCTTTGCGATCCGTGCGCCGCCCGTGGTCCCTCACCTCGGGGCGCGCGTCCCGCCCCTCGGGCCGGCCGGCCTGGGCTCGGGCGGGGCGCAGAGCTCAGCCAATGGGCGAGCGAGGAGCGGACAACGCCCCGGGCTCCGCGCGCCGCCGCGGCGCTTCATTGGCCGGGCGAACCTGGGCGGACCTAGGGTGCGGGCGGGGTGGGGCGGGGCCACGTAGCCGGCCGGCGGCGGGGGGAGGCGCGGAGGCGCTGCAGACAAAGAATGCGCTTCGTGCGCCCGCCCGCGCCGCCCCGGGCGGAGAGGAAGCCGGGCGTGTGCCGCCGCGGCGGGACGGTGGGACCGGTGCGTGCGGGGAGCTCCGGGCCGGCGCGGCCTGGGAACTTCCCGGCGTGCGTGACGTGGATCAGCGGGGCGGCGGGTGGCGTGCCCTCGCTCTGGACCGGAAGCCTGGGATCCTTGGGGCCTGGGTTCAGATCCCAACTCCACCGCCCAAGCTCAGGGTCCTTGCTTGCATAATGGGGACGCGCCGCGGTTAACGGAGGTGGAGCGCCGGGACCCTCCAAGGCCTGCAGGCTGGAACACTAATTGTAACACTCCTCGAACGGTGGAACGCCCCTTCGGGGGAGTCTTCACCCCCACGCCCCCTGTCTGTGCGCCCTCCGACCGGTGGGCCTGGGGCTCCCGGCCTCCTGGCCAAAGGCGCGAAGGGCGTGGCCAGGACCTCGGGGCGCAGACTTGCGGGAGCCGTGGAAAGCTGTGCGGAGGGGAGGTTCCTGGACTCGTCCTGGAACCGCGGGGCGAGAGGCCAGATCGGGCGCGGTGTGGCCAGAGGGGGCGGTCACGAAGCCGCGGCTCTGGAAGGCCTCGGGGCCTGGTCCGCCTGGCGGAAGGGAGGGAATGTGAGAAGGCCAAGTGGGAGGGCGCTGGGCTCCGCTTTACGCAGGTAGCTGGGCGGCGGGAGGTGGGGGTGGATTAAGGAAGAGCAGAATCCAACTCGGCTCTGCGTCCGCTTTCCCCCATCCCTGGGATTGGCCGCGTCCAGGGACCCCTCCCTGGGGAGCGTCCGGGTCAGAGACTCCCTCTTGCCCTTCTCCAGCTCCTCGTGAAGTCCGGACTGTCCGGTTGGGACTCGGTTTGGCCGGGCGCTTTCTCCCTCACCGTGAGTCAGATGACAACTTCAGGCCTTCGCCCAACTTCCTTTCATGCTCTTGCAATCAGGACACACAGTCCGGTGTTTCCGGGTTGCAGATCTCACAGTTCTTTTATTTGCATGTTACTATTTCTGAAATCGACAAGGAGGTTACCATGGATATATACCTCACGGACAGGTTTTAAAGATTATATATACTTGCTACTAGGGGATACCTGTCAGGTGCATTAACTATCGTGGTGAGCAGAGGCCACTCTAAATCCAATGATCCTGCATGGTGTCCTTTTATTCTTAGAATCTAAAGAGAACATCCACTGATCTGAGACCCAAACCCAGGTCTGCTGACTCCTAGTCCAGTGCTTGTGATGGCTGGTGGGCCCTGAACTAGGGGTCTGGAGGCCTGGGTTTGAATATCACCAGCCTCTGACAAGACTCATGAGCCAGGAAAGCGTGTGGGCCCTAGGAGAAGCCCAGACCCAAAACACAGGTGGGAGTTGGCCAGAGGCCTCGAGGTCATGGAGATTAAACTGGACAACCTACATCCGGGTGACTCACCTCTAGGAACAGGGATCCCTGGGTTGCTGAGGCCTCAAGGGGGAAAGCACAGATGCCTGCAGCCTCCGTATCTGTTTTTGGAGGTTTGAGAGGAGAGTCAAGAACCTTAACAGGGCAGTAAGTCAGAAAATTCTTATGGACCAATTAATAAGGAGACAAAGAGAACGCAAGTGCCTTTAAGTTAATGTTGTGCTTAGGGCAGCTTGCGTGAGCCCTGACTCCTGTCCTTGGGCCAGCCCAACAGCCTGGTACGCAATAAGCACTCAGTATTTAGAAAGCTCCTTGGGGAAAGCTGCATTTGAGCAGACCCTGCAGGCATCCAGGTGGGGGATCCGCAGAGGTAGCAGTGGGATGGATCCTGGATCCTGCAGGTCAGGCAGGCGGTGAGCTGTGCACCCTGCAGGGAGGACTTGGAGAGGGGCTGCACTGGGGGAGCCAGTGTTCAGGCTGAGGCTTGTTGGCTTTGGGGACAGAGGTCCAGCAAGTGGTGAGCAGTAGAGGGGTGGGCTCTGGGGCAGGTGTGCCCACGGTGGGTGCTGGGGGTTGACCTTCAACCGGGAGCACCCCAGGGCAGGTGCCTGTGCATCCCAGAGTCTGCTGGAAACAGCATTTGGGAGGCAGTGAGGAAGGGGCGAAGGCAGGCACTGCTAGGGGCTGGGGTCACTGGGATGTGTGTACTGCTGGCTTACTAAACCACAGACTACCCTGAAAGCCGTCCCTCCCTAAAGAATCATGCAAGGACTTCTTGGTGGTTCCACTGGTTAGAAATCCACCTTGCGACC
The DNA here is from genome assembly GCF_042477335.2 of Ovis canadensis. NCBI lineage: Eukaryota > Metazoa > Chordata > Mammalia > Artiodactyla > Bovidae > Ovis > Ovis canadensis. The sequence goes on from NC_091262.1 coordinate 78,628,527, forward strand.
CAGGGGACACAGGTTCGATCCCTGATGGGGGAACTAAGATCCCACATGCCACGGCCAAGCAAGTTGGCACGCTGCAATTAGAGAGCCCGTGTGCCTCAAGGATCCCGAGAGTTGCAACTAGGACCTGACACCACCAAGTAACTTAAAAAAAACAATCATGCATTTAAAAAAAGTTATTCCTGCTGCCTGAGAATCATTCATTCACTTGGGTGGTGCTCTGCACCTGGAGGGGGCACAGGGCAGACCCACCTCCATGGTCTCCAGGGCCTCCCACGGAGCTGGCAGGGAGACCCAAAAGAAGTGAAGATGCCTTAGCCAAGGAAATGAGTTTGTAGGGAATGGGCCTGCGTCATTACATCAGCCGCTGGGGTCCATATCTGTTCTGCTTCATTTCCTGAGAAGATTACAGTAGTCTGCTTTTTCAAACTTCTCACGTTCCACAGGGCCCCAGGACCCTCCTACCCTCCCAGGGGAGGCCACCTTGCAGGGGATGCTCAGACCCCAGCCTTTAAGAAGTGGGAGGGGCCCAAGGCCAGAGCAGTAGGGGGACAGCAAGAAGGGGAAATATGCCACAGGGCACCAGGGGTCAGGCCAGGTCACTGAGAGCATGTGGCAGAGATTTTGTTTTGCAGGGTGTTTGTAATTCCTGACACAAGACAGATTGGGTGTGGGAAAATTAGTAACAGCAGTCTCTCACCCTGGAATCTACTGAATTCAATGGTGGGAGGTTATTTGGCCCCCGGGGTTGGGTGGGGAGCAAGGCTGGAGTTCGAGATGTCTCAGGGCCAGTGGGGTAGGGGGTGGTCTGAGGCACCCACTGTGTAGACCTTGTGGGGAGTTGAGCTCAGCTGGAGGGTGGGCAGGGCGGGCCTGGGCGCCAGGGCAGGTGTAGTTTTAGGATGGGAGCCACTGGAACAGGTTCCAAAGCTCCTGGGCACAGACCGGTGGGGAGGGTGGGGCTGTTAACTGCCTCCCACACCCCCCACTTGGAATAAAACCCAGGCTCAGAGCCCGAGGTACCTGGCCAAACCCTCACAATTGCAAGCTCATTCTGCCCCAGGGCCTTTGCCCTGGCTGTGTCCCTGAGGAGGGGGTCGCTCCTCTTCCCAGCCTGGTATAGTCCTCTCCAGGGCTCAAGTACCTGCTCAACTCTCAGCTCCTCAAAAGGGGCTTGGCTGCGGAGCCCCCCACCCCAACCCATGCCCTGTTCTCCCCCAGCTCCTAGAATGACTTGGCCTGTTCCTCTAAATGTTTAAAACCTCTCACTCTCGAATGTTTGCTCCACCAGGCCGGGACCTTATCATCTTTAAGTAACGCTAAACAGGGCCTGGCACACAGCAGGGGGTGAGCAGGCAGCCCTGGGTGAGGGGACCTGGGCTCTGGACTGTCCTGCCCTGTGGCCACGGGTCCCCCCAGACCTCTGGGATTGGAGTCTCCCAGGAGACAGCTAAAAGTGCAGATTTCAAGGCCCCACCTCAGTCTCAGGGAGCAGGTGGGGGTAAAACCTACTTTGAAACTGGCCTCTTCAGGGATGGAGACCGTCTCCCAGGACAGGTTCAGGGATCTCTGGCTCAGTTTTGCTTTCGTCTCCACTTGCAGCCCTCCTGGCTGTGTGGAAGACCCTGCAAGGAACACGGTGGGGTGGGGCTTTGTGCCAGGGGGTCCACTTGGACCCAGCACTAGGTGCTGATGAGCTGGCTCCACCCTACGGGTCTTTCTCCCGGCAGATAAACGTCTTCCGTCTCGATGTCCCTCAGGTATGGTCCACTCTGGGAGTGACTCAGCCTCCCTGGTGAGTGAGTCGGCTCTGTGCCTCAAAGCGGGGAGGGCCTGAGACCCCTGGGGATAGCCAGTCCCTGTCCTGGTGGCCCCTCCCGAGTCTGAGATGCTCAGCGTTTTCCTGTTGGGTGGATTTTGCAGAGTTCATGTCTCTCAGTTGAGTTTCGTCAGCTCCAAAGGGGCCACCACGCCGTGCGGGTTTCTGGCACCTTCATTCAGTTGGACGCAGTCACCATGGTCCCTGGGGCCGAGTCCCCAGGGCGGGTGTGGCCTCGCTCGGCACGCACTTGGCCGTGGAGGGGGTGGGCCGAAAGGCCGAAGCGAGGGAGGCTCCAGCCAGAGGGAGAGATGGCCAGAAACTCAAGAAGGGGCGTGACAAAAATAGATGCGCAAGTGCTTCTGTGTAAAAATAGAGTTAAAGGGATCTGCCCGGGCTGCCCCAGACCCAGAAGGCCACAGGGGTGGACCCCAGCTGGGGTTGGCTCGGCCAAGCGCGGACACGGGGTGTGCTTGCTGCTCACGGGCCTCATGGAGTCAGGCCCCTGGGGCAGTGCCCTCTGGGGGTACCCGCTGTCATGGTGGGGGGATGCCTGGACCAGCAGATGCTCTGGGGCTGTCGGGCAGCGTGAGCTGGCACCCAGGGCAGTGTGCCCCTGCCCCGGGCCAGAGTTGGGGCGGCAGGGTGAGGCTGTGTGGGTGCATTTGGCAGCAGGGCGGGAGTGGGTGGGGTGCTGCCCCGGGCAGGGAATGTGTGTTGGGATGGCAGGCGGGTGCCCTGGGGAGCGCTGGAGGGGACAGAGAAAGGGCTGAGAGAAGGGCCTCCTGGAACCCAGGAGCCTGCTGTGGTTCTTGGAATCCAAGCCCGAGCTTCCCCTTCCAGAGCCTTCGCTAGCCCTGTGTTCCTCCTTCCTCCTGTGGCTTCCTCAGTCCTGACGGCCCAGCCTCGGGCAGTCATCCGCGGCCCAGCAGGGGGCATGGACCCCTCTGCCCCCGCCACGATCTCTCGTCCTGTTGCTTTGGGCTCTGCCCCCTGGAGCCCCCACCACAGCCCCGTCTTCGGGCCCCTTGGGTGCCTGACCCTTGGTTCCTGTGCCTTGCCCCCAGCGGGGGTCGGTGGCGGGGGCAGGCTCACCTCCCAGATGAACCCTTTCAGTGGGTGTGTGTGTAGGGGCTGTTCCTTGGTGAACCTGCCCTCAGGCACTTCCTGTTAAAGTGTGCCAGGTTCCATCCCTGGTCAGGAAACAGATTCCTCATGCTGCACGGTGTGGCAAAAAAAATAAAAGATAAAAAAGAAGTGCCTGTCTTTGCTTCCCAGTTGGCTCTGTGACACTTTGTCCCAGCCTCCCATCCTTCCCCAGCCTCTGCCCCACCGGGCCACTGCTTCCGCTGGACGTGCCGTGCCCGCGCCAATGAGCCAGGTCCACATGCTCTAGCCTGGGTGTTCCAGGCGCCTTCCCCAGTCCTGACAATCTACTCAGCCTTACCCGGTGCCGCGCGCCTGCGGGTCTTGGCCATGCTGGGAATGCCCCCCCACCCCCCGGCGGGCGCTCCAGTTCTGCCTGTGATTGGGGTCTCCCCCTTCAGGAGCACCATGGCTGCATGAAGGCCCGATGGCCTTCCCCTTGCTCTCTCTGGGACCCCTGACTGCGGGGGACGTTGGGCCTCTTGTGCAGATGTGCGGGTAGTCCCGTGGGGAGGTTCACGAGGCCGGGAACTGAGGCCTCCGGCCGACAGCCCTGTGAGTGCGTCACTCGGGAGGGGGCTTCCTCCAGCACCCCCAGGTGGCTTCAGATGGCCACAGCATGAGAGACCCTGAGCCAGAGCCACACGCCTACGCTGGTCCCGAGTGCCGACCCGCAGAACTTGTGAGACGATGAGTTTGGTGTCAGATGCTTCTCCGCATGGGGATAATTTCTCGGGCAGTACCAGAGAAAGAGTGTACTCCCCAGGCAGGCCAGGGCTGCAGGGAGGCTGAGCAAGCCTCGGAATCTTCGTTGGATCCCCGTGTGGGGTTTGCACAGGAAGGTGTGCGCTGGAATGAGGGAATGAATTACTGACAGCGGTCAATAGCTCCCCTTCCCAGATCAGCAGGTCGGATAGGCCTTGGGCCCTGCCTTGACCAGAGCCTCATTCCTCAGTTCCACCCTCCGGGGCCTTGGGTCTCGTGGTGTCAGAGGTTACCTTGTCCTGGGGAGAACCTCCCAGCCAGTGGGCCCCCAGGATGCCTCCTGTGCATCGCTGAAGGGGTCACAGGGGCCTGGAAAACAGGAGGGGCTGCACGAAGTAACTGGAAGGGCTTAGGTTACGGCTTGGGCATCTGGGAACGGAAGAGACAGGCCAGGGAGTGCATGGGGACAGGGCAGGGCTGGAGGCACCTGACCGCTGGCCCAGGCCTGAGGCTGCTGGCTGGCACTCCAAGGGTCGCTTCTGCTCCGTCAGACGACCAGTGCCGGGGAGCCCCCACAGTCCTTACCTGCGTTAGCCCTGCTTCAGGTGGCTGTCGTCCCTGTTTGCAGATAGGAAAACTGAGTCTCGGGGTCATGTTAATCAGTGGCCCCTGTGGCAGCGCTGGGCTCAAATTCCAGGTCTTCCCCTAATTGTCACTGCTGCTCTCTGGCCTGCGGTGTCCTCGTCTGTAACACGGGGATGGCTCCAGGGGCCTGGAGCTCTGTGCTGAGCTCAGAGATGAAGACACTGCTCCTGGGGGGCATGGGGGCGGGGGAGCTGAGGGCAGCCCTTCCTGTTGGCCCCGTTGCCCCAGTGGAGGCACAGGCTGGGGACGCCCTGTTATATGCTTTGTGACCCTGAGACCCTGGGAGCCAGGGCCCTAACCCCTCAGGATGTCAGAGGGAGGCCAGGGTGTCTGGGAGGTCTGAGGTGGGCGGTCATCCACCTTGCAAACCAGTCACACCCCAGAGATGCTCCCCCACCTGAAGGTGGGTGCAGCCTCAGCTCCCGCCTGTGGCTGTGTGGTCTGCAGCACCCAGTGGGGGGTTGTGGGATGCAGGTAGAGCGTGGCAGGCGCCAAGCCCCTGAGTGTATAAATTGGTCTCCTGTCCCATTTTACAGATGAAGAGACGGAGGCTTAGAGTGTCACAGAGTGAGCCAGGAAGACTCCGGAGTCTCCTGAACTCATCCAAGTCTTGCCAAGGAGCCTCATTTTCTGGAAATGCCCCGCTCTGGAGCTGGCCCAGTGTCCCACTCTGGACTCATTGCCTGGAAGTCCCACTGCCCCCACCCCTTCCCTTCCAAATCCTGCCAAAATGGTAAAGTGCATGATAGGTAAAAATAGTTCAGGTGGATTTCCCTGGTGGTCTAGTGGCTAAGAATCTGCCTGCCAATGCAGGGGACCCGAGTTAGGTTCCTGGTCCAGGAAGATCCCGCATGCCACAGGGCAGTAAGCCCGTGAGCCACACCTACGGAGCCTGTGTGCCTGGAGCCGGTGCCCTGCAACAAGAGAAGCCACCCACGGAGAGAGCCGCCCCTACTAGGCCGCAACTAGAGAAAGCCTGGGCTCAACAGCAAAGACCCAGGCCAGCCAAAAAGAAGTAAACAGATGTGAATCATTCAGGGGTGTTTGACCCAGAGAACTCCGCTCTGAGAACATACCCACTGAAACACAAAGACCTCGAAGCATAATTCCTAGAGCACTTTCTGTATTTTACAGGCGTATCCCACTTGCCTGTTCTTGACATCACCTGCAAGTTACGTCGTAACAGTGATATTTATTCATTTCGGTTGCGCCATGCGGCATGTGGGATGGTCGTTTCCTAAGCAGGGATAGAACCTGTGCCCACCCTGCGTAGGGAGTCTTAACCCCTGGGCCTCCCGTGAAATCCCGTAACGATGATACTCAGAGCTACAGGTGTGGCTCCAGGACCCCAGGGCCTGCTGACCCTTTAGACCTCCCAGAGCCTTACGGGGGGATGGCAACAGAGCTGCCATTTTACAGACAAGGATACTAAGTCCCCAGGGGACCTCACAGAGAGACCCTCAGGGTGAGGGCCATGCCCAGGCAGCCTGGCTCAGCCTCCTGGTCCACCCCACGGGCACTGTGGACGCACAGGGGGAGTGAGTCCCCAGGTGCACGGCATCCCAGACGGGTTGAGAAGGAAAGGCAGCAAGTCACAAAATAGTGAAAAAAGAGGTGTCTGCCTGCGTCCTGCCAGGAGGCAGGGCCTTAGCCTCAATGCCGGCTGCGTCTCTTTGGTCTGGCTGTCTTGTTAGTAACTTGAAGTTATCCCTCTTGTTATAAAGCATAAGCATGCCTTTTAGGATATCAGGTTCCTCCGCACCACCTCGGCCTGCAGCTGCCCCCCAACCCCCACCACCATGTCCGGTGAGGCCTGTGCCCCGCTTCCCCTTGTCCCGGGGGCCCCTGGTATCTGTGCCCTGTCTGTTTCCCCCTACAGGATAGCTCAGAACTCCTCCTTTGGGCCTCCTGGGGCCGCGCGGGGTGAGGCCCTGCTGTTGGAGGAGGAAGCCGAAAGCGAAAAGCCGACCTTGCTGCTTGGAACAGTGACCCTTCGGGGTGGCCCCAGCAGGTGCCCTGGGCTCTGACTCCTGCCATGCACGCAAGACTCAGAAAGCTCGCACCACTGGCCCAAGGGCACACAGCTGGGAGGGGTGGAGCCAGGAGCCAAGTCCAGGCTGAGCCGGCTGCCCAGTGTCTTCCCCAAACCATGCGGGGGTTGAGCCACAACCCCTCCTGAGCCCAAACCCCTGCCCACCTGCCACCAGGGGGCTTCCTTGCTGTGTCCTGGGTCAGGTGCCAGCAGATGACTCTGCCCTGGGCTCATCCATCTGTCTGTCCAGCCATCATCCAGCATCTACCCACCCACCCATCCATCCACGTTCCCATCCTCTGTCTGTCGTTCTGTCCGTCAGCCCTTCTGACCATCTGTCTGTCCATCCACCCATCCACTCACTGACTCATTTTTTTCACGCATTTATTCATCCACTTCCCCCCAGGGTGCCCACCGCGGGCCGGGCACTGTGGGCTCAGAGACAGATGCAGCACAGCCCTGCCTGTCAGCAGCTTGGAGCTAGGGGCATGTTCAGACCTGCACGGGGCAGCCTTTACAGTGAGGAGGCGAAGGTAGCTTGGACACGTTTGTTCAGGAGGCAAAGGGTGCGTGAAACTTGGCGACAGTGACCGAGAAAGCACGCTCGTCTGAAACGCCGCCTCCAGGGCTGCCCTCACAGCCCCATCCCAGCCCCGCCGGCTCTGACTCTGACTGGCACAGGCTGCTCTCTGGCAGGCTCATTATTTAGATTATTTTTTGTGTTGGTTGTCTGTCTCCTCCCCCGAATCATAAGATCCACAAGGAAGGGACTTTTGCCTGTGTTTACTGCTGTGTTTATGGAAGTGGCCTGGTGCCTAGGATGTGGCATGCAGTAGGCACAAAGTGTGTGTGGCGTGGGGGGAGGTACGGGCGGGGGGTAGTTGGGGGATGGCTGGGGGGGTTGGGGTGGTTGGGGGGATTCTTGGGATGATTGGGGGGATAGTTGGGGGGTGGTTGGGATGGTTGGGGGCATGGTTGGGAGGTGTTTGGGGGTATGGATGGGGGTGTGGTTAGGGGTATGGTTGGGGAGTGTGGTTTGGGGGGACGGTGGGGGCGTGGTTGGGGGGTGGTTGGGGGTATGGTTGGGGGGTATGGCTGGGGGGTGGTTGGGGTGTGGTTGGGGGTATGTTTGGGGGGTGGTTAGGGGGTGGTTGAGGGTATGGTTGGGGGGTGGTTAGTGGGGTGGTTGAGAGGGTGGTTGGGGGTATGGTTGGGGGTATGGCTGGGGGGTGGTTGGGGTATGGTTGGGGATATGGTTGGGGGGTGGTTGGGGGTATGGTTGGGGGTTGTTGGGGTGTGGTTGGGGGTATGGTTGAGGGTATGGTTGGGGGGTGGTTAGGGGGGTGGTTGTGAGGGTGGTTGGGGGTATGATTGGGGGGTATGGTTGGGTGGATGGTTGGGGTGTGGTTGGGGGGTGGTTAGGGGTTGGTTGGGAGGGTGATTGGGGCGATGGTGGGGGGTGGTTGGGGGTATAGTTGGGTGGTTAGGGGGTGGTTGAGGGGGTGGTTGGGGGATGGTGGGGGGTATGGTTGGGAGGTGGTTAGGGGGGTGGTTGGGAGGGTGGTTGGGGGTGTGGTTGGGGGAGTGATTGGGGGGTATGGTTGGGGGGTGGTTGGGGGTGGTTGGGAGGGTGGATGGGGGTGGTTGGGGGATGGGGGGATGGTGAGGGGCATGTTTGTGGGGTATGGTTGGGGGGTGGTTGGGGGTGTGGTTGGGGGGTATGGTTGGGTGGATGGTTGGGGTGTGGTTGGGGGTGGTTAGGGGTTGGCTGCGAGGGTGATTGGGGGATGGTGGGGGGTATGGTTGGGAGGTGGTTAGGGGGGTGGTTGGGGGTGTGGTTGGGGGGTATGGTTGGGTGGATGGTTGGGGTGTGGTTGGGGGTGGTTAGGGGTTGGTTGCGAGGGTGATTGGGGGATGGTGGGGGGTATGGTTGGGAGGTGGTTAGGGGGGTGGTTGGGGGGTATGGTTGGGTGGATGGTTGGGGTGTGGTTGGGGGTGGTTAGGGGTTGGTTGCGAGGGTGATTGGGGGATGGTGGGGGGTATGGTTGGGAGGTGGTTAGGGGGGTGGTTGGGGGGTGGTTGGGGGTGGTTGGGGGATGGGGGGATGGTGAGGGGCATGTTTGAGGGGCATGTTTGTGGGGTATGGTTGGGGGGTGGTTGGGGGTGGTTGGGGGATGGTTGGGGGGTGGTTGTGGGGATGGTTGGAGGGATGGTTGGGGGCATGGTGGGGGCATGGGTGGGGGGCATGGGCAGGGTGGGCTGTTGGGAGGCCAAGCTGGGGGCTGTGCAGGTGGGTAGAGGGGGTGGATCTGAACGTGAATGTCAAGGGGTTGCCCTCAGGACTGGGTGCCTCAGAGGATGCAGGGTGCAGGGGAAAGGTGCCCAGGGCGGTCCCTGGGCTCTGGCTCGGGTGCCCGGGCCAACATTCTGCAGGAAACATGGGATTCGACCGCTCCCTGTTTCTTCAGTTAGACCGCATGCCTCAAGTTCCCTCACCATCTGAAGGACTGGCCTCTGCAGTGTAGTGTCCCAGCTGGACGTGGCCTGCTCAGAACAGGCCTGTCCGCTCCCTCCTTCCGGAACCTGCGCTCCTACTAACAGCCTGCACGGTTTGCCAGCCACTCCCCCAGGGACACACCCGGAGCGTGCCCCGAGTGGTCCCTGACGCAACGCGCGTGCTGTCCTCCTCTCGTGGAGGCAGAGATGGAGGTATGGAGGAGTCGAGGGCTCTCCCGAGGTCTTGGGGCTGGGATCTGAGGGCGGCAGCCTGGCTCCTAACCGGATGCTGGCCTGCATCTCTCCAAAGGTCAAGGTTGGCCTCAGGACCGGCCTTGGACGGGCTGCCTCTTGCCCTTTGTCCTCTGTCGTGGCAGCGGCCACTGCCAGCCTGTGTCCCCCACCCACCCCACAAACTCCTGGGCGGGATGCGGGGCTCCCCCATGTCAGTGTGACCTGCTCAGGGTCAGCCTGCGGTCCACACATGACCCCTGCCCCAGGGCTGCCTGGAGGGGGCTGCCTGGGGGCTGCCGTGTCAACAACTCTCCCGGTCCTGCCAGCTTCCAGGTTGGCAGAATACACACCATGTATGACCCTGGGCAAGTGCACAGCCTCCCTGAACTTCAGTGTCCATGAAGGGCTGTGTTCCGGTGTCACATGGGGGGGTGAGTCATGAGGGCAGGGCCCATGGGTCTCAGGGCCTGGCCTGCGGCATCAGAGAGGAGCTGGTTGGGTAAGTATCTGGTGATCAAATCCGGCCCTGCTGCCTGCATGGCCCTGGATGAGTCCTTTTTCTGGGCCTCACTGGCTTCATCTGTAAAATGGGACCATCAGCCCTGCCTCCTCCTGGGGCTGTAACAAGGACGCCCTGAGACAGTGAAGGAGGAGGGCTAGGTTAACTAACGACGGGGGCACAGCCAGGGAGAGGTCACCATCCTTTACTGTGGTTCCCAGTGAGCAGCCTCTTACTGGAGTGGCTTCCCCTTTAGGAGTACCCTGATTTGGTTGGAGGCAAGGTCGGGGGCCCTGGTCCCTGGTCCCCTTGCTCAGCGAGCCCTGCTCAGAGCTGGATCCGTGCTGGGTGCTGGGGACTCAGAGTTGGATCTGGCTGTATTCCTGGGCACATGGAGGTGGATGTGGAAGCAGCAAAGGGATTTGGGCCCAGGGTGGTACGAAGGACGTGGAGGAGACCTTAGCCTGTGGCTAGGCTGCTCACAGGAGGGCCCTGGCCAGCCTCCCTGAGGCTTTGTCATTGGTGGCCCGTCATCCTCCACTCCCTCCCTGCTACCTGGAGCTCCCTGGGGATGGGACTGGGCTGCCTGAGCGCAGCCTCAACTCAGAGAGTGTTTATTGAATGAATAAGTGAGGGAGCATTGATGGTTACCCGGGCAGGAGCAACTCCAGGGGAGTCAGGGAGGCCCAGGGATGGATAAGGGCTGAGCTTGAGTTTTAGAGGTGGGGGCCATCAGAGCCTCCACAGGGGGTGGTCTGAAACCCAGGCCTGCAGGTGGTGGGAGTAGTGATCATACTTTCTGAATCTGATGTCACCCATGGCCTTTCACTTACTTCCCGACACCTGGATCCTGAGGGCACTGGGACAAGGGTCCTTTGGGGTAGGTGGGAGGGAGTCCAGGTGGGCATTGACCCGCCTGCGGCCTGGTGTGGCCTTTGCCTCTGGGGCCGCTGGTCAGCAAGCTCTGCTTCCTGTCCCTGCCCCCACCGCAGGTATTTAAGGTCTGCGAGGAGCCAGCGGGCAGCTTCGGAAGCCGCCCTGGTGGTGGCACCAGACCGACCTCTCACGCAGCCTGACCCCTGCGCCTTCCCCGCCACCTGCGCTGTCCATGGATTTTGTTGCTGGAGCCATTGGAGGTAAGAGTGGGCACCGTGGGGCCTCAGAGGGGGCCGTTGCCCCCCGGGGGAACTGGGTGGGGTGAGGGAGCTGGAAGGGGGTGCTCCGCCCCGGGCCAGCAGTGAGGTTTGAGGCCTCCATGAAGTGGCCGGTGCCTGGCGGGGGGGCCACGGGTGCTGGGAGGAGAGAGGAGTTTTTCCCGTAGATGACGGGGCAGGTGGCCCAGAGCCCAGGAGGAGCTGGGTGGGGGTGACTCTGCTCCGGCCTGGGGGTCTCGGCCTGGAGGCTGAGGGGCGGGCAGGGGTGGGGGTGCAGAGGGTGGATGGTCTCTCCGCCTGGCCAGGGGGAGGCTGGGAGCCATGCGCATGGAGAAGGATGGGACGAGAGACTCCAGGAGAGGGTGGGCGGTGGGGACCGACGGCGAGGGCAGAGGTGTGGTGGGGGAGGGTCCCGGATGAGCCCCTTGGCTCCCTGGCTGTGTGCACCCGTGGGCCCGTCCCCACCAGCCCATTTTCACCTCTGGAGAGAAGGCTGTTGTGAAAGCCACATCCAGGAAGGGGATCTGCTCCTCCCAGTGGCTTGCACAGGCTATTTTGGGTGAGGCGCCCTTGACCTCTGTCCTCTTGTGAAACGGCAGGGGCTGCTCATCAATACTTCTAGGAATAGCGTGGGGTGTTCTCTTCAGAAGGGGTGGGCAGTGCTGAAATGGGAATGACCCGGGGCCCAGCCTTACCAGTGGGCTGTCTGACGTTCCCGCGGGGAGCCAGGCCTGAGGTTTCCCTGGTCATCAGCTCCCTAAGGAGCCAGGGCTTGACCTGCCCCGGATCTCACAGCAGGAAGGCCTCCCGAGTCCCACATCTTCACACCAGGGCCCTGGGAAGGCCTGGGTGGAAAGGGCTCCTGCTCTCTGTGCCTGGCTCTGGGACATGGGGAGGCAGACCTGGGCCTTTTCCTTGAGGAACTCGAGTTCTGGATTGCAGCAAAGCCCTGCGACAGCCATGTGACCAACATGTTTTCTGGCACAGGGGCAGCCCTGAGTATGGGGGTCAGGGAAGGCTCCTTAGAGGAGGTGATGGTGTGGCAGGGTTTTGATGGATGAGTAGGAGTTTGGTGTGGTATACGTAAGGGCTGTGCCTGCGTGCATGCTTAGTCATTCAGTTGTGTCTGACTGTTTGCAACCCCATGGACTGTACCCCGCCGGGCTCCTCTGTCCATGGGATTTCCCAGGCACGAGTGGCCTGCCATTTTTTCTTCCCCACGGGACCTTTCCAACCCAAGGGTTGAACCCGTGGTTCCTGCCACGTCTCCTGCATGGCAGGCCTGTTCTTTACCACTGAGCCACCTGGGAAGCCCACGTGCAAGGGTCGAGGAAGGTAATTCTCAAGTCAGTGAGTCATTGTTTCGGCTTCACTCTTTCTGTTCCTTCACTTGTTCATTCATTCGCTTCATTATTTCACGCATGCATATTTAGAGTCCTGGGATACATAAGAAATAGGGCACAGCCCCCACACATCTTACTGTTTTCAGGTGGCCTTCACTGAGCCCCCCTCCCAGGATGAAACCCCAGGGACCTGCCCACTCTCTGTCTTCCGTGTGGTAGTGCCAGGGGCTTGGACCTGGAGACCCCGGTGTTAGGAGAGGAGAAAGGGAAAGAAGGTGGCACCTGTCCTCGTGGCAGGAGGCAGAGAGCCCTGGTCCGGGAAGACTCGAGTTCTACTCCGTTTCATGCAAACCTATGCTTCCAGCAATCCCTCTTGGAGGCCTGGTGCCCCAGGCTTTCTCCGCCCCCAGCCTCTGCCTGGGCTGTGCTCCCTGTCACCCCCCGCAGCTGTGAGGTGCACTGGCCTCCTGCTTGCAGACAGACCCTTCACAGACTGAGGCTTGAGCGTGAGCTCAGCCTGGCTAGGAGACAGGGCCCAGCAAATGGACCAATTCTTCCGGAACGTGATGCCGGAGGGGAGGCCGTGGAGCACCCTTGCCTCTCAGAAGGAGGGTCCAGGGGGCCAAGACTCGGAAGGAGAGACCACTGGCAGCCTGGCTGACATCACGTTACCCTTCTGAGCCTCAGTTTGCTCATCTGTAAAATGGGGGTCGTGCTCCCCCTCTGTTGAGATGTGGTGTGGACAAGAAGAGCCCGGTGAGGGTCTCTCTGCAGGAGCGTGGTCAGGGGCCCTCCCTCGCTGAGGCGGCTCAGCCTCCTGCTCCCCTCACTGGCCCCCCTGGTTTTCTGACAGGTGTCTGCGGTGTTGCTGTGGGCTACCCCCTGGACACGGTGAAGGTACGGTCATTGCCAGACCCCTGCCTGGGCTTAGGTCCCCATCTATGGCCAGAAGAACTTTCTAGCCTGCTGGTCAGACCCTGTCTCTGCCCTCTACCTCCCCTGTGTACTCAGGACCATCAGCGTTCCCGTTTCCCTGCTGAGACTCAGGTCGCTCACCTTAAAGGGGGTCACTGTCACTGCTCTGCCCACAGCACGGCTGTGACCATCAGGGATTGGCTCTTGCCCTTCCCCGGGGCCTGCTGACCTCGCCCCAGGCCTGGAGCAACCCCTTCCTGAAGCCCACTTCTCCCACAGGTCAGGATCCAGACAGAGGCCAAGTACACGGGCATCTGGGACTGCGTCCGGGACACGTATCACCGAGAGCGGGTAGGCCTGGGGCCAGGGTCATGGGTAGGTGGGTGGACTCCGGGGCTGCCACTCACCAGCCAGCCTGGCAATCCTGAGCTCCTCTCTGAGCCTTCCAAATGGGAATAGCTGTACCAGCCCCCTGGATTCCTCTGAGGATGAGAGCTGGGGTTCTGGCACATAGGAGGCGCTCAGAGTGAGTTCCTGCCTCCAGGAGAGGGTCTGGAGGGGGCATCTGGGGACTTCAAAGCTCAGGGGAGGACCCACCAGGCAGGGCACCCCTCCAAAGAATGCTGGGTAGAGTCATCAGGGGTCCAGCTCAGAGCCCATCTGGAGGAGGGGTCTCAGGGACACTTGCCAAAGTGAACTTGGGAATCGGTGCCGGCTGGAGGGGAGCGAAAGAGAAAGGGCAGTGGCCACGCTGCTAATTCGGCACCACTATCGTCACAACAGCCCCCGGGGGGGCCTGGCCTCCAGGGTGTTACAAGCCCCATTGTACAGCTGAGGAAACTGAGGCCATCATGCTGAGGTCCCACGGCGGGGGGTGGGGGGGGTGAGGTGAGAGCCGGCTCCTTGGTCCAGGGGCCCCAAGGGCAGCCATCCCGCCTGCCCCACTGCTGACTTGAGGCCTCTGCCCCTGCGGCCAGGTGCGGGGCTTCTACAGGGGCCTCTCGCTGCCCGTGTGCACCGTGTCCCTGGTCTCGTCCGTGTCCTTCGGCACCTACCACCACTGCCTCACGCACATCTGCCGGGTCCGCTACGGCAGTGCCGACGCCAAGCCTGCTAAGACCGACATCACGCTCTCGGGGTTTGCCTCTGGCCTCGTCCGCGTGAGTAGGGGCGGGGAGAGGCGGTCTGGGGGACCCCAGCGGAGGGGAGGTGGATGGAGGCGGGGGGGTGGGGTGGTGGTGGTGGTGGTGGTGCTGTGGCTGAGGATGCAGCTGCCTCGGTAACCGAGGGCAGGCTAGGGGGCCTGAGCTTCTGTCTCTTCATCTGTAAGAGGTGTGCTGAGGTCACACATGTGAAGCCCCCAGCCCGGGGGGCTAACCGGTGGGAGCACCCACGAGATGGCAGCCAACAGTATGAGTAAAACAATCCTATGTTATTAATGTATGTCAGTATTGTCGGTGCTCACATTAAGTGTTGCATTACTCTTAACCTTAGTTAAATAACACATTAATATGTCGATCCCTGGGTCAGGAAGATCCCCTGGAGGAGGAAATGGCAACCCACTCCAGTATTCTTGCCTGGAGAATCCCATGGACAGAGGAGCCTGGCGGGCTACAGTCCGTGGGGTCTCAAAGCGTCAGGGATGACTGAGCAGCGGCAGTCACGAACGGATGGATGGTGTGACTGAACTTGCATGAACTGGAGTCACACTGACCCGACACCTACTGTGTGGCGGGCGCTCTGTTGGCGGGGATGCGCAGCTGAAGGAAGGGCTGGCTCCAGCCAGGTGGGCAGAGCCAGCTTCACGCCCGCCCCACCGTGGCCCGTGGGCCAGCACGGGGCTTCCGGGGGCTCACGCTCCCTTGGAGAGCACTGTGGGCCATGGAGGCTAAGGGAGCCCCGGGGCAGGGCTCCCAGGTGGCGCTGCCTCCTCACCGTGCCTCCCTCCCCCAGGTGTTCCTGACCTCACCCACCGAGGTGGCTAAGGTCCGCCTGCAGACGCAGACTCAGCGGCGGCCCTCAGCCTCGGGGCCTTCGGTACCCTCGGCCGTGCCTCCCACCTGCCCCGTGCCCCCCGCGGGTCCACTCCCCGGGCCCAGGTTCCACGGGCCGCTGCACTGCCTGGCCACGATAGCTCGGGAGGAGGGGCTGCGCGGCCTCTACAGGGGCAGCTCGGCCCTGCTCTTCCGGGACGGGCACTCCTTTGCCACCTACTTTCTCTCGTACGCCATCCTCTGTGAGTGGCTGACTCCCGCCGGCCAAGGCCGGCCAGGTGAGTGGGGGGCGGTGGCTGGGGCCCTGGACGGTGCAGGTTAGGGTATGCAGGGGGCTGGTCAGCCCAGCCGGCACTGCAGCCTGGAGAGGAGACGGGTTGAGGCCACGCTGGCCCCAGGGCCCCCAGGTGGGATGCTTGTGGCCCCCAAGACGGGTCAGAACAGGCCCTGCCCCGGGTGCCTGCCCCACCCTGCCCAGTCTCCCTGGCGCGGCTTCTAACCAAGGCGCCCGTACGCTCACCCCGCAGATGTCTCGGGCGTGCTGGTGGCCGGTGGCTGTGCCGGGGCACTGGCCTGGGCTGTGGCCACCCCCATGGACGTGATCAAGGCGCGCCTGCAGGCGGACGGTCAGGGCCGCCAGCAGTACCGCGGCCTCCTGCACTGCGTGCTGACCAGCGTTCGGGAGGAGGGGCCGCGCGTGCTCTTCAAGGGGCTGCTGCTCAACTGCTGCCGTGCCTTCCCCGTCAACATGGTGGTGTTCGTGGCTTACGAGGCCGTGCTGAGGCTCACGCGGGGCCTGCTCACATAGCTGGTGCCCTGCAACCACCCTGGGGGGGCGGCGCCAACCTGCCAAGAGCTCCCAGGGGCCCCTGCAGGAGCTAGAGGTGGCGGAGGGGAGTGCGAGGGTCTGGACCCAGGGGGCTACTACCCCCTAGCACGGCCAGGGCCTCCCCGCCCGGCGGCGGGCCACGAGGGGAGGTCCGGGGACCCGCCCGGCCACGGCCCGGTTGACCTGAGGGTCAAAGCCAGAAAGGGGCGGGGATAAGGATGTGTTGGTTTGGGGCCATCTGTGCATTTGGTTGGTGGGGCCATCCCCGGCTTCCCTTCCAGCCTCTCCCCGCCGCCCCGTGTCCTCAGGGCGCCCCTGCGTCCGCCTGACACCCACTCCTGGACCCCACCCCTCCTCAGCCAGCTTTCCCTGCTGTGCGGGCTGCCCTTCAGGCCTGGGACCCAGGCACAGCCGTCGGGCGCCCGCCTGCTTGGTCCCTGCACCAGGCAGCCCCGGGAGCTTTGTGTGAGGTCTGGTCCCCCTTGTTCTGTCTGCAGAGCCAGGACTCAGCGGGCAGCTGTTGCTAATAAAACATTTTTCTCAGGCTGCTCAGGCATGTTGCTCTGTGGTCTGTGGAACTGGTGACTGGTTTTCCCCATTGTCAGCTGGTTGTCAGAGGCCAAGGCCCCCGCCACCTGAGTGGCCGGGGCACCCACCAGGCGGACGGTGCATGGATGCCCAGCCAAGCTCCCCCCGACTCCCCAGGTCTGTGCGAGGAGCCCGCCACAGCATGAAGCCGGTTCTCCTCACCCCTCCACCTTGTCCCAAACCCACCCGCTTTCTGAGTTAAGACTGGGGCCTGCAGGGGAGGCGGTCTGTGTATCCTCAGCACTGCTGGGTCCTCAGGCAGGTCATCACGACGGCTCAGAAGGGGAGCCAGGCCTGCCCAAGGCCACACGGCAGGGAGGATGGGGGACCTCACACCGGCACTTGAGATCCCAGCCCTCTCTCGGGCACCATGTGGCTTCCAGGGATGGTCCAGCATGAACGGCCAGGTGCCCACTGAAGCAGCCCTCTGGTAAAGCCAGGCGACTCCTGCCTGGACACTCACTCATTTGGACACCAGCCTTGACCGTGACTTTGGACTGAAGGACATCCAGAGTTCTGGCTGAACGGAAAACTCTTTCCTGTTCCCAGAAAATGTGGGTGGACCCTCCTCTGGCCTTTCCTGTCCCAAGACCCAGGCATTTGCTTACGCCCTGTGCTCTCTATGGGGGCACCTCTCCCCCCTCTGCCTGGACGACTGCAGGTCCCAGATGGCACTTCCTCCAGGAAGCTCTCCCTGCCTGCTCTAGGCTGCGGGAAGGTCTCGCCTGCTCTGCTCCGCTGGGCCCCCGCTCACCGTCTGGTCACTTATCCATCTCCTGCCCCCACCCCGACCCCACCCGAGATTGCAAGCTGCCTGTGGGCATGCTTGGTTTGGATTATACCCAGGTCAGAGCCTGGCACACAGCTGGTGCTCGAGGGTTGTGTGTGATACTGGTGTCATGCAGCCAGTACTCGGATATGTGTGTGTGTGATACTGGTGTCATGCAGCTGGTGCTCAGGGTGTGTGTGTATGTGAGATATTGGTGCCATACAGCTGGTGCTCAGGGTGTGTGAGTGTGTGTGATACTGGTGTTATACAGCTAGTGCTCAGGGGGGTGTGTGTGTGTGTGTGTGATACCAGTGTCACGCAGCTGGTGCTCAGGGGGTGTGAGTGTGTGTGATATCAGTGTCATACAGCCAGTGCTTGGGTGTGTATGTGTGTGTGAGATACCGGTGTCATGCAGCTGGTGCTCGAGGGTGTGTGTGTGTGATACTGGTGGCATACAGCCAGTGCTCAGGGTGTGGTGTGTGTGTGTGGCATACAGCTGGTGCTCGGGGTGTGTGTGAGATACTGGTGTCATGCAGCTGGTGCTCAGGGTGTGTGTGTGTGAGATATTGGTGCCATACAGCTGGTGCTCAGGGTGTGTGAGTGTGTGTGATACTGGTGTCATACAGCTAGTGCTCAGGGGTGTGTGTGTGTGTGTGTGTGATACCAGTGTCACGCAGCTGGTGCTCAGGGGGTGTGAGTGTGTGTGATACCGGTGTCACGCAGCTGGTGCTCAGGGTGTGTGTGTGTGTGATATCAGTGTCATACAGCCAGTGCTTGGGTGTGTATGTGTGTGTGAGATACTGGTGTCATGCAGCTGGTGCTCGAGGGTATGTGTGTGTGATACTGGTGGCATACAGCCAGTGCTCAGGGTGTGGTGTGTGTGTGTGGCATACAGCTGGTGCTCGGGGTGTGTGTGAGATACTGGTGTCAAACAGCCAGTGCTTGGGTGTGTGTGTGTGTGAGATACCGGTGTCATGCAGCTGGTGCTCGAGGGTGTGTGTCTGTGATACCAGTGTCACACAGCCGGTGCTCGGGGTGTGTGTGTGTGCACACAGCTGGTGCTCGGGGTGTGTCTGTGTAGCATACAGCTGGTGCTTGGGGGTGGTGTGTGTGTGGAACGCACGAATGCGTGAGTGAACGAGGCCCTGCAGAGCATTCCTGGGGTTTGCCGGCAAGCTGGTGAAGATGTGGGGCGTCCTGGCCAGGTGCTGGCAGAAGGGGGTCAGCCAACAAAAGGTTTCAGTGGCTGTTGAAGCCTGTGTCCTCTTCCTGCCAAGAGTGCTGTGAGCCTGCCCAGGGGCTTTGGCCTTGGAAACGGAGTCACGCCTCCCTCCAGGGAAGGGTGGGGACTGTCGGTCACTGCATGCTGGCCCTGCTGTGCTGGGGAAGGGGCTCTGCCTCGCTCAGGCCACAGCCGTGGAGGCGAGGCCCTCTGGAGCGCGGAGATGAAGGGTGGGAAGAAGGGCCGGCCCAGAGTCGATAGAGCGCTTCCCAGGTGGCAAAGTGATAAAGATCCCACCTGCTGACACAGGAGACGTGGGGATGCGGGGTTGAGCCCAGTTGGGCCCGGCCTAGCTCTCCACCTGAGTGGGCTCTCGCTGCCCCCAGACCCAGCTCCATTGGGCCCACCAGACTGGGCACCCCTGAGGTGCCGTGAGGTCTGAGGGTTGGACACGAACAGTCATGGCAGCTGGGGACCGAATCTCACCTCACCCCTCAGACAGCGCTGGGCCGCACACCTGCCCATCCCGACTCAGGGCTTCTCTTGGCAAGTATAAGAATGCTCTGTTTTTTAGCAAAACGTGGGGGATGGGAGTGTCTGTGGCCCTTACCAGCAGTGACTTTGGGCATTGACCTCTGACCCAAGGCCCAGCTGACCCAAACACGAGGTGTCTGTTGTTGCTTCTGTTACATCAGGGGGTGGGAATGAGGTCCCTGCCGCACCCCAGTCATTGGCTGCTGTGGGGCTGCAGCCCTGCCCTCTGAGACCCCAGGACAATGCCCACCCTCCCCGGGGCCTTGGCTGTGGACCCTCCTGAGAGGCGGGCACAGGGGAGCAGAGAGATCACCTTAGCTGCCCAGCCGCACTGCCCCACCCTCTGCTGGGGGCTCACCTCCAGTCCGGAGGGAGTGGAGACTGGATGCGCTCTGGATGCCAGCGCCGCCCGGTGGAGAGCCTCAGAGCCTCCCGCAGGACGGCCCACGGGCAGGCACAGCACGAGGCAGGGCAGGCCCGTCTGACACGGCCTCACGGGGCGGCCTCGGACAAGTCGCCATGCTCTCTGCGGGGCCTCAGTCTTCCCACCTGCAGTACGAGGCAGGCAGGCAGCGCAAGCTCACCCTCATCTGGCCAGGCCCTTGCTCTGCGACCCCTGCAAATGGCCTGTGGCCACTGTCTACACAGAACCTTTCAGACCACCCCCATGGCCGCCTCCCTCGACCATAAAACGCGGACATCTGTCTGCGTTCTCCACTGGCTGTCGGGAACGTCCAGTGAGTGTGGGAGCCAGCACCACGGAGGGCTGAGGGCTAGGAAGGCGGACGGGCCACGTCCGGCTCATTCCCGGAGCCATACCTCCGTGCCGTGGTGGCTACCAGGGCTGTGATCCCAGCCTGCATGCATGCCAGGGGGACCTCTGCGGGCTCAAGGGCATCCACGGCATGGCCCTGGGCTGGAGTGAGGCTCCTGCTCGCTCCTCAAACCCCAGACAGCACAGCGACACAGGTGGGACCAAAGGAAGTTTATTGTCATGAGAGAGACCAGAGCAGGGCGCCCAGGAATGGACCCTGTACCTCCAGAAAGGACAGATACTTGGACCGAGAGCTTTCCTTGAGATAGGTCTCAGCGTTTCCCAACTACACAGGGTGCTCCATCAAGCAGGCCTCCCACAGACACACGGCCGAGGCCTCAAGGGCTGCTGGCGCTACCCAGCTACGTCTGCCCATATGGGGATACAGGTAGGGCCTGGTCTGTGCAGACAGACCTCCACACCAGTCAGGTGTCAAAACAAAAGGATCTGCAAAGGCAACAGACCGGCCTCAGCGTCCGGCTCGGTCAGAACGGAGCAGCCATTGGTTCCCGGATGGAGTGTCTAGGATTACTCGGTGGATAGAGTATTAGTCCGCTCAAGGAAAGGCGTGTCACTTCTGGAGTACAGTACATGCATGGCCTGGAGTTTAGAAAGTAAACTGGGAAGTTTCACCCACAAAGACTCAATTTAGTAAAAATTGGCCAACTCAGGCCAATACTCAGAAACGTTAAAGGCAGCTTTTAAGCTGTGAGATCTTGGAATTTAAAGTTTAGCAAAGCCTTTGGCCAGCACTTCCTCTTCAATAAGGTGGGAGGGGTGCATGGGCTGAAATGCCTCTTGTGCCCATTAAGCCTCCTTACGTTAATGTTTCAAAGCACTTAAAAAAAAAAGTTTTATGGCAACATCATGTTGATTCCAGGTATGTATAAACAGACTATATTCTTTTATAGAGCAAGTGGAAGAATGTGTTTGGACACAGGATGCTTTCACAGGGAGTCGTCCTGTGGACCAGAACAGGCTAGTCGGTGGACATCCAGCCCAAGGGGCTGCTTTGTGGGAGGAACTCCAGCTGCACTTGTCTGTGTGACTGCACGACATTACCCGGCGCCCACTCACCCACACCGGCCGGAATGACAGTCAAGGGGAGAAGCAGCGCTGAGACAGACACAGAGCTTACAGGCCGGGGCCAGCAGTTACCATCTGATAGAGCCGAGGGGGGTGCTGATTTGACTGAGCTGGGATTACGGGTAAATTACGTCTCTGAGTGAGCACAGAGGAAGTGAGCATTACTGAAAGTCGTAGGACAACTTCCGGGGGGTCATGAACTCTTTCACGATCTCATCGGTGACCTCCTTGCGCCGGGCCTGGTGTTCAGCAATCAAGGGCTGCAGGACTTCGATAAGCTCCTTCTTGAGCTCGCCGGTGAGCATGGCCCCGCTCGTGTAGTCCTGAGCGGGAGGAGACAGGCCACATGAGGCGGCTGTGCACGCCTGGGCACCTCCCTCCCTCGACAGCACCCACGTGGAGCCTGGCACGCTGGGCACATGGAAACACAAGGCCCTTAAACCACCCTTTTCTGGAAACGCCTCCAGGCTCTGTGGGCAGCTGTGATTCAGCTGACACGTGAGGGTGAACAGCAGGGTTGGGCACCCCACCTGCCCGCCAGGTCAGGGGAGTCCAAGACCTGAACCCGTGGCTCTGCCCTTCAACCCTACTGGCGTCTCTAAAATCTTTGCTGAATTTGTTTTCATTTTCTGATTGTGATAGTAACATGTATTTGTTGAACAAACTTAACAAAGTACCCAAAGGTGACAAAAAGCAGCAAAGGAAAGGAAAAAAATCCCCTGCAAATTCAGGGCCCAGAGGTTGAGCCCACCGCCATAAACATCCTGGCATGTTTTCTGTCAGATTTCTCTGCAGTGCATTTAGACTTGGTGGATCTTGCTGCACGGCCAATTTGGGGTCCTTCTGCCACTAGCATCGGCCAATCCTCCTGCGTGATTAAAGCCTCACACCTGCCTGAGAATCCCTCCTGACAATTCTGTTTAGGCTTCCTCTGCTGTGCAGTCTGTTCTGAACTTTTTGCCAACACCATTTCAACATATTTGCATACAGAGCTCTTTCTTATTCAGGATTAGCTTCTTGGAAAAGATGCCAAGGGCTGGAAATTCTGAGGCAGAGGCTATGAATGGTCCCCGGGCTCTCGGGCTTACTGAGTCCTGGAATTATAATCACTGTAAATGCAACACAAGCCTGCTGGTAAGGCTCGGGGTCTGTGTCAGCACTGACGGGGTCCCCTTTAACTTCTACTTCTCTGATGACTAGTAGGATTAAATCTTACAGTGTGGCTACTACTAGTTTGTATTTTCTCTTTTGGGAACCATCCGTTCATGAGGTCTCCAGGCACATGGTCATGAACACGACCAACCTACTCAGCTCTGACCTCGTCTCAGCTGAGCGCCGGCCCCGTAGACCCAGGCCCCAGGAACGTTGGCCGCCGGGCCTTCCAGGGCCCGCAAGGGCACAGCCCTGCCTTACCTTCCTGATCTGCTCTAGTCTGTCGTCATCCTCCAGGAAGAAGGTCAGGTACATGAAGGACACGTCCACGTCACAGTTGCCCCCAAGCTGCCGGTGCTCCTCAATGGTGTCCCTGCCTCCGGAGAAGGCGTGCTTGTTGACCTGCACCAGGAGAGGGCACACGGATGCTTGCCAGGCGGCCGCCCTGTGTGGTGAGGGGAGCCCGCAAACCGCCCCTTCCCGTGGAGCCTGGGGACTGGCCACTGCAGGGCTCACTGCAGAGAAAGGGGCTCCAGAGGGCGGGTGAGCTCTGACCCCTCCCCCGACCCACAGAGACAGAACACAATCGGAAGAACCACGACACTGCCCGTGCAGACGCTTGGGCAAATGTCCTCAGCTGTCCACAGGCTCACCTAAAGGACAGACACAGCCACCCGCCCCTCCCTGGGGACGAGGACAGGAGGCACAGTGACAGCCCCGGGGAGGCAGAGCCCGTGCGGGGCCTGGGTGGAGCGGGAGGTGGACAGGGCCTGTGGGCAGTGCCCACCTGAACAGGCACTTCCAGAAGCTGAAGACAGACAGGTTCAGAAACTAACAAAATGGCTTGCAGGACTGAAGATAACCGTAGAGAACAGGGTCAAGAGCAGAGAGAAGAAAAGCCCCAAAGTGGAGACAACGTTCCTCCAGTGTTCTTTTAGCGAGTGTCTGAGAAACCTTCCATGTACAAACGTATTTTCCCGCGGGGAGAAGAGTGCGCAGAGTCAGTGGTCTCAAGGAGATGTCTGGTAAACCCCCCAGAAGGACTCCGGGCAGATTCTTAACTGGATCGCCCAGAAGAATGTGGGGGCAGAGGCTGGAGGGCAAGGCCTTTCTGGTGGGGGCGCTAAGCGGCTCTGAGAAACCCTGGAAGCTCTGACAAGGCCCCTGCTACTAGGCAGCTGTTCAGTGATCCATGTCGGGACTGAAATCTCAAATCTGGGCTACACTCTACAGGCAGTAACCACTTGCACATGCGATCTCATGTGAGCCTTGCCTCTAGTCTGCAGTTCTGTAGAGTGGCTCCCGCTGGACAGTGGTACCTGATGATTGTGGTCCCTACCAACAGCAGGTGAGCGGCACAGCCCTGACTCCAGGCTGCGGGCCAACCTGGGTTACGGCTGGCCCTCTGTGACCCGGCTGTGTGAACGCAGAGAAGCTGCCAGACGCTCTGGGCCTATCTCCTTGCCCAGGCAATGGATGCAGCGTCCAGGAGGGTCTGAGGACTCCGTGAGCTCACACAGGTGAGCGTGTGGCAGATGACCACACAGTCAGGCCACAGTGTTCCTAGCACTCTACTCTTAATTCTTGGGAGGGGGCTGGAGCAGACACCCCCTCTCTGGGCTGAAGATTCTGCTTCTGGAGTTGAAGGGGGGCTTAGGGATTGGGAACAAGGGCCTGGCCTGACTCTGTCCTGTCCCCCAAGGTGCTTGTGACCTCGGCAGCCAGGGTGGTTCCTGAGCCTTGGGTCCCTGCTGGTCCCTGAGTGAAAAGTGTCCCAGAGCCATGAAGGACTTCTTTTATAACAACTTCCCAAAAAATGAATGGAAACGACTTCTCTGCAGGAGGGAACAGGAGTGTCTCTCCCCCTCTTCTGCATTCCAGGCACTGGAATTTTTAGCCAGAAGTGAAAGAGAAAGAAAAAGACCTGTTTACAGCAGCCTCCAACTGAGGCTGGGAAAGCTGGCAGCTGCCACTTCCTAGAGGACTGTTCTGATACTAAGGGCTCCCCATTGACAACCAGAAAGCGGGACTTTCCAGGAGGGGCAGGGGCCTGGACTGACTCATGGTTGCATTACACGCCCCAAATGTAGTTTCAGTCACTCTTGTCGTAGTAATCTTCCAGACCGCAAACACACACACAGTTCTAACGAAAATGTCCACAGTGTGCAACAGCGAGGGGCCTGTACACACACGGGCAGCTCAGAATCGAGGAACGGAAGTGCGGGCCTGAAAAGCAGGGAAGCTCAAACGAATTTCCATTTCTCGTTTCTCTAGTGACTTGAAAAATATTTACTGAGCTCCTGCTGCATGTGGGTTGGGAGCAGCGCTCCTGGCCAGGACCTGACTGGCCTGTGGGAGGACACTTGTCAATACTGAGTCTCAGTGGGAACGCTCTGGAGAGAACCAGCCCCCACACCCTGGTGCGGTAACATGGTACGTGGGCTAGGAGGGCACCTTCGGTTTCTGGCGGAAACTGGATCGAGCTGGTCATGCTCGCTGGGCCTCATCCTTCTCATCTTAAAGGGACACACCAGTGAGAATAAAAACCAAAACATACAGACAGTGCATGGTCCAGTTCCTGGAATACAACTGGTGCTCATCAGTGCACTAAATTTTCTCTATTGTTTAGCTGTGACTGAAGAAAATTGCCATAATTTTGTTTTCAGAACAGTGTTGGTGAGGAAATCAGAGAAGAAACAAAAGAAAAAAAAAATTCCCAAGTTTTGCCGACATGAAAAGACATAAACACATTCACTTCGTATCTGGGAACGGGGCAGGCTGCCTGGACCCTGGAATTCAGGGTGCCCGTGGTGGCCAAAGGACAGAGCGGTAGTTAGTGCATGAGTCTCCCCGAGGCCTGGGCCGTGCTCACCTTGGTCTTGATCTGCTTGGCTGTGTCCGTGAGGAAGATGGAGGAGTTGGGGTCGCTGGCGCTCATCTTGGTCTGGGCCCCCTGCAGGGCAGGGAAGAAGGTCGAGTGCAAGAGGGCTGGCTTGGGGTAGCCGATCCTTGGGGCCACGTCCCTGGTCATCCTGAAGTATGGGTCCTGTGGGGAGGGAGGGGCAGGGGGAGACGAGGGCTGCCATCAGCTGCTGGGCACCTCCTGAGTAACTCTGCCCAGCACCACCGTCAGACCCTCCTTCCCACCCCTGAAGCGGGTGAAGACCCCTGCTAACATCCAGGCTGACGGAACCCCGGCTCTGCCTCCTAACCTGGTCGATGGCGCATGGGATGAGGCACTGGACATCCGTCCGGTCTCGGAAGATCTGAGGGAATGAGTTGCTGAAGGAGGGAGCTGCCTGGATGGCAGGAAAACTGATCTTCCCTGGAGGAAGGACAGAACATTTCTATACCCAAGACTGGTTCCTGTCTGGAACTATAGAAGGGATGGACAAAAACGGGCTTTTCTCCCCCCCTGGAAAAGTAACACTCGTTAAAGAAAACCTGAAACCTACAGAGAAGGATTGCTGGAAGAAGAAAAATCTGCAGTCCCAGTTTGTGTCTTTTTCATCCATTTCCCCTCCATTTCAGGGAGCTTCTCCTCTGGTCTGTTCTTCACAGCTTCCACTTTGTGACACTTACCCACGCTCTATCCTGTACCTCAGCCATTCTCTAGCCACTCGGTGTCCAGGTTGTTCCCCAGTTTCAATTATTATAAATTATGACATTCTGGGATGTAAAACTGTTCTTACCACTGTCTCCTTTACAGCACTGAGCATCCTGGGCTC
This sequence comes from Ovis canadensis, assembly GCF_042477335.2. Taxonomy (NCBI): domain Eukaryota; kingdom Metazoa; phylum Chordata; class Mammalia; order Artiodactyla; family Bovidae; genus Ovis; species Ovis canadensis. The sequence continues at coordinate 78,654,228 of NC_091262.1, forward strand.
GGGACCTCCTGTCTACACCCCGTGACTCTACAGAGGAAGTGTCACCGTGTCCCCATTTTATGTATGTGGACAGCAGCCCGGATCATCGCTGGGTTCCCAGAGCTAGGGCGCAGCTCTGAGAGGCCGAGCCTGGACTCACACCTGGGTCTTAGCAGTACAGAATGTGTGGCTTCTTGCTACAGCCCTGGCTCTGTGCTGGCTCGGGGCAGCTTCAGAGACGTCTCCCCATTTGCTGCCTGGATTCCCAGGATTAAAACACCGTTTCAAAGTAGAAAAAAGTACAAACAAACCTTCCCAAAACCATTTCAAAAGCAAAGGATTTATGCCCCAAGTGTCAGGAATGAATCTGACTGAGGCATCAAAGGGTTCTGCTCCTGTGAAAAGCCTTCCAGCAGAGCCTCTGAGACGTTTCTCTTCTGACAGGCCCCCCAGCTGGGCCCCAGAATGTGCCCCCCAACAGTGAGGCACGCCTGGTACAGGCGCCCGCAGGTACATCCTGGGAGCTCCCCGCTAGCAGCTAGTGGGCCAGGGGCTGGGCACCTAAAATAAAGGGAAGGGTCAGGAGACCCAGCCGGCAGTCTCAGGACTGACTCTTAGCTCAAGGAGCTGAGGGTCTGAAAGAAGAGATGGTCACTGCATCTGAAAGGGGTGCAGAAACACGGAAAAGGGAGGTCAGTGCATGCACAGAGGCCTGTCTGCTGGGCACTGAGCCTGGCAGAAAAGCAGGGCAGGCAGGTGGGCAGGGTGGCTCCTCCCGGAGGTGGGGAGTGAGGCCCAGGGAGACAAAGACGGCTAGTTCCAGCCACAGAGCAGCCCTCCTGCAATCTGGGCCCTGCCAAGGCCTCCACACCGACGGGTTCCCAGGGACAGGTGGAGGGTCAAAGTCATCAACAGCCTCCTTTTCCTTCTAAACCTCAAAACAGACGAGGCAGGAGAGGGACAGTGTGTGACCTGAGGGGATACTCCACGTGGCCCAGAAAAGGGGCCAAATGCATCACTTTACATTCAGGGAAAACCCTCCTTTTTAAAGAGACAAACTGCAAACACTGCTACCCCAGACACAGTGCAGCCTGGCGCAAGCACCAGGCACGCCCACCCCTCCTTTGCACTTGGCTCCTTTCTGAGGGCCCAGCGGGCGCTGCGGGCAGTGGCGACTTACCAATGCAGTCGCTGTCAGTGAAGCCGAAAATGCCTTTCACTTGGTTGAAGGTGACGTGCTTCTGGATCTTCACCACGTTCTTGTAGAAGCCTGGGCTCATCCTGTGAAGACGGTCAGAGTCAGACCCAGAACTGGAGGGTGGTGGCTGAGGGCAAGGCAGCAGACAGCACGGCCACATGCGGGCTGGGTCAGCTGGGGAGGAAGGTGCTCTGACACCCCCTGTGGGCAGAGAGGCTGGTGGCAGGCGAGGCGGACACACCCCTGCCTGTGGAAGGAAGTCAGCTCGAAGCTGAGCAGCGCAGGAGGCAGGAGCAGAGCTGATGCAGACTCAGGGGCTCACGTGAGGGTGTCAGCTCTGCCAGGACTGCGGGCTGAGCATGTGGGGCTTCACGTTTGGGGGCTCCAGGGAAGTTTATCTGTTGGGACGGACTGTGTGCTTTGTTGTGGGAGATCACTGCTGACCCTGGAACAACACGGGTCCACTTACACCTGGTACTTTTCAGTACTGTAGTGCTTGGCTGGTTGAGTCTGCGGATGTGGGGAAACCATGGCTAGAGAGAGCCAGTGGTGAGTTAAAGGCAGATTAACCTTCTCATCATTCAAGGCGATTGGCAACTTGTGGCCAGACAGAGTATCTGGGTAGAAACTGATGGGCCCCGGAAGGAGGGTTTGTCTCTGTGAGCTGCTCCGGCCTGCATCTGGCCATCGCTACCCCTCCACAAGCTGAGGATGGAAGTCTTAGCTGTCAATAAACCAGGAAACCAGACCATAACATTCAATAAAGTAAGAAAACACCTTCCAGACCTCAGGATGTTTCTGAAGCAGGCCTGGCCGCGATGGCCTGTCTACAGCCTGTGTTCACTCCTTTAAAAGGTGGCCAGGCATTCTGTCCTTACCCCATGTAGTCAAGATCAGAGAAGATGAACGTCTTGTTGATGTCAAAGCCGCAGGCGATGATGTCCTTGGCGTTCTCCACGGCGTAGCCATAGGCCTGATCCAGGGTCAGGTCCTTCCACAGGTACTTCTCATCGTCGGTCATCTGGATGACCAAGGGCACGTTGAACACATCCTGCAGCCACCTGGGAGACACGGGGGAGGGAGGCCCACACCTTATTTCTCTGCTGCACCTCTGAAACCACAGCTCCTACTAACAGTGTATGTCAAAACTCCCCCGCCCAGGAAATCTCACCCTCTGACCACACTGTGAACTTGGCTCCTGTAAACAGGAACACACTCTGAACTTGACTCTGTGTAAGTCCCCGTTAACAAGGGCTGTGCCATGTGTGTGCTTAGTTCCTCAGTCCTGTCCGACTCTCTGGGACCCCATGGACTGCAGCCTGCCAGGCTCCTCTGTCCATGGGATTCTCCAGGCAAGAACACTGGAGTGGTTGCCATGCCCTCCTCCAGGGGATCTTCCCGACCCAGGGATCGAACCCAGGTCTCCCGCATTTCAGGCTACCACCAATTATTAGCCTGGAGACGATGCATGTCAGCTCCGAGCTGGCCGCTCTGCACTCTACTCTGAAGTCTTATAGGGACGGCAGAAGGGGGGCGCTGTCACTTCCTCTGGCAGAAGTGGAAACTAAGGCCCAGAGAGGTAACTCTACTACGGTCACCTGGACAGGGACAGGAGGACACAGGTCCGCTGACTCCACAGCAGTGCTCTCCCCACCACCCAATCCTGCTAAAGTGACCCTAGGGACAGGGTGGGGAGAAGCCACAAGGGCACCAGCTCCCCGAGGCCTTGGCTGATCAGGCAGATGTGATCTGGTACTGTCTCCTCAGCTCTATACAAAGTTTGTGATTAACATTTCTTTTCCTTGTTTTTTTTTTGGGGGGGGGCAAAATAATACTACTAATAATACATTTATTGCCTATAATTGGCAGATATATTGCTGGTTTGTTCTCTCCATGTTTCAAAACTCACTGACACGGGTGAGCACAGTCCCACGCTGCAATACTTACTTGGTGAAGATGAATGGGATGAGGTGACCCACATGCATGGCTTCGGAAGAGGGGCCTCTGCCCGTGTAGAGATAGAATGGCTTCTTGTTTTCATAGGCATCCAGAATCTGATGCATGTCTCTAAAGGATAGAGGGGACAAGACAACAGTGAGGTGTTCTGAGAAAAGAGTCAGGGTGTGAATGCTCAAGTGGGAATGAAAACGAGACAAGACAGCCCAGTCACTAGAGCTTGTTATCCTTGCTGTTGCTGCTTTTAAGGCCGATAGGAAGCTGCTTCCGAACGGTTCCTCCTGTGCCTGCTGTGAAAGCATAAGCCGTGAAGGTTGGGAACAACGCGTTTAAAGGTTGGATATGGCTGGGCAGCCACTGGGCCTCTTTCGGAATTCTTCCAGATTTCGATGTTGATGTACTGTCTGCTTCACATCTTTCCTAGGAGTGACACCAGGTCGACACCACCCAGTCCTTGTTGAGAACCATGCAGCCCCAACTCTGCTGGCTCAGGAGGGGGCAATCACAGGGCTCCCTACAGTCTGAACTCAGTGGGAGATGGCGGGGATGTCCCCAGCTGGAGGTCTGCTTCAGGCTCCCTCGGCCACACCAGGACCAGGGGTCCCCATCTGGGGCGTTATCGGGCACCACACGCGCACTGGAGCCGGCACCCAGCGCACACAAAGGGCCTCCTGCCTGGCGGTGAGCCAGTCACCTGACTGGCCGTCTCTACATCGCACCTGCCCATGCCCTACCTTCCCAGCCTCTGATCCAGTGGGTCTGGGGTGGCATTTGGAGTCTGTAGCGCTAAAGTGTGTCAAATAAAAGAGGACTGGCTCCCTTTCCCAGAGGCCTGGGTAGGAGAACCCAGACAAGAGTATTCTGAAAATGACTTCTACTCCTGACCAGGGGTTAGCAGTGCTTATCTGTGGGCTGACAGGATTAGGGCTTCTGGATTTTGTACTTAGCTTTGATTTGATGGTGACACACTGCTTCTGAAATAAGGAAAGATGAAAATGGCTGAGTTTGGAAGAAAAAGAGTCCTTTTTTAGTTCTTACAAATAACAAATCAAACATTTATTGGATTATGGAAGAAAGAAAGAGTGTGGCTGTCATGCGAGCTGCTGTAGATGGTTTTGCAGGAAGTCTCTGAACACTCGAGGTGCCATCCCGAGGGCAGGGCACTGACTAGGCCCCCTCACCGAGCGCAGTTTTGTGAAGGCAGATCCCAGCAGGGACCCCTCAGCTCCAAGGGAGTCTAGTCACCTGCCTGGTGCTGCTGCCCGACAGTGCACAGCGGATCTCATCAAGTCCCTAAGGAGGAGAGTGAAAAAGCTGGCTTAAAACTCAACATTCAAAAAATGAAGATCATGGCATCTGGTCCCATCACTTCATGGCAAATAGATGGAGAAAAAAATGGAATTAGTGACAGATTTTATTTTCTTGGACTCCAAAATAACTGAGGACAGTGACTGCAGCCATGAAATTAAAAGATGCTCCTTGGAAGAAAAAATATGACAAACCTAGATAGTGTATTAAAAAGCAGAGACATCACTTTGCTGACAAAGGTCTGAATGGTCAAAGCTATGGATTTTCCAGTAGTCATGTCCAGATGTGAGAGTTGGACCAAAAAGAAGGCTGAGTGTGGAAAAACTGATGTTTGCAAACTGTGGTCCTGGAGAAGACTCTTGAGAGTCCTCTGGAGAGTTAGGAAATCAAACCAGTCAATCTTAAAAAAGTCAACCCTGAACATTCATTGGAAGGACTGATGGTGAACTTTGGCCACCTGATGCGAAGGGCCAACTCATTGGGAAAGACCCTGATGCTGGGAAAGACTGAGGGCAGGAGGAGAAGGGGGCAGCAGAGGATGAGATGGTTGGATGGAATCATTGACTTAATGGACACGAGTCGGAGCAAATTCAGGGACATGGTGAAGGACAGGGGAGCCCGGTGCGCTGCAGTCCGTGGGGTCGCAAAGAGTGGACTTAGTGACTGAACAACAAACAGCTTACAAGAATAAAAAGGATTATAAGTGAATAATATGGAGTGCATGCCAGTGTGTGAGATGGCTTTGATGAACCAGACAAAATTCCTAGAGAAACAAACCACCAAAACTGACTCAAAAAGAAACAGAAAATCTGAACAGATCTAGAACAAGCAAAGAAACTGAACTAGAAATAAAAAGAGTCTCGAAGAGAAAAGCCTAAAGTCAGAGGGCTTCACTAGAGGATTCTATCAAGTTTTCAAGAGAACTAACAACAATCCTTCACAAACTTCCAAAAAATGAAAGAGAGAATACTTCTCAACGCATGCTATAAAGCCAGTATTATTTTGATACCCAAAGCAAAAACATCAAAAGAAAACTACAGACCAATATCCCTTATACAATTAAATCTTCAAATTTATATTTTTGAAATTTTTTAAATAAGAATAAATGAACTTAGCAAAGTTGCAGGATGTAGGATCAAATAAAAATCAGTTGTATTTCTATACAATAGAGCAATATTGTGGTTGAGAATAAGAAATATCATATATTTTGTCTTTGTTTTATCCTATATCAGGCACAGAGTTCCTTAAACCATTGTGGGAATTTCCTAAGTGATAAGAACAATAGAGTGTTATTCACATAAAAAGTTCCCCTTTCAACTACATCAAAGTTTATGTTATTTAAGTGACTTTGGGAAAGTCCCTGGATACCCTAAGGAAGGGGGCTGGTTGCCGGGGAACCAGCTCTGATTACAGGGTTGGAACTTTCAGCTCCCAACCCCCGCCCCTCTTTCTGGGGAGGGAAGAGGGGATGGACATTGAGTTTAACCACCAATGGCCAGTGATAAATATAATCTCTGTAATGAAGGCTCTGTAAAAACCCAGACAGTGTCTGGGTTTCTGGGTTGGTGAGCACATGGAGACACAGGGGCGTGGTGCCTGGGGGGCGGGGAGCTCTGAGCGCCTCCACATGCCTCTTCCAATCTGGCTGCTCCAGACTTACCCTCTTTACAATAAACTGGCCATCTAGTGAGTAAAATGTTTCCCTTGCTTAAGCAAATTAATTCCAGATCAGTTGTGGGATTTAAGGGACAGGTAAGAACCTAGACTCTGATTTGTGTCTGAAGTAGGGGGTTGGGGGGCAGTCGTGTGGGACTGGACTGGACACCATCTGCAGGTCGATGGAGTCAGAATTGGTTTAAACTGTAAGAGACCCAACTTATGCTGCAGAACCCCCAATGGGTGAAAAACCAACCTCCTGATGTGTGAAAACCCTACCTCTCTGGTGTCAGCATTGAAGCAGAGCTGCAGTGAGGCGGAGCTAGAGGAGACACGCAGGGGTACACTTCCCCTTCAGAAACAGCAGTGAAACGTCCAGAAGGGAAATTCAGAAAATACTCTTTTCAAGAGCACTGGAAAGAACAAAACCTAAGGAATAACCCTAACAAAAGCAGTGCGAGGCTTGGACACTGGAAACTAGAAAACACTGCATGAAGAAGCCAAAGTGATGCGGGGAAAGCTGCTCTCTGCGCACAGACTGGAGGCCTAGTGTTCCACCTTAGACGCCACCCTAGGGTGCAGATCTCCAGACGGACCGACACGTGCAGCGCAGTCTCTGTCAACACCTGGCTGCTGCCTTTGTACAGAAATTAGCAAGCTGATTCTAAAATCCAAACATTCTAAATTCTAACAGCCAAAATAATCTTGAGAATGAAGTTGGAGTACTCACATTTTCCAGTGTCAAAATTCACTACAAAGCTACAGTCATCAGGACTGTATATTTAATAAATCCTTAAATATATTTTCAATTGATTTTCAACAAGGGTGTCAAGAAAATTCAACAACAATTTCCAAAAAGTGGGGCTGGGACAACTGGATATTCACATGAGAAAGAAGGAAGCTGGATCCTCCCTCATACACATACAAAAATTAACTCAACATGGATCAGTGACCCAAGTGTAAGAGCTAAAAAAATACCACTCTTAGAAGAAGACACACCTGGATATGTTCACGACCTTGAATTAGGCAATAGTTTCTTAGATATGACACCAAGCAACTGAAACCAAACCAAACCAAACCAAACCAAACTGGAGTTCATCAAAATTAAAGCTTCTAAATGCTTCTAAGGATACTATAAATAAAGAGCTGATATTTGCAAATCAAGTATTTGATAAGAAACTAGTATCCAGAGTATATAAAGAACTATTATAATCCAATAAAAAGGTAAATAACCCAATTAAAAAGTTGGTAAAGGATCAGAAGAGACATGTCTCTAAAGAATATATAAAAATAGCCAGTGAGCACATGAAACGATGCTCATGATCATTAGTCATTATGGAAATACAAATCAAAACCAAAATAAAAAACTAGCATGGTTACAGAAAAACACAAACTGGAAAATAACAACAAATATTAGCAAGGATGTGGAGAAATTGGAATCCTTGTTTGCACTCTGCTGGTGGGAATGCAAAATGGTACAGTTGCTGTGGAAAACACTTTGGCAATTCCAAAAAAATGTTAAGGTTACCTTAGGACCCAGCAACTCTACTCCCGAGTACACACTCAAGAGAAATCAGAACCTGTACACAAACACTCAGAGCAGCACTAGTGCTAACCCCAAAGGGAAGACCCCCCCAAATGCCCGTCAGCTGTCAAATGGGCGTACATCCACTCAACAGTGTTCAGGCATAAAAAGCAATAAGCACTGGCACGTGCTGTATCCCAGGCAAATCCACAGACATGGAAAGATGATGACTGGTGGCCAGGGGTTTGGGTAGGATGGGGTGGGGTGGTGGGAGGAATAGGGAACAACTGCTAATATGTAGAGGGCTACTGTTTGGGGTGATGAAAATGTAAGGAACCGGTCATGGTGATGTTTATACAACCTTGGAAGAGACCAAAAAACCCCACTGAACTATGTCCTTTGCAAAGGTGAGTTCTATGTCATGTGAATTAAATCTCAAGGAAAAAACTGTGATTGTATTCTGCCCAGAAAGAGGGCTGAGTGGGGGCCTCTTCTCCCCATGTAGAATTTAAAGTGTTGGGTGTGCTGTGTAGCGCAGGGAGCTCAACCTGGTGCTCTGTGATGACCCAGAGGGGTGGGACGGGAGGGACAGTCAGGAGGGAGGGGACATATGCATACTTGTGGCTGATTCACAGTGTTGTAAGGCATGCTAAGCCACTTCAGTCAAGTCCAACTCTTTGTGACCCCAAAGACTGCAGCCTGCCTGGCTCCATCCACGGGATTCTCCAGATAAGAATACTGGAGTGGGTTGCCATTTCCTCCTCCAGGGGATCTTCCCAACCCAGAAACTGAACTCGTGTCTCTTATATCTCCTGCAATGGCAGGCAGGTTCTTTAGCACTAGTGCCACTGAAACCAACAAAACATTGTAAAGCTATTATCCTTCAAATTAGAAAAATAAAATCAAACATTTGGCAGAGTGCTGAGTTCTGTCCTGTGTGTGCTCTCTGTAACCCTGGTGTGGGCAGAACAGAACAACCCTGCCTCGGACTATAAGCTCCAAGATCCCTCGAACCCAACCAGAGGCGGTGCGTGGTGGGGGAGAGCCAGGAGCTGGCTCCGAACCTGCCCGTTCTCTGATGTGATCTGCATGGCATTTATGGTCTCAGGTAGGGATACTCTGTGTCCTGTTTGCTCTACTAGTTTCTCTCTGGACATGATTTATGAGCAGGCCAGTACAATAGGAGGAAGACGTATGTAACTTCAGGAAGCCTCCTGCTTATCTCACGGGAAATGCTGGACCTGGTCACATTAATCTCTTTTGTGACATGCTATGGTTTATAGCATATAATCTGGCATGAATCTCATCTGGTGTGTACTTGACCTCCACCTTGCGAGATGGGCAGTTTACAAATGAATAAACTAAGGGCCAGAGGTGAAGGGACAGGTGTGATCCCACAGCCAGTCACTGGCAGGACAGGAGGCGGGACCGGCTTTCTGCCAACTGGCAGCCAGGCCCCCGAGGGCCCGGCGGGTCGAGGGCCCAGCGTCCTGATAGCTTCCTTCTCTAAGACAAGAGGACGGGGGAGGGTCCTGCAGTGAGAAGCCCCTGACCTGTGTGAGAAGAAGATTCCCCTGCGCAGGAAGCGGTGTGGTCTCTGGCCCGTGGCTCTCTCTATTCGGTTTACCAGCTCCTTGTCAATTTTACTGCTTCCGAATCGAACTGGAAGAAAAGAAGAGATGCTGAACTTAGGTGGTGGGAGGCTTGGGGACGTTGCAGAGACGAGAGGGAAAGACTTATGATCATGCACTGTCTCAGCAGAACCAGGCCTCTTTGGGCTACTGGCTCTAGACCCTTCCATCAGTCCAGAGCAGAGGTCACCGCCAACAGAACAGAAAATAAATGCAGGGCTAAAGGCTCTCTGGTCTGGGACTGGATTCTGATGGGACAGATCCAGAATGCAGCCTAGTGAGGAACTCTAGATAACCCGCCCAGGCCCCCTTGCCTCACCTCCTACACACAGCTGCTTATTACTTATTGCAGTATAATTTATATATGCTCACAACCATCATTTTAGAGCCTATAACCAAATTAAAGTTTGTCTTCCAGCGAGTTTTCTCTCCCTGATGGTCTAGGCATAAATCATGGAAAATGGCTTAGACTCAGATGAGAAAGCTTTAGCTCTGTTTCTTCTTAGACACCACCAATGACCTCAGGGTAAGGATGCTCCTGAGCAGGAACCCCTCCACGGCAGAGCTGGGCAGTGAGGACATGCCACCTGTGAGAAGGCTTCCTTCTTATGCAATCCATGCCTGAATTGTACCCACTCACTGAAAGAATTTAAACCACTGTGAAAATACTCACTGCAATGGACCTTCCCTGAGTTCTGAATCGCTCAAGAAAAGGAAAAAGCTAACACTGAGCTGTGTGTGCTGTGCTTGGTCGCTCAGTCGTGTCCAGCTCTTTGTGACCCTGTGGACTGTGGCTCACCAGGCTCCTCAGTCTATGGGATTCTCCAGGCAAGAATGCTGGAGTGGGTAGCCATTCCCTTCTCCATCCCCATCCAGGGATCGAACCCAGATCTCCTGCGTTGGCAGGTGGATCCTTTACCATCTGAGCCACGAGAGAAGCCCATTAAGCTGTCTACTATAGATTATTATTTGAAAACATATTTTATATTGTTAATTAAAAACAAACCTCTGGGAATATAATGGACCACCAAAAGATTTAAGGATCTTTTTCCCCTTGGCATTGAAGTTTGACTGGATTTATGATTAATTCAAATTAGAAAACATCAATAACATCACTTCTAAAAGTTGAGGTTTTTCCCATGAACGTACCAATGAGCTTGTCGTAGTCAATGCCTTTGGCACTGCTTGTCTGCACCGTCCAGGGGTCCACAAAGTCCTCATCTGCTCCGGTGGCATCTAGGCCCTCACCACTCTCGGGCGCCGGGTCCTCTGGAGGATGGTCCCCCTTGTAATCCTCCCCTGTAGCAGCTTTGTAGCTCGTTTTTAAGGATAACAACATCTTCACTGCAGAATCAATTTCATCCTGTACACAGGAATTAAGGGTAAAGGTGGAAAATATTAACAAACACTAGCGTTTGCTGAATGTTACTGCTACTGGGTGGCAGGCGGTGTGCTAAACGCTCTCCCACTTACTCTTACAACAATCCTACAAGGATGGCAGTGTTGTCACTGGCCTTTTTCGGCTGAAGAGTCTGAGACTCAGAGATGTGAAGGAGCTCGCCCATGCACACACAGCAAGTTGTGGACCTGAACGTATTTTATTTTTATCTGGGGGTCAAGTGTCATGGGTTCCTACCACAAACACTACAGGCTATGTGTAGCGACACAATTTGCACATGACAGAGTAAATGGCTAAATATTACTTAAACTTCACTGATGCCAGTGAATATATGTGACATGCTCCATTAATCAATTATAGTGAGCTCTACATTGGAACTTCACAGATAAGGGCAAGGAAAAAAATACAGACTTTCAGAAAATAAGGGGGGATTCACTGGGAAACAGTTATACCACAGCATTTTGGAGTCTTATCCAGCTGTCCAAACCGTTTGCATATTTACTGTTTTAAAATGAGTATAAGATAAACAAACAGACAAACATAAAGCGTATCTGTGGGTCCGCTGGAAACCTATTAAAGATTTCCTCTTGCAGGAGCCCACACTAGCTGTCCCTGGAAGCCTGGCATTTAAAAGAGCAAACCTGATGAAGCAGATTGGTCGCGCTGTGCCCTAAAGCTCCACTCCCATAACTGGCCTTGCTGGATTTGATCACAAACAAAGAATATACACAGTCCAATTTGCTTGCCAAGGGAAATACAAACAGTTCCATTTAAACTTTAGATATAACGTGCTATACGCTGGGCTTCCCAGTGGAGGAACAATGCTCGCAGTCCCAGACTGCCTTCAGAGAGCCCTTCCATCGGGTATGCCGGGGCCACAGAAGGCTGTTACTATGGGGTGACTTCAGATGCAGGTTTGTGTTTCAAACTGAAGCCATCTGGAATTTGTCATTTAAATCAGTCTGACTGTGCAATTAGTAGCCCATGGATATAGCTCATGCCAGAGGCTGGGTGCTGGCCCACCTTAGGCAGGCAGGTGGGCACGTTCCCCTCCCTCGTTCAGCGCTGCCCAGGCTGAGTGCTGTAGCAGAGCAGAGGCTTTGAGAGCACGCCCTATTGCTCTGTGAGCTATTACCTGAGCAGGAAGTACCCTGCTCCCAAGTGCCCTGTCCTCACCACCTTTGGTCACCAGTGGTGTGGCAGTTCATACTCTATCTGGCCTAACCCGGCTTCCAACTAGGTGGCTCCGTGAGACTCAAACATCTGACCAGAGTCCCAACTCAAGGACCGTCTGTCATCTGGAAGGGGACCGAAGAGACAAGCAGCCTCCCTTGTCTGTTTCCCTGTTCCCAATCTAACACGGACCTGGACGCTGCAACAGATTTTAAAAGTTGATGTTCTGAAAAAAGCCAGACACGAAAGACTCTATATACACTATGGGTGATTATATACAGTTCTTGCACAGGAATTCTCCGTGGAAGGAGAGGGAGGGAGACACCTCTCTCAGGAGGGAAGAGGCGAGGAGCAGAGGGGCCTGAGATGGTTTCTGGGCTGTGTCTCCATTGGAAGGCTGGTTACACAGGTTTGGTCATCTTGTGAAAACTCAGTGAGCTGCCTGTCTGTGATCTCCATATTTCTCTGAACGAATGGTGTATTCTAATTTTAAAAGTTTATTTAAACTGAAAGGAAAACAAAAAAGGCTCTGTTCCCTATCTTCAGCCTCATGACCCAGTGTCATCTCTCGAATCCTGCTCAAACTGCCTTCCTGTTAGAGCGCCAGATTCCGACCTGTCCTCCAGGAGAACCTCTACTGAGCTGCTACTTCTGAAAGCCATGGGCGTTCTTCTCTTGGTACACGGAGCAGAAAGAACACTGAAGACCATGACCTCAATGGCGCAGAGACTGCGGAGGAAGAGCCCAAGGCACCCTTGCTGGACCAGCCGTGCCTGAGCGGCTCATCTATTTCGCCTAAAGTGAATTTCTAAAACATCAGGTGCTTCTAGTATAATACACTGGTACAAATTTACTTCACTTAACTCTGGTTTCATCATGTAACCTCTGCTGTCCTTTGTTGAATGCCATCTGACTTAGCATTAGTCAAAGACTATGCTCAGAAGACTCACTCTAAACTGCATCAAGCATTGTTTGTTTGCTAAAGTGCTGAATGTGACTAGGATCACTAAGAACTACTAACTAAAAGCATTCATTAACGTTATTCAAATTTAATGTTATGTGACAAAAATATCAGTTAGGTTCCTAAAATGGGTTTATAGAGTAAATGATCAACATGAGTTCTTTATTTATTGTAGGTTTATAGATTAAAAAAACAAAACAAAACAATTCAGCCTTATCTATTGAGCCCTATCTGCTGTGTAAACCTCTTTCTGTGAATAATCAACTTCTTTTTTGTACATCACTATTTATTTCTTTGAAAAAGTAATGGATTACTTAGGGTCCCAAGAGTCAAAGCAAACTACTGAAATGCGTGTGAGATGGTTGACCCCATCTGGTGAGAACTTAGAAAGAGATTTTTGAAAAGACGCCAACAGGGGTTGGAAGTGATGGATGAGGACGCTGCGGAGCTGAAGAAGCTGGGTGACCCAGAGTGAAAGGAAGGGCTGGTTATAGCTGCAGACTGACTGAGTTATGCTTCTGAAACCCAACGCAGCAACGACAGAGAGGTCTTTAAAAAAGGCACAGCCCGCGAGGACAAGGAAGCACAAGAGGACGGCAGCGACAGGCCCCAGCCGCTGGAGCGCGGAGGCACGCGCAGCCTGTGTGAGCACAGCAGAGCAGCAGAGGCTGAGACCGCGCGGCAGCCGGGGCGGCGGCTGGACTCGCGCTGCTTGCGATCCCCGAGAGGCTCGGGCACCGGCGGCCCTAGATCCTAACACACGTGAGCTAAGAGTGGGCTCCAAGATCAGGAGCACTAGCTGGAAGTCTGAGCAGCAGCTGAGGCGGTCTCTCTGTGAGCCCCGCCCACAGCCGGCACACCCCGTCCAGAGGTTTAGTGTCTCGGCTCTCCTTGCGTCCACGCGGAAGTGCCCTGCACAGTGAGGGGGACCGGCGAGGGCAGCACACTGCAAACAGGGGCTTCAGCGAGGGGCCGCACGGTCAGCTCCTCAGTCCCACTCAGCTCGCAACGCGGGCGGCCACACCGCGACCTCTGGAGAGCCAACCGGAGGAGCCCTCTCTGGGGACTCGACTGGCCGCAAGGAGCAGCTCCAAAGCACTGGAGACCTCCTGAGGCAAAGGAGTGCTGTGGGCGCCGCCCAGGGAGGGGAAGGCTACACCCTAAGCTCCTCCCGGCTCCGAGCGCACCCTCCAAGGCAGCTGTGTCACCAAACGCCTGACAGTGGAGTCTACCACAAAAGGCAGAAGGAACAAAAAGCTAAGCATAACGTGGGGAGAGAGCACAGGGAAGGCTGCCACCAGGAGCGCAGAGGCAGAAGGCCAGTGCACCTGTGAAATAAGAACAGAGGGCCTCGAGGAAAGAACCTTTGGAGAACAAATGAGCTCTTGGAAATCGAAAGTGACAGAATGAGTGAAAAACAACAGCAGGGTTAGAGGCTGAGGAAACATACCTAAAAGAAAAAAAATAAAAATAAAAGGAAAATAAATCAAAAACTAAGAAATTTGGAGGACAATCTTTGAACTAAAAAGAAAATACAAACAAACAGGAAAATTTAAAAAACCAACCCAGAATAAATCAAAGAAATATGATAAATTTCTGAGAATTAAAGGGCATGTATTTCTAGTTTGAAAGGAGTCCTGAGCACACAACACAGGGCGTTTCAGAGCTGGAGAGGTCCTGAACACCCAGGAGAGGGGACAAAAGAGTGGCACCGGCTTCTCCATAGCAGCCCTGGGAGCTGGGAGGATGCAGCAATGGCTTCAGAATTCCGAGGGAAGTCACGTCCTCCTGAGAATTCTCTACCGAGCCTAGCTATCAGCCAAATATGAAGTAAAATGCTTGCAGACCAGGCAAGAGCTCAAAAAACACTTCCTTAGCACTAATTTTTGCAGAAACCTCTGGAGGATTTTCTCTGCCAAAATAAACTAAGGAGGAGTGAGACGCGGGGTCAGGAACAGGGACCCCAAAGAGAGAGTGCGTGGAAGGCTTGCATGGACAGAGAGGGTGGGTCCTGAGATGGGCCGTGTGGGAGGCGGGTCACCACTCGGACAGAAGCAGGCAGGGCATCCTGGGAGAGAGTGCTTGGGAGGATGGACCTGATCAGCAGCCTGCTGTGGCTCGAGAGGGGATTCACCCAACTGGGGGAGCGCCTGGAGGTCCATGAGCGTCAGTACACAGAAAGCTAAGCAGGAGAGGTCCCAGGTGGCCTCATGGTTAGGATTCTGGGTTTTCACTGCCATGGTCTGGGTTCAGTCCCTGGTGGAGGAACTGAGATTCCACGGGGAGCAAGGCATGGCCAAAACAAAGACAAACCAAGCAAGGAGCAATTAAAACCCTGGAAAAAAACAGAAGTCGGGCAGGAAAGGAGAAGCATGCGTGCTGTTCTCAGGGGGGTTAGCTGTCATTGGCGTTTACACGGGGACTGGGGGGTGGGAAGTGCTATGAGACAGCTAATGCCTTGTCTTCCACAGTGGAAGCCCCAAACCTGAACATCCATAAGGAGCAAAATGATGAGTGATTCTAAGAGATGTGGGCGTTGCATATCAAAAGAATCGGCTAACAGATTGAAAGTGGTTGCTTCCGCGAGCAGGACACGTGGAGAGCAAGGGGGGACAGTGGCTGTGCTTCCCAGCGGCTTCCCTTCAGACCATAGGCATTGATGGCGAGTAAGGAGAAAAGACATTTAGCACGAGAGCCAAAATGCCTCAGGTGATGAGAGAACAGAGACAGGTGACTGTCCTACAGACTGGCTGGGACACGTGTGGAGGACTGGCAAAATGACCTACCTTGGCTGCGTTTCTGGCTTTGAGGCCCCTTACGAGCTCCCCCTGAGCAGCAATGCTGTGGAACAGCTCCAGGGGGGACCCACAGCCCTGCTCGCCATTGGGCATGTCTGCCATCTTCTGGGAAGATGTTCACAGCTGGCTGGGGTGCTGGCAGATTTGCTCGGTGGTCCAGACAAGACTGTGGGCAGGGAAGAGGGACAGAAAGAGATGAACAAACCATGGCAAGCTGTTTTCCCTTTACCGTGACCTGGTTCTTCTTTCCAAAAAGGTTGGACATGAATTGTGATAAAGGGCATAGATAATATAACATTAATAAAAATATAAACAGAAATATGGAGCCAGGAAACAGGAGAAAGAGAGGAAGAACAAATGTTAATGGTGGGGTTGAAAAGAACTGCTGTGATTTGTAGGCTTAGGGAGGGCCAAGAAAGACCCCTCCCAACCAAGGACAAGTGAGCATGTGCTGAGGTGTCCGTGTGCCTCACACCTCGTGTCCATAGGAAGGGCTCATGCTTGCTCAGGGAGCAGATACCAAAGTGCTTTAGTAAACCTAAGTCCACCATGGCTAGAAACACTTGGTAAACGGCAATTACTCTTTATCTTCATTGCTCTAGGGGATGAATTCCTAGGCCTTTGCAGTCATAACCAACATATTACTGAACAAACAGCTTCCTCTGCTGAACAAACAGCTTCCTTTGCTGGCCAGCTGTCCTGTTCTCAGCAGAAAGGGAGCCTGGGAGGAGGCAGGGCCTTATCCCTTCTGGTTTGCAAGTGAGGCAAGAACCATATACAGCCTGTTCACTCCACAGGCTGCCTTAATTAACTGTGAACCTTTGATGAAGATATCCTTGGGCCTCCTATTAGTCATTATTTATTGCTAACCTTGGAGGTGGGGCAAGGGCAGGCTACCTGAGGTCGCCCTGGGGCTGAGGCAGGCCAGGATCAGCCCCTCTTGGTCGGTTACTTCCCTTTTCTGAGGGTCAGCTTCCTCATCTATAAAGCAGAACCCTCGGGAATGTCTATCACTTACCTCGAGGGCTGTTATGAGGAGAAATGAGAAAAAAGTGACATGGTGGCATTTTACAGGCTGTAAAGCAAGGAACAAGCCCACTGCAAGTGTTACACGTCAGGACTCCAGAAGTCGGCTGAGTCACAGCCCCATCTGAAACCTGCTGATACACCTTGAACAAGGAGGATGCCAGTGACAACAAGGCTATGCCAGAGCAGCTAACTTCCAGAACTGAAGTCCTGTGTCTGGTGTTCTTCTAGTGAGAAGTGAAGTTGAAAGTCACTCAGTCGTGTCCAACTCTTTGTGGCACCATGGACTATACAGTCCATGGAATTCTCCAAGCCAGAATACTGCAGTGGGTAGCCTTAATACTGCAGCCTTTCCCTTCTCCAGGGGATTTTTCCAACCCAGGGATGGAACCCAGGTCTCCTGCATAGCAGGCGGATTCTTTACCAGCTGAGCCACAAGGGAAGCCCTTGCAAGCACCTTATGTAACACCGATACATATCAATTCACTGACGCCTACAGCAATCCTATGGGACAGATCTGTCTCTGTTGTGTAGACGAGCAAACTGAGAGGGTAAAACACTTGCTCAAGACAACACAGTAAGTAGGTAGTCGAGATGGGACACAAACTCAGGCAGTTTGACCCTAGAGCCTACACTCTCTAACATTATCCTATGTACTTAACTGTCATGAGCCTCAGTCTCTCAACTGTGAAATGGGAATAACAATAATGACACTGACTTGCAGGGCTGGTCACGGATTAAGTGGGATAACACAGGTAAGTAAACAGCCTAGCACAGCATCAGTCGCAGAGTAGAGGTTTAATGAAGGATGATTTTGTTTCTTTACTCACTAGAAATTTCTTTCTAGGAGCTCTATGAACAAAACACACAAATTTGAGGGGATGATTTATTTTTACTCATCCATTTGTTAAGTATCTGTTTAAAAATATGTAATATTTAAACCAATCTTTAAAGTCAATGAAACCATAATATTGAAACCAGGGTGGGAGAGCAGCCAGTTTCTTTCCTTTCCTTTCCGGGAATTGCCTCAATTCCCGGAAAGGGAGGCCTGTAAGAAAGAAATGTGGAAGAACCTTCTGACAAGTGCTGGAGAGGGGAAACTCTCAGGCCCATATCAAAGAGCAATCAAAGTGACTTCAAGGCACAAACGATCACACATCACGTCCAGATGCTTTACACAGGATCCCCAATTCTCCCAAGCTGCAAACCTGGGTGGCACAGAATCTGCTCTGCATTAGCGACCGGAGGCAGATGGCTCAGGCAAGTGAGAACCCCTCTGAGGCTCCATGCCAGAGCAGCTGAGCCAGGATCTGATGCCAAAACCCCCTCGACCGTGTCGTGCTCTCTCAAATTCTACTGCTCCCCCTGCCTGGCATGCTTCCCGCCCTCCTCTGCTGTCTCACTAATTCAAACCTTGGCTCCTCTCTGCAGCCTTTCCTGGCCCCTGCGCCTGAGGGGCCAAGTTGGCTGCTCTGTCCTTGGCGATCCCCGAGACTCGTTAGTGAGGTTATTAGAGCACTCACACTGCATGTGGTAATTTATGAAAATCCACCCCACAGAGAATGCAAGCACTGGGTTTCACTCTTTCATGTGCTTCTAGTACCTGGTACAGAGTAGCTTATCAAACAAACTGATGATTTATGAGTGCAGGTTACTGAATAAATCTCATAAATCAACTGGTTCACTTTTTCCCCCTCTGGTTTATATCCTCTTATAATATCTCTGCAAGCACTTATTCCAGTTTAAGGTAGATTTCCCCCAGTCTGCACTTCAGAAGGCCTCTTAAAATGTCCTGACCATGCACAGAGCCTTAGTTTTACCCCACGTCTGGCTTCCTCAATCATTGTGAACATCTGTCCACTATCCTGGTCATTCTTTTTAGAATTCCCTTTGGTTTCCCCCTGTCCTTCCAAATATGTGGTGCTCTGCATGAAAGGACACAAGTGAGCAGGACCAAAATCAAGTATAGATTAAAATTACCCTACTAAATTCCTAGGGAAAGTGCTAGGTAGAAAGACTCAGTGAGCCCCGGGTGGCCAATTCCCCCCCTGCCATGGAGCAGACAACTGCAGAGCATCAGTGAGATGAACTGAGCCTGAATTTAGGATCCCTGTTGTGGGGAAAAAACATGCACGTTTAAATATCAGAATCCCATTTAAGTAAGAAACCAGACTGAGGAAACAGCAGGTGTATTCTCCCTGCTGTCAGGATCACGAGGCATACACTCACTGCATGGGAATCAGCCCCACTATAAATCTCGTGTGTGTGTGTCTGATGCAACTTCCTGAATGAGTACAGAACTTCAAGAGTGATCAGAGACAAAGAGAATGGAACTACCATTGCCCTCATTTCAGGCATCCATCCATTTAGCCCACTTATGGGCATATATTCTCAGTTTTCCTTCCCATCTAGTCAACTTTCTCCTTCATTTCTTTGTTAAGTCACTTTTAGAATTTAACTTCAGAGGTTTTTAACCTAGAGTTCAGAACCTCTGAAACGAAGTGAACAGTCTGCCTACACACAGCATGTAGTTCGAAGTAGAATAACCAGGTTTTGCTACTTTCTCAAAGGGGCCCAAGACACCCAAAGGCTAAGGACCACTGTCCTCAGTGTTTACCATGTAAACTGCAAACAGGGCTCTGAGTTTTTGTTAAGGGAAAGTACCTCATCTATTTCACAAATACTACAATCTAAAGCAAAGGGACGAGGTAACCTATGACCTCCTCTAGAAAAAGGGCTGGGAGTGAGCAGAACAGAACTGCCCATTCCACAGCAGAGTAGGACAGTGTAGGGGAAAACGAAAAGGACTGTATCACAAACTCTTCCTCCCTCTTTCTATGGAAGTTGAACCTTGAGCTCATTGTGAAAGGCTCCACTGTTCCCCAGGAGCACAAGAGGCCCTGAAGAAACCGGGGACAGTTTTGGGATGAGGGATGGAAAGAGCAATTACAGAGCTACATGACAATCCCTTGGGCCACTGCGAAGTCATCTCACAGATGAGACCAGAATACACTGACTTTGCAGTTTGTGGGGAGGGCGGCATCGTGCACGACAGCCAGCCCTGGAGCAGCTCAGAAGAGCAGGGGCCTTCTGGGCGCCTGGAATATTACCAAGGTGGGGTATCACCCACCATGCCCTGGCACCTGAGTGTGGATGACAATGGCCTTGGACTGTCAAGTTTCCAGAGGACAAGAAAATGCTTGTCTTTCCCCTCTAAATGATAAGATGAACATTATCTTAAAAGGCAAAGAGGACATTAATCTACATTAAGCCAGGCATAAGCTACTTAGGAGTTCAAGGTGAGATACTGTGGATGGAGATGGACTACTTAGAGACCTCACCAGTGAGAAACAGGACTGCTGCTGCTAAGTCGCTTCAATCGTGTCCGACTCTGTGCGACCCCATAGATGGCAGCCCACCAGGCTCCCCCGTCCCTGGGATTCTCCAGGCAAGAACACTGGAGCAGGACAGCCAACATCAAAGTGCTGAAAGTCAAGCTATGACTCCAAACAGGCAGTGGCTCAGCCAGGATCTCTAGTCCTTACAGAAGTTGTGAGTCACCAGGGCTTTGGGTCAATAGATGCAATGAAATGCACAACTCCGTGGTCCTAAGACTACTCCTCATCCCCGAAGCCAGGGTTTCCAACACTCTGGGAAAAAGCTGGTAACAATACTCAATAAACGCTAAACCTAGCAAAAGATGGCAATACGTACCGGGCGGCAGGAATCACTGCAGAGGTGGCCACTGGAGCCAGGAGCTGAGACTGCCCAGTGCAGCTCCAGCTCTTAAATAGTCTTGCTCTCTTTCTTTCAGTTTCCTTTTCAAAAAAGACTCTTTTCTTCTTTTTTGGTTTCCTTTTTGCCCCACCCTCTACCACTTGCATGTAGGAGTTTCTTATAAACGACCCAGTTTCTCAGAAACACTTCAACCTCATGACCAACCTCTTGGAGGGCGGGGCATGCAGGTGGAGACCAGGGAAACTCTCTGGAGAACCAGGCTGTTAGCTGGTCATTGCATCAGCCACCCTACACCTCAGGCTGGCCTTCCCATAACCTCCTCGCCCTGTTTCTGTTCCCCCGTTCGCGGCATCAGTGTGGAGAACTGTGTATGTTATGCGGTGACAGCGGGGGAGGGCGGGTGGAAAAGCAGATGACAAATTCCTCGCTGCCGCCGCTGCTCACAGAGGCGACGCAGGGCACTGGAAAGACCGCTGAGTTCTGGGATGAGACCTGGGTATTCAATCCCAGTTTGGGCGTTTCCTTGTTACAAGACCTCGCGCAAATCACATCACCTTTCTGCATCACCCTCCGTTTCTTCACTTGTGAAATGGGCAAAAGAGCAGCCTCCTAACTTCACCGTTGGAGGAGGGCAGGGCAACCCACTTCAGTATCCTTGCCTGGAGAATTCCATGGACAGAGGAGCCTGGTGGGCTACAGTCCGTGGGGGTCGCAAGGGGTCGGACATGACTGAAGTGACTAAACACACAACTTCACCGGGGAGGCGACTAGGTGCGATACCAGAGGCAAAGCCCCTGTCACACGGCCAACACTTAAAAGTGGGGCCTCATCCTTTAGGGAAACGAAACAGGAGGGAGACGATGAAGGTCCGGTGCCGCTGCGAGTGCATGACAGGGCAGGGTCGGCGGCGCTGAGGGAAAAGGGGGCGAGGGGCCAGAAGCCGGCGAGCAGAGAGCCGGGCTCTGAGGAGAACACCTCAGGGCTTGGCGTGCAAGCGGCTCCGGGAGGGCCAGATCATTGGGCTCCGCCCCGGCCTCCCCCCGCTTTTTTCATCCCCTCACTTACCGGCCCAGCCGGGCCCGTCAGCGTAGCCGGCTCAGCCACGGGTGGCCTCCTAGGCGTCCGTGGAAACGCCTTCCGGCTGGAACAACTTCCGGCTAGGCTGCGCCCTCATTGGCTCTTCGCGCGGGGCTGCCGGACGGAGGCCGCCGCTGATTGGCTGGCGGTCCCAACACAGGCGGAACGCTACTGGGTTTCAGGGCGCTGGCCGGACGACCCTCCGCAGGACCGAGAGCTTCCGGTGCGTGTGGTGAGCGGCGGGCCGGGGGCGGGAGGGGACTGCTATCTGCCGGCGGCCCGAACGCTGCCCGCCCTTTTCGCGTGTATCTGTCTCCCTGTATCTCCGGTTCCTTCCGAGCGCGCAGTGCCCTGGACGGTGCTCACTGCTCCCTCCTGACGATCCTCACCTCTCGCTCTTGACAGCCCGGCTAACTCCTATTCATTCTTCAAAACCCATCCCTGGTCGTATCTTGTTAGTGGCCTTCATCAGTCTTAGCCTCCGGCGCAGGGTCTGTGTTTTGTGTTTCATTTCAGTCTATAAGACCTAACATAAGACTTGGCACAGAGTAGGTAATCAGGAAATATTTGTTGAATGACAACATCCTATTCCTTTTACGTTCTCTGTGTCCCCCCTCTCACTGGGTTGTATTTCACAAATATTTCTAGATGCTGGTGATTTAAATAGTGAACAAAACACAGAAAGTTCTATGTTTTGGTGAAACTGACATGTTGATGACTGTCCATGGCACTCTCCCCGCTTTTATAGCCTTATTTTTCCAAAGACCTGACTTTTTCTTCTGGCTGTTCTTCTTGGTTTACTGGCTCCTTCATTTCCATAAACAAAACAAAACAAAAAAACTTCCTTTCCCCCTCCTTTGCCTTAGACACATAAAAGGCAGCAAACAGTTTTCTCTAGAGTTTATTTTGTTCTCCGTTTTCGCCTCTTTTCCATGACTTGTCCTTGCCGCCTTCTCTCCCACCCCATTTTGATCAGTTTTGTTGGTTCCATCGCCTCTGGTTCCTTGCCTTAAGATGATCGTTTTATGCCTGAGGCCTGCCCTGGCCTCCCAATTGCAGGGAAACTGCAATCCCAAGTCCACCATCACGCCTCCTTTTCTTTTCTATCCTGCCTTTCTCCTTAGGATTTCTCACCTCCGGACATGCTCTGTTTCACTTGGTTCTGGTCTGTCTGTCTGCACTGGCATCTGAGCATGGTGAGCTGGGGCTTGGCTAGTAGCGCCTGTGCCGTTGGTATTTGTTGAAGGACGGAATGAAATGTACATGAAGCAGATAGGAAGCCCTAACATCCACTTGCCTGCATTCATTCAGTCCTTGCTACCTTGCCTAGTAGGAATTGGGCCCCATAGGAAGTGGGCCTCATGGCCTCTACTCTTCATCTTTTCCCACAGACCTCTTTAGTTCTGGCCACCTGCCTCTCCGTTGACTGGACAGCTGGGTGGTTAGGAGTCCATCCTAAAGGCTGAGAACAGGTGCCTTTGTGGTGGGAACCTGCTGGGTTCCATTTGGCGGGATGACATGGGATACTGTGGTGAGTTGGGCTGTGCATAGGAATTGAGACAGATGAGCTGTCTGATTAGGTTTTAGGACCGGACTGAGTCATTAAGGAAATGCCAAATCCTTTGCAGTGCAACTGTCCCATTAGTTTATAATTAGTCCATTGTATTAGCTCCATTTGAGATGGGCTGGCTCAGGTTTGGAGTTTTATTTAGACAGGGCCTCTGTGTGTGGGTGTTCCCTGCCTGGCTTGGGCTGCAGATGAAGTTGGATTATTGGAGGAGGCAGACCACAGAACAATTTTTGGGTGATGATGTAACTTGTTTGGCAGTGGAACCTATCAGGCAAATGGTACCCCTTATGGGAAAGGTGAAAAAGTGAAAGTGAAGTTGCTCAGTCGTGTCCGACTCTTTGCAACCCCGTGGACTGTAACCTACCAGGCTCCTCCGTCCATGGGATTCTCCAGGCAAGAATACTGGAGTGGGTTGCCATTTCCTTCTGCAGGGGATCTTCCCGACCCAGAGATTGAACCCGGGTCTCCCACCTTGCAGGCAGACGCTTTAACCTCTGAGCCACCAGGGAAGCCCACGGGAAAGGTGGGGATGGTTGATTCCAGGGGACATGAAACGCACCGTCCAGGGGAGGACATGAGTGATAGACAGGCTGTCTGGAATGGTATAACCGAGGCCCCCCAGGGAATCTTCAGGTCTCACCTGACCCCACGTGTGGGAAGAGGAGCTCAGGATGGTCTGTTAAGGTAGGACACTCGGGCTTTCTCTGAAGTTGCTTGCTGCTGGAGCTTTGGGTGCTGCTCCACCGCGCCCTCTGCTGTCTTGGACGTGCGCAGCACCTTTGTTTTCCTCTTGATTCGGCTTAGTGTTAACTAACTGCCCAGCGTTGAATTCCAGGAGGTGCTTCTTTGTAGAAATTCCTTGGCTTCAGTTGATCGTGTGTGATGGTTCAGAATTACAGGAAGAGTTTTTAAGAAAGGGGAAATAGACTGTTGTGTGGTTCCGCGTGTTTGGAGTGAAACAGGCGGATTTGGATCACACCCTGGGAACTGGGGGGGAGCCAATGCCTCGAGTACCTCGGCCCTGTGCTGTAGGTCTGTCTGTCTACACTGGCTTGTAGTTGAGATGGGATGTCTGGGGAAGAGCATTCTAGGCGGAGAGAACAGAAGGAAGGCCTGGAGCGTTTTTGCCACGTGGCGGGTCCTGGTCGTCTTTCTGTTCCAGCGTGTTCAGAATTAACTTCGTTCACGTTGATGAGTGCTTGCTCTTCTCGTTTGTTATAAACCGCGCTGCAGCCCCTCTGAATACCTATTCTGCAAACATGTGCTAGTGTTTGTGTAGGATAGAGTTCTAATGTGGGGTTGTTGCAGTAAAAACTGTTTAAATTTGTAGTAGATCCTCCCCAAATGGGCCTGTCGAAAGGCCTCCTTAAAGCCATGAGTCTTTCTGTGCAGGCATCCTGTGTCCATTGAGTCAAGTCCTCCTTTATGTCTTTCAGTAAATTTAGTTTTCTTTGTGTAGGTCTTGCTATTTTTGTTATTGTTGTTGTTAGATTTTTCCCAGATTTTCCATAGTCTTCATTTTAAAAAACTGTATCTTCTAACTAATTATACTTGGTACATAGACGAGGTCTCATTTTTTTTTTTTTTTTGGCTGTGCTGGGTCTTGACTGTGGCACCTGGGTCTTTGCTGAAGGGTGCAGGCTTCTCCAGTTGTGGGGCAGGTCTCTCTCTCTATTTGCAGCAAGTGGGCTTAGTTGCCCCGTGGCATTTGGAATCTTAGTTCCCCAACCAGGGATCAAACCCATGTCCTCCGCATTGGAAGGCAGATTCTTAACCACTGGACCACCAGGGAAATCCCAAGGCCTCATTAAAAAAAAAAATCATTAAATTCATTTATTTTTAATCGAAGGATAATTGCTCTGCAGCGTTGTGTTGGTTTCTGCCAAACAGCAGCACGAATCAGCCGTGGGTATACCTATGTCCCTCCCTCTTGCCATTGAGAAGGCAGTGGCACCCCACTCCAGTACTCTTGCCTGGAAAATCCCATGGACGGAGGAGCCTGGTAGGCTGCAGTCCATGGGGTTGGGAAGAATCGGACACAACTGAGCGACTTCCCTTTCACTTTTCACTTTCCTGCATTGGGGAGCAAAATGGCACCCCACTCCAGTGTTCTTGCCTAGAGAATCCCAGGGACGGGGGAGCCTGGTGAGCTGCCATCTGTAGGGTCACACAGAGTCGGACACGACTGAAGCGACTTAGCAGCAGCAGCATCACTCTCATGGGTATTTCAGTCTTGGGTTTGTTCGGTGGCGCATTTGCTTTTAACTGCATGTGGTAGGAGGCGCTCTGCCACGCACATCTTCTGACACTCGACTCTGCTTGGCCTCAGGGAAGCTCGCCCTTGAAGGACGACGTGGAACAGTGCCTTTGATGGCTTCGCTGGTGGCCTACGAGGATTCGGACTCAGAGGCCGAGACCGATCCTGCGGGCGGTTTCCATCCTGCTGGCCAGATGGAAGACACATCGGCTGCGCTCAGACCTCCGGGCCAGGATTTTGGATCCAGGGTCCTGGATGCGACAGGTGGGCGGGCACCGTCCCCGGAGCGTGGCCCTCATAATGACCCCGCCGCGTGTCGTCTCCCACTGGCTCGGCTCTGGAGCCAGGACCCGGGGTCCTGCCCCATCCAGAGACTGCGATGGCCCAGGCCGGAGCCTGAGGCCGCCCTCCCCGCCAGCCCGCCGGCTCGCCCCTCCCTGTGGAACCGCCAGGCCCCTGCGGGCCACGTGCCCCTGGCAGCTGCCCGCTCGAAGCAGGTGAGAGTCTTCTGGGAACCTTCCGGCTCCCCCGAGCTGTCTCTCGATGCCCGAATGGGGTCTGAAGGCCCAGGGAAAGGCGGCAGCTCCCTGCAGAGGAAGCGGCGTGAGGACTGTGTCATACCTTATACCCCAAAGAGACTAAGGCCGCTGCAGGCACTAAGCACAGAAACAGACAGCGGTAAGGACACAGAGGCCCCGGGTCCCCGCGCTGGCCGTGTCCCGGCCCCACTCTGTGTGGCCCCCGAAGCATCCGAGTTTATCCAGCCGTATCTCGACAGTCAGTACAAGGAAACCAAGATTCCCAAGAAGGTACTCTTCCATCTGCGGGGCCACCAGGGCCCCGTCAACAGCGTCCAGTGGTGCCCAGTGTCTGCCAGGAGCCACATGCTTCTGTCGACGTCTATGGATAAGACCTTCAAGGTGAGACCTTGAGTGAAGTGGCTCTTGGGAATGAGCCACTGGGAAGTTTTGTTATTCCCAGTGGCGAGGTCGGCCTGGTTGCAGGCCGGATGTTTCTTTCTGGGAATTCCTGGGATTCTCTTTGTTGCCCTTGGGAGAAGGCTCTCTGTTGCTTGCTTGGATGGCTGGTCTGTTCTGCCCCTGCAGCCCCTCCAAGGTTGCCTTACCCAGGCCATTGGCGGTAACTAGTCCAGACCCCACGTGGGTCATCCTCATGGGGGCCACCAAGGACGCCCAGACCCTCTCTCGCCCTGGGAGGGGGAGGTCGCTGAGTGAGAAGGGAGGAAAGTGGGCCCAGATCTCGGGGACTCGGGGCCATCCTTGGTGACCCCGGCTGAGTGCGGAGCAGGGGTAGCTCCGTGCCTGGCGCTGCGCTGGGTGCAGAGGGTGGGAAGGCCCCTGGACCTGACCCTGGCTTCTGAACCAGTACGCGGGGGTAGGGGCTGTGGAGAAGCGGAGAGGTGCTCACAAGCCTGGGTTGGGGCTGTGAGCTTGGGGCCCCAGGGGGTCCCATGGTTGCAGGTGCCTGGCGGGGGGCCGGAGGGGGGGACGCAGCTGCCCAGCAGGGAGGGCTTGGCGAAGGAGCGGGTGGGCCTTTGGGTGGGCTGGGCGGAAGACGTTTTTGGCTCTAAGCAGGGGAGGCTGTGAGGGGCCCACAGGGGCAGGGGGTGGGGGGAGGCGGTGGGAAAGAAGGCAGCGTCACACCAGGCAGGGCCTCGAGTGCCCTGCTGGGGAATTCTGGTTTACACAGAAACTTTCTAGGTTGTTATTTATTTATTTTAAAAGCTCCATTAGAAAACAAAAGGTCCTGGGCTCCCCTGAGGTGCAGTAGTAAAGAACCCGCCAACCCGTGCAGGCGAGGCAGGGTCAGTCCCTGGTGTGGGAGGATCCCAGGTGCCACCTGGCAACTAAGCCCGCATGCCACAGTTATCAAGCCTGTGCTCTGCCACGAGAGAAGCCTCTGCAGCAAGAAGCCTGCAACTAGAGAAAGCCCACGCACAGCAGCAAAGGCCCAGCATGGCCAAAAACGCATAAGTAAATAAAGTTATACACACATACACAGAAAGCTCCTGAAGTAAGGCAGACTCACAGAAGCAGTGCCCAGGAGCACAGGTGGGCAGTGTGGCAGGGGTGTCCCACCCGCCAGGAAGCTGCCTCTGGTCCCCGGACTGTCCTCTCTCTGTCCCCACCCCCAGGGGAGCCCAGGAGATCTTTGCTTTTAATGGCGCTTTTAAAGGTGGAGGTCTGTTTAATGGACCTGCACACCCCTGCACCTCCTCTCTTCAGCGCCCAGCAAAGCACAGCGCATGTGCCTGCATGCTAAGTCACTTCAGTCGTGTCTGTTGCTTCGCCACCCCTGCGCCTCCTCTCTTCAGCGCCCAGCAAAGCACAGCACATGTGCGTGCGTGCTAAGTCACTTCAGTAGTGTCTGTCGCTTCGCCACCCCATGCACTGTAGCCCGCCAGGCTCCTCTGTCCATGGGATTCCCCAGGCGAGAATACTGAAGTGGGTAGCCAGTTGCTTCTCCAAGGGATCTTCCCAACCCAGGGACTGAGCTCATGGTTCTTTACCACTAGGGACACCTGGGAAGCGAAACCCAAGCACAGTACATCAGTTCAATTCAGTTCAGTTCAGTCGCTCAGTCGTGTCCGACTCTTTGCGACCCCATGGACTGCAGCATGCCAGGCTTCCTTGTCCATCACCAACTCCCGGAGCTTTCTCAAACTCATGTCCATCGAGTCAGTGATGCCATCCAACCATCTCATCCTCTGTCGTCCCCTTCTCCTCCTACCCTCAGTCTTTCTCAGCATCACGGCCTTTTCCAGTGAGTCAGTTCTTTGCATCAGGTGGCCAAAGTATTGGAGTTTCAGTTTCACCATCAGTCCTTCCAATGAATATTTAGGACTGATCTCCTTTAGGATTGACTGATTTGATCTCCTTGCAGTCCAAGGGACTCTCAAGAGTATTCTCCAACACCACAGTTCAAAAGCATCAATTCTTTGGCGCTCAGCTTTCTTTACAGTCTTAACTCTCACATCCATACATGACTACATGAAAAACCATAGCTTTGGCTAGACGGACCTTTGTCGACAAATTAATGTCTCAGTACCCAGTAGGTGCCAAATACACGTGATCTGAACAAAAGCTGCCTGGGGAGAAGGTGGCTTTGGAGCTGTGGCTCATGGTTGTGGAGGAGCTGGTCAGCGGCCCGGCTGCCCAGTTCACGTTCCAGGGTCTCATCTGTGGGGGCCTGATTTGCTCAGTACCTGGGCCACGAGGCCATGTGAGAATCACTTCCAATGCTCTGGCACAGGGCAGGAGCCCCACAAGTGCTCACTAGACATCGGCTCCCCACCCCCAAAATTGTCCTCACGGCTCTGGAGCCCTCCTACCCAGAACATTGTATTTGCAAGGTTTATTTTGAGCTTTTCGCATAGGAGGCATTTTCATAAGCCGAGACAGGAAGTCCAAGTGCAGTGAAGTCTTGGCAGGGAGCTCCATCGGGAGAGTCACTTTAGGTGGCGTGTTTGAGTCCCGAAACAACGTGTCCGTGCTCATGTCTGCGAGGCTGACGGAGTTCTGTGGGGACGGTGTCGGGTCCTGTCTGCAGTCTGGAGCCCTGGGGTTGGCACACACATCTCTGGTGCTTTCTTCGAGAGGCTGGGGCCCTGTGCTTGACTCAGGAGGTCCTGGCGTTCCTGGTGTGCACTGGACAGCCCCAACCCCCCACCGCAAGGCCAGGGGCTTCTCTGTTCTCCCTCTGGGAAGCCTGCAGCTCTAGGGGGCTGTGGGGGCCTGTCGCTTTGTTCAGGAGCCCCCCTGGAGGGTTCTTGGTGGGCAGTATCCCTGGTGGGTTGGCCCCTGGAGTTACTTAGAATGACCTGGGCTCGCTGGAGGACTGATTCATTTGAAAAGACCCTGATGCTGGGAAAGATTTAAGGTGGGAGAGGGGGACGACAGAGGATGAGATGGTTGGATGGCGTCACCGACTCAATTGACATGAGTTTGAGTAAGCTCTGGGAGTTGGTGATGGACAGGGAGGCCTGGCATGCTGCAGTCCATGCGGTCGCAAAGAATCAGACATCACTGAACGACTGAACTGAGCTGAATTGGGCCTGGTACCGGCTCCATACCAACAGCTTCGTGATCTCGGGCAAGGCGCTTGACCTCTCTGAGCCTCTTTCCTCTTGACAAGTTCCTGAGACCTATGGCTGAGGCTTCTGTCTGAAGCTCCCAGTTTAATGCTGGGCATGTGGTACGGTGTTTTGTGGAGGGTGGCATGCGTCCAGGTGGGCTGCCTGAAGGGCGTGGCAGCCCTTTTCTGGGACCCCGGAGGGACCAGACCGGCAGACATCGGCAGCTCAGGCTCGAGGCGGCAGGCTTCCCGGGGGTCTCGGAAGGCAGGCAGAGCTGGGTGGAGGGCTGTGGTGGAGGTAGGTGTGTCCTGGTGGGTGTCTGCCACCCGATTGCCCTCGGGGTCACGTCTCCTGGCCTGGAGCCCTGCGGGGACTGGTCTGCACCTGGCCCCGGTGGCGTGCTCCGTGGCCTCTGCCCTGGTCTCTTTTGCCCAGGAAGTTTAGATTTCCTAAGGCCATCCCATGAGTTTTGGAACGGAGGGCATCTGAGTGAAGCCGTTGACTTGGGCGGTGGTTCTGTCGTGTAGCGGGTGTCAGTGGAGTAGATGAGCACCCCCTGCGCGGGGCATGGGGGAGGCCCAGTGGAGGGGACCTGGGAGCCGCCAGCCGGCAGTGACACAGCACGGCCACACGGGGGCGCAGTTGGTCCACCTTGGGAGGCCTCTCAGGCGCAGGGACTGTGTTCCTGGAAAACCCACCCTCTGGGGGCAGTTCTCCGAGACCCCCTCCCTGGCTGCCAGGCTGCCTGCCAGTCCCGTCCCGGGGAGGGTGGTGTGTGCTGCAGTCAATGACATGGTCTCGGGCCACTTGCTTGCGGCCAGGAGCCCTGTCCACTGCGCTGTCCATCTCTTACGGCGGAGTGGCAACAGAGGTGCCCCCAGGGGCAGTGTGGCTGCTGTCCTGGCCATGGGGGTCCATGTCCCTTGACCTTCTTACTTGAAGGTGTCTTGAAAATCAGGGCGTTTATAAGCATTAGAGGCCAAGGGTCCAGGGTCCTTTCTGCTTTATGACATCTGGCAGTTTTCAGTGACGGAGTCTCATGGCAAATTGACGTTAAGCGACTGTTCTGTGAGAATACGATGTGGCAGGGCTGGAGGAGCCAGAACGGAAGGCGGGTGGGGAGCAGCTGGGGGCCAGGGCCCTCCTGGCTGAGACCTTGGTCGTGCTGGGCCCCCAGGGGTGTGTGTCAGTCCTGGCAGGATGGTGTTATTTTCCCTCCCTGGTGTCAGCAGGTGGACAGCATGGGGGTCCTTGTGGTCTGGTATGAGAATGAGGGGCGCATGGGAGGCATGTGGGTGTGGAGTCTGGAGTGGGGCGGGGGTGCAGGCGGGGCTCCGGGGTGGACAGCAGATGGTGGGTGACCAGAGAAGGAGCTCGAAGAGGTGGACTGCTCGAAGCAGCCCCTACCCTGGGCTCCCTTTTGAGGGTGCCTCCCCCGCTTTTGCTTTGGCTGTGTCTTGCAGCATGCCGGATCTTAGGTCGCTGGCCAGGACCTGATCCATGCCCCACCGGCAGTAGAAGCCCAGAGTCTTAACCATTGGCCACCAGGGAAGTCTCCCTCCACCCATCTTTTTTGGTTAAAGTTTGCCAGAGTGCCTTCTTGTCCCCCACCTGGTCAGGAGGGCTGGGGTCACAGGACTTGGATTCTGACCGTCCCTCTGCCGCCGACTGGCTGTGTGACCTCAGGCAAGTGACTCACCTTCTCTGAGCCTCAAGCTCTATATATAAAGACCCAAGGATGCATAACCTGCTGGGTTTTTGTGAAAAAACAAATGATGTTGGTTCTGAATTACCTGGTGTGACTCCTGGCTCTTGGCGGGCGCTCACCGTGTGCTCATTCTGGCTCCCTCTGGGAATGCTCTCCCTTCCTCACCATGGCACGGTATCTCATGCCAGCGTATCTCATGCCAGCGACCGGGCCATGGAGCTGTGCCTGCTAGGTCTTGCAGACTTTTAAGCCTCTTGAGCAGGGGAACTGTGTGAAATCCGTTTTTACATTCTCCATAGCACCTGGCACTAGGTTTTGTACCTGTTAAGTGATCCAAAAAGATTGAGAACGTTGTTTTGAATTTTCCTTCCAGCCTCTGGGGAGGGGATCGCACACATGCTCTTTGCCACTAGGGGGCACAGTAAGACAGGGTGAGTCGCTCCCCAAGCTTCTAGACCGTGGAAGAATCCTTGATTCAAGGTAACATTGACTGAAATACGGTTTATTTTCTGATCAGGAGGAAAAAACACAACACAATCCATCTGATTAATCTAAAGAACGTGGAGTGCCAGTTCCTTCATCTCCTTAAAAACGTAGCCTCGGAATTCATAAATTTCAATTGGGTACGTTACAGTGGAAAGATACTCATTTTAATATGTTCTAAATGTTCCGTGAGCTGTAAAATATGCTTGTATTAGTTTTGAAAAATTTACAGCTAGAGAAATTAAGTAAAACAAAACAATGACTCATAACTGCCACCGATGCTCCGTTCTCTCTCCCGCCCGCCCCTCCGGCCCCCTCCCCGCGCCTCCAAGTTCTCTCTCCCGCCCGCCCCTCCGGCCCCCTCCCCGCGCCTCTGTTCTCCGTGGTTGTGGTCCCAGCGCGAATACCCTCCTGTGCACTCTGTTCATTTCCCTGTGTCCTTGTTTGGCTCAACAAGCTTGAATACCCACTGCATGTTAAGGTAGAATTCAGACTTTGAAGCCCTTTTTTGAAGGGAAAAGTAAAAACGTCTTGTGCTTTTGACCAAACATGGGCAGCCCTGATTGGCAGCCCCCCTCGCAGAGCCCTCTGCCAGACACCAGGAAGACCCCCAGAGGCATCCGGGCATGTTTCTTGCTGCCTGGGACCAACTTTGAAATGCAGAAAGCAGGAAGGGGGAAGGCGAAAGCAGAGATCCCTGACAGTCCTCTCCCCAGCCAGCGGCTCATTAGCACAGGGCCCTCCCTGGTTGGGGCCAGCGTGTCCCCGGTGTTTACTGCCTGCGGCATCCGGCTGGTGCCCGAGTGCACGTCTCAGGGTTTGGAGTCTGTGCCTCCCCCCCACCCCGTCTTTTGCGCCAGAGCATTTTTATACCTCGTTAGAAACTTTCCCCAAACATGTTTTTTCTGACCGTCTTCAGATTCCGAACTTTGTTTGGTCATTTCCATGCTGTGTCCTGCGTTTCCTGCCTTTGTGTTTCAGACAGTACTGTGCCGAGCACGGCCCCACGTTAGTGCGGGCTTTTTTGCTGCCTTCATGCAGCGAAGGCGGGCTTTGCCCTGCTCCCAGTCTGCAGCTACAGCCCTGTGGGTGTTGCTGAGTAGAACCAGGTTGTGCGCCAGCCTCTGTCCGTGCCTTTGTTACAGCAGACTCCTGGGTTCCCAATCCCCACGCTGCCTGGTAGCTGTCTGACTTGGGGGACAATCACCTAGCCTCTCTGATACCCTGTTTTTCTCAATGGTAAAATGGGGATAATGGCTACCAGTTGGAAAAGGGGTGAGAAGATGCAGCCCAGTGCCTAGCAGTGGGCAGGGCTGAAGACAGGCTCCCAACTTCCCTGCTCCCGGATCTGTTCATTGAAAAGCAACCGGAGGAGCGACGAGTCACCCCCAGTCCTCTGACTGGATGCAGCTCTCTCGTTCTTGTGAATCTTTTCCCAGTCTGTCTATCGATAATGTATTTTTCAAGAGTTTCGATGTTACTGTTCCCGAGGTAGATACTTTTAAAATTTAAAAAGCTTTTGAGATTGTACCCAGCCACTCAGCTGCTCCCTTTTCATGCACTGCGCACTTGGAAGTTCCTCCTGGAGGGCTGGCTCCCTGTCTCTGAACTGCTGGCACCCGAGCGCCTTGTGGGTGAGAACAGGCCCAGCTGCGTCTGCCAGTCCGCAGAGTGTTTTTGTGTCTGAGCCTCCGACAGGGCGGCGGGTGGGGGGCAATGTCATCGTCATGCCCAAGGAAACCCAGGAGCGTGAGGGCCGGGCGGGCGTGCCCGAAAGGTGGGCCACGGACCCCTGCCCATGGCACAGATGAGAGGGAGGGGAGTGCCGATCATCCCGGGGTGCCCACCCCCTGCTAGGCACAGCCCTAGGGCCTCCATCTCGTGTTCACAGCAGGTGTATGGGGCCAGCGCTGTTCTTCCCATTTCACGGGTGAGGAAGTTGAGGCCCAGAGGGTTAAGGGGCTTGTCCACGCTCACACAGCTGGCCATCAGGCTCCAGAGCTCGAGCACGCAGAGCCAGAGAGCCTGCTCTGCTGCCCTGCCCCTGAGAATGAAGGGCGGAAAAGCAGCCCCGTCTCGCGGTGGTCCCCAGCGCTGTCCAGCCTCGGAGCCCTATGGTTCCCGTAAAAGGGGCGTGAGGAGATGAGGTGATTTCCGCAGGGACTTGGATTTGCATTTTTATGTATTACAGGACCCCGCTGATTTATCGTTGTTAGCGTATCTGATTATATTAAGGTGTCTTAGATGTGCTTTGTAGAAAGTAATATATCTCAGATTCAAAGACAAGGAATTTATGGATTCAAGTGCCAGAGTGAGGGTTTTTATTTCAGTTTTGAAAGAATTATTCTTGATGGATTTTACAAAATGCGATTGAGAAATGGTTTGATGTGTGGAGTGAGGAGTCTCGGGGCATTATGTAGATGATTGCAATTTATTCCAAGCACGAGGCCAATCTATTGGAAATGAGAGCCGTGCAGCTGGGGAGGAGGGCTGGGCTGCGGCGGTGGGCGGCTGGTATTCGGGGGCTGAACGGTTAACAGCGCATCTCGGGTAATTAGGTGAAGGCGAGGAGAGAATGGGTGGTGTGTGGGTGCGTGCGTGTGTGTGTGCACTCTTGCACGCAGAGATCATCTCTTCCATCTGCACTTGATGGAAGCCCAGAGAGGGGAACACACTTGCCCGGGGGCACACAGCGGGGTCAGGTGTAGGAAGCGTTCAGCCACCTCCTTCTCTGCACCCTGTGTCTGCTGCTCTCTGTTCCCACCCTTGGAGTGTTCTTCCAGGGAGAGTTCACCACCATCTCAACGATAACAGGGCAGGGAGCGAGGGCTTCAGGCTGGTCGAGCCAGCAGGGCTGCCGAGCCTCCAGGAAGAGCTGTGATTCTGGGCTGGAACCCTCTCCTCGTGGGAAGTGAAGTTTTGACACTCCTCTCCTCCATATGAAAGCTGCGACGTTTCTGAGGCCAACAAATGAGACATTTCCCACTTCTGTGCTTGCCAGAAGGGCCTTGTAAGCTTGTGCCTGCCTCACAGGAAAAAAAACCCTGGGTTGAAAGAGGAATAAGAAAGAAAATTGTGGCAGAACCCAAGCTGTGCTTTCTGCTCTTGGAGAACTTTATTCGGTTTAGACTTAAACAGCTCGGTGTCCCTGGTGCGGGATGCTGACGGGGAGAAAGCAGCTCCATGTGAAGGTGCAGCCTCTGTCCTCGGGGAACCAGCCTCATCCAGGCCCAACCCACGTCATTAAGGAAAGAATAGAGCAATTGGGGAAAATGCTTTTAATGTAATTGAAAAATGCAGATTGCAAAGTTGGCACACTTAGAAGTTGAGCCTAGCAAATTATTTCTTGCTGCTTTTAAAACTTGGACCCAGAAGACTCTTGAAAGGCCCCTGTCTCGTGCCCAGGGATGGCATTGTCCTTTTCCTTTAAAGAAAAAAAAAAAGAAATGTAAGAGGTAAGCGTAGACCCTCCGCTCAGACATAGTGATTGCGAACATTCTACCGGTAGTGCGTCCAGCCTTTTTCCCACGTGCGTCAACGATTTTAATCATACCCCTAGGTACTTTATTTTTGTAACCAGCAATTAAAAATTCCATGGAGGTCATTTCCTCTCCCAGTCGCTAGTATTTTTATCCCTGAAAAGAAGGAGTGGGTAAGTCACTCCAATCAATCCTCTCCCCCCAACCCCTGCTTCTGCCGTCTGGCGCCTCTCCCAGACAAACGGACGCGGCCCTAGCGAAGACCCCGGGAACCGGGCGAGCGGGGCAGGATGTGGGGACCAGAGCCCTGGACCGAGGCCAGCGGGGTCGGCCCAGCACCCCTGGAAGCTTTCCTTTACATGGCTTCCCTTTGGCCAGCTTCCCGAAGTTTCTTTACGAGATAAGAGAGAGCAGGCATGCCTCAGCTACCTCCCCCCGCCCACCCCCACTCGAGGTGCCCTGACCCAGAGTGA
The DNA here is from genome assembly GCF_042477335.2 of Ovis canadensis. Taxonomy (NCBI): domain Eukaryota; kingdom Metazoa; phylum Chordata; class Mammalia; order Artiodactyla; family Bovidae; genus Ovis; species Ovis canadensis. Next base: position 78,689,719 of record NC_091262.1, read on the forward strand.
CACAGAGCCCGTTAGCTCTGCTTGGCCAGGGCTCCTGGAGCCGATCCAGGCCCGGCCTCCCTCCCGAGGATGAGACGTGCGGACCTCGGCGCCTCGCAGAGAACAGGGGCCGCGCGGAGATATCGAGAGCCCCCAGGGCTGTTGCCTGGCAAGGGCTCTGACTCTGGCACTCTGATTAATTGGATTATCCAGGTGTTCCTGGATTGAGCTAATTTTTTAGTATCTAATTTTCTATTGCTTTGCCTTCCTGTTTTATTTTTTCTGGGGGAAAATCTCCACTTTTATCTTTTCCATCCTTACCCACCAGCCCCCCACCTGCTGGCGATTTTATCTCTGCTGTCCTATTCCTGAGCTTTTTCCTCCATGTATTCAGAGAAGTGTTCCCTTCTATCCTCTTTTTACATTTCAAGGGTTGTTTCTTGTTTTCTGGATATTCCTTTCTAACCCTGTTTACAGTAGATTATTTTCATTGCCTACTGATAAGGTCTTTTCCTGGCTGAGTTCTTTGAAAGTTCGCCGAAAACGCTATCTGTCTCCAGGCCCTTGTCTTCTTGTTCCGGTGTCTGTGATTACGTGAGAAACATTCTGCTGTTTATTCCGATTCAGGAGGGAGATCCTGAAAAAGCTGATGTGACTGTGTGTGTGTGTGTGTGTGTGACGGTGAGGATGTTACAGAATGATGAGGTAGGCTAGACCTCCGAATGGCCACGTCTCCGATGATTGTTTCTAGGCCCGGTAAGGAACCTTCCACCCGCCCTGTGATGCGCTCAGCCCCTGCGTCCTGGTCGGAGCGAAGGCCGGGGCCTCCGTGTAGCACGCACGTTTCACTGCCGGTGCCGTCCTCCAACTGGTTTTTCACTCGCGTGCCGTGCACGTCTTTCCCCCTAAGCGCCCAGGTTCGCATCCTTCTTTTGAGGGGCTCCGTAGCCTTCCGCTCGTGGCCCACGCCACCACTTCTTGTGTAGACTTGATTGCGTCTCTTCACCCTCGACCGTGCTAAAATGATTACAACACTGGCTAAGCCAGGGGTATCTTGTTTGAGAACCAAAGGAGTTCATTTACCAGCGGCTCTCTTAGAACGGAGCCTGGCACCTCGTGAATGCTGAATAAGTGTTTGTGGTTCTCACCCATTAATCTCCTAGAGTCTTGGCATTTCTCTTACGCGAGCAATTTACATGCTAACAATATTGACCCGTCATCATAACCTGCCCCCCTCCCCGCCCCCCACCCCACCGTGTGTTGTTTGACTTATACTTAGTATCTCATTATTTTACTTATTTTTTGGTCCTGGACCTAACAGTATTTTATGGTCCAGTCTGAGGGCCTCCCCCTTTGTAATTGTCCCCTGGCCTTGGAGCGGGTCCCACTCCCCTCCACCCCCGCATCCCAGGTGCTGAGGAACAGTCGCCAGTATTCGAGCTTCATCTCGCAGTGATTAGTGGGAGCCACTTTCAGTTCTCATCATCTTTCCCCGCTCCCCACGGGCCTGGGCAGGCGGCGCGGGTGATGGATGTGTGCTGGGTGCTAGGGATCGACGGCGCGCAGGGAGCCGCCAAGCCCCGCGCGGATGCCCGCCACCGGTGGTTTAAAATGACCTTCTTCCCACTGGGTGATTCCGCAGGGCACGGATACACCACAGCCACCCAAACGATTCCTCAAAAAAGAAATGTTTTTGACCATAAAAGAAATATGCACACACTATAGAAAAAAAAAACAAAACACGACAAAAACAGGAAGGCATAAAGAAAAAAAATGCCCATTGTCTTTCTACCCAGAAGCAATGACTGCAGACGTGTCTATTTCCATCTACCCTTCAAAAACAACAACAAAAAAAACCCACAACCCTGTTGAATTCTAACTGTACGTATAATTTTAAATCCCCCCACCCCCCCATGATAGCAGCAGCCTAGTGTCGTTTATTGCAGTGGTGTTCAGTGTGTCTGCAAACCCCTGGGGGTCCTAGAGACCCTCTCATGGGGTCTATGGGGTGAAAATTATTTTCATAATAACACTAGAAGTTCCTTGCCTTTTCACTCTCGTTCTCTCATGAGTGTACGTGGAGTTTTCCAGAGGCTAGGGTATGTGTGCTGCTGCAATTGATTAAATACAGAAGCAGTTATGAGAACACAGCTGTCTTGTATTAAGCCAGCCATTAACGAGATAGCAAAAATGTAAACAGTGCTTGCTCGTTTATTTTTTATCTTGGAAGACAGTTATTTTTCATAGGAAATATGTTATCTATGTTAACATGTAACAGCTTTATTATTGTTCCTTTTACATAAATTAATAAGTATTTTTCTATGTCCTTGTTATAATTTTTAATATGCTAAATGTGGAGGGGTAAACCGCGTGTAAACAGCAGCTCTTTGGAGCCTTCCCTGGCTTTCAGTTCAGTTCAGTCGCTCGGTCGTGTCCGAATCTTTGCGACCCCAAAGATCCCTGACTTTAGAGAGCGTCAAAGGGACCGAAGGGTTTGAGAGCCAGCGGTTCACTCACATCTAGAATTTCATGGCGGGGGGCGGGGGCTGTCTGTGTTGTTAAAGACAGTGTTGCCTCCCAGCTCGGATGTGTGCCTGCAGGTCAGCCCAGGCTCTGCCACTGCCTCCACACTGCTTGGTCGGCTTTCCAAACTGGGCGACCCCTGCACGATCGTACAGGGTCCCAACCTCTCTTGGTCCCCCTTCCCCCTCCTCTCTGTTCTGCCCATTACGAAGATGAGGCGACAGCATTACAGGATGATGGGGAAAAATCTTCCAATGCCAACCTAGACTAAGAGTATGATTACCCTTTTAACACCCTCCTGTCAGCGTGTGGCCCGCACGGGCCTGTGTGTTTCACGGGGCGCGCGCACAGTTCTGCAGCCCGCTTCCCCGCTTAACATTCTCTCCCAGCCTCTCGGGCCGCAGCACCACCGGTCGCCTCCGCGTCTTTGGAGGGCCGTCAATTTCCGCGGGTTCCGTGATGCTCTATCGAGTTGATTAAATGTAATTTACTTAGCTGTCCTCGGACACTTAGGTGGTTGCTAATTTTTGCTATTATAGCTAATGCTGAAGTGGTTATCTTCATGCATGGAACCTTTTCTGTCGGATTATTTCTTTCGGATTGATTCCCATAAATGGGACTGCTGGGTCAAAGGGTTGTACATTTCCATGGGTCCAGATACATCTCCTGTCAGACTGCTTTCCAAAAGGATTATACCAATTTGCACTGCCACTGCAAAGCCTGCGTAATAACCAACTATTTTGCTTAACTATCATGCCTAGAATTTTCCTTTGGAGCCCCGAGGGGGCAAAGGCCCTTATCTAAGTGAATGTGATCTATAATTATTTAGACTAACACTGAAATTGCTTTGAGAACATTTTTAACCTGCTGAGTCTAGGATTCTGATTCGCATACATGCTAGCATTAAAAGTTTACCAAGTAGCAATTTTTCTCTCCCTGCTCGCAGTGTATTTACACAAGCCCCGGCAACCAGAGGGAAAACTCAAGAGCTTTTATAAGCAGAAGTGGTCTCTTTTCTGAACTAGTTGAAGTGTTGTTTTGAAAGGCACAAAAACACAAATTAAAACTCATTTTCATTGTCACCTTCGGGTGGAAAAGTTGTTTGTTTTCGTCTCCCATCTCTCTTCCTGTTCTTTGGCTCTCATTTCAAGTGTGTTCTGAAATGTCCTGATGCTCCGAGCCGGGCGGAGGGGGCCGGGTGGGATGCGCGGGGCTGCCCTCCGGCTCTGGCAGGGGCCGCAGCAGGGAGAGGAAGGAGGTGTCTGCTCTCGGGCTCGCAGGGGCCACTCAGCACAGGTGGGGAAGAACCTTCCAGCACTCGGAGCCGGTCGCCACGGGAGCGGCTTCCTCTGGGGGCGCTGAGGATGGGAGCGTTCGGGGCAGGCTGGGGCCCGCAGTGCTAGTGGGCAGGGAGGCCGCTGCAGGCTGGGCCAGGGGCTCCGAGGCCCCTTTCTTGGACGGCGGGTGCACAGCCCCTGGCTTGGTCCCGACTTGCGGCGCCCCTGGCCCCCGCGCTGGTTCCTGTTCCGAACGAAGCCGCGTGTCCTCCCGGGACTCGTCGGGGCTTCCGTGTTCTCATCTGTGAAATAATTACCTCACCGGGCTGTAAGGATCAGATGAGGTTAGACGTGTGAAACCACTTTGTAAACTCTAAACCCTTACAAATGGAAGGTATTATCAAGAACTCCAAGCCCGGGTTTATTCTGTAATTGCCTCCTAAGCCGCGTTCCTTAGCACGGGAGGCTTGCAATCCAATTTGCCTCCGGTTGCCTTGATTCGCTGAACAAATAATCCGGCGTGCGCCCACCGACGCCAGCAGGCTGCTCCGGGCACCTGGGCCGCCCGGGACGTGCTTGCCTATTTTCCAGCTCAGCAGCGTGACGTCGGCCGCTCGTAGTTGGGGTGTTGACCTGGGGGCGGCAGCGGCGCGCGAGCCAGGCCTTCTGGACTCGCTGCTGCGTGGCCGGGGGCGTTTCTCAGGCCTTGTTTGGGGGCTCTGTCAGCGGTGTGAGCAGCAAGGGCCCCGGAGGGTGCCTGGGTGTCAGAGTCCATGAGTGGCCCCTCCGGGTTTGTATCGGGAGGCCTGCTTCCCCCATTGCATTCTTTTCTGGGCATCTGTCCAGCCATCGATTGAACGCTGGCTCTCTACAGGCTCAGAGGGGACCAGACACCCTTGCTGTCAAGAAGGCTCTTGAGGGACAGGTGTCAAAACAGACTGATGGTGTGATGAGCCCTGGGGCCCACTGGTGTTGGGGAGCCGGGTGGCTGTGTTGGGGTCAGGCAGAGGACCAGCCAGGCTTCAGGGAAGGACACGCTTGAGCCGGGTCTCAGAGGATGGATGACAAGGGTGTGTTGGGTGCTGTGCTGGCCTGGGGGGATGTGGAGGACAGGTCTGGGCAGTGTTGGGGCCTAGCGAAGGTAACTGGGGAGCGGGGAGTCTCTTGTGAGCTTTAGGCCTGGACAGTCAGTGGCAAGAGGCTGGCTGGGTCTGCCCCACACTGGAATTTTGCATCTTAATAACCCGCAGCTGGGTCATAGGGCAATCAGCTAAGCTCAGGTCCCACTGCAGTGGGGGTGGGGGGTGTCCACCCCACCCCTGTGCGTTCTGTGTGGCTTTGGGTAAGTTATATAACTCTTGGGACCCCAGCTTCTCCATCAGTAAAGCAGGATAGCATCCATCTCAGTTGTCTGACGATAAAACAGGAAAACTCATGGAAAACTCTCTGAGAGCATACAGCAGGTGCTCCCTAATGTCGGCTGGCACCGTTGTTAGCCCCATCTTTATGCCCATTTTATAGATGAGAAAACTGAGCAGAGAGGGGCGCTGAAAGATGTGTAGCTCCTCAGCACAGGGCTGGTATTTGAGCTCCCTTCTTTCTGCTTCTGCATTCTGGGGTTGTCCCCTGTCCACTTCTTGCTTGGGAACTCCAGAAAGTAGTTGTGTGGGTGTGGGTGTATGGGTTTGTGGGGGGGTTGGCGGTGGGGGGGGGGCAGAGTGGGACAGGCGGCCAAGGCCCTTAATCTTTGTGAGTCTTTTATTTGTTTGGTTTTGTTTTGTTCTTGGGCCACACCCTGCGGAATGTGGAAATTCCCTGACCAGGGATCGAACCTGTGCCCCCTACATTGGTAGCACAGAGTCTTAGCCACTGGACCACCAAGGAAGTCCTCTTTGTGAGCCTTAACTAGTTCCTTTGTGAAATGAGAAGACTCTTCAGAGTACATCATGAGAAACGCTGGGCTGGAAGAAGCACAAGCTGGAATCAAGATTGCCAGGAGAAATATCAATAACCTCAGATATGCAGATGACACCATCTTTATGGCAGAAAATGAAGAGCAACTAAAAAGCCTCTTGATGAAAGTGAAAGAGGAGAGTGAAAAAGTTGGCTTAAAGCTCAACATTCAGAAAACGAAGATCATGGCATCCGGTCCCATCACTTCATGGGAAATAGATGGGGAAACAGTGGAAACAGTGTCAGACTTTCTTTTTTTGGGCTCCAAAATCACTGCAGATGTTGATTGCAGCCATGAAATTAAAAGACGCTTACTCCTTGGAAGGAAAGTTATGACCAACCTAGATAGCATATTCAAAAGCAGACACATTACTTTGTCAGTAAAGGTCCGTCTAGTCAAGGCTATGGTTTTTCCAGTAGTCATGTATGGATGTGAGAGTTGGACTGTGAAGAAAGCTGAGCACCGAAGAATTGATGCGTTTGAACTGTGGTGTTGAAGAAGACTCTTGAGAGTCCCTTGGACTGCAAGGAGATCCAACCAGTCCATTCTAAAGGAGATCAGTCCTGGGTGTTCTTTGGAAGGACTGATGCTAAAGCTGAAACTCCAGTACTTTGGCCACCTCATGCAAAGAGTTGACTCATTGGAAAAGACTCTGATGCTGGGAGGGATTTGGGGGCAGGAGAAGAAGGGGACGACCGAGGGTGAGATGGCTGGATGGCGTCACCGACTTGATGGACATGAGTTTGGGTGGACTCCGGGAGTTGGTGATGGACAGGGAGGCCTGGCGTGCTGCAATTCATGGGGTCACAAAGAGTCGGACACGACTGAGCGACTGAACTGAACTGAACTGATGTAAATTCCATAATGGCAGGGAATTTATTTTCTTCCTTTGTTGTATCTCCCCTTTGGGAATAGGGCTGAACACATAGTAGGTGCTTTAAAAACACCTGGGAATGAATGAATAACACCTACTCAGTCCCACACCCTGGTGGGCCCCTTGGATCTCGGGGGCTCCATGCCCCGAGACTCTCCGGGGTGGTCTTGTCCACACACCTTGATGCCCTCCACACCTCTGATCTGTGTAGGAAGCGCCCTGGTGGAGGCGGCCGGGCTGGGGAAGGGGCTTCGAAGACCAGAGTGGAGCTAGAAACTGAGTCAGAGTGAGGTTTGCTCTCCATCTGTCAGGAGGTTTGCGTTTCCACTCTTGGGTAACGCGCCCAGGCCGATGCTCGCAGCCTGTGCATTTGTTTATTTGTTATTTATAAATCGTAAATCCAGAAAAGATTTGAAGAGGCTTACAATAAAAGACAGGCACATGGTGAAGCTGTTAAGACAGAACAGACCGTGAAGAGCCGCCCTGGAAGGAGAAGGAGGCCCATAAATCAAGCTCAGGGCCCAGTGCTGCCGCGGGGCTGCCCGGGCTCTGCATGTGCTTGCGGCTGCCGGGTGGGGGCGCGGGCTGCCCAGGCTTGCTGCCTGAGCCTGTCGCCACGGCGAGCGGCCCCGCCTGGGGATGTGGGCCGGGCGCTGGCAGTGCCAGGGCAGGCGTTTTCCCCTAGGGCCTTGGCCGCCCCGCGGTGAGATTCGAGGGTCAGAGCGGAGGCCCCGGGCAGTTGTGTGGGGTCAGCCTGAGGAGCTGCCATGCTCTCCCGGGGCCCCTGGGCCGACTGCCTGGGCTGCCCCTCGCTTTTCTGCACCTCAGTTACCCTCCTCCCAAGTGGTGCCAAGACTCAGTGGGCTGTTGTAAGGCCTTGGCGCGTGGCCTGAGACCTGGCCCTTGGCGAGCACAGTTGTCGCGAATCTGACCTGTGTGGGCTGTGATTCCTGGGGCTAAGTGTGGTCCTGGGAAGGTCCTCACCCAGGTTCAGAGGAGGCCCGGCCGGAGGGGTTGGCAGGATGGGGTGCCCCCCTGGTGCCCCCGGCTCCGTCCGTACTGACGCTGTGGACACCGAGCCCGGCCTGTTCATTATTGCTTATAAACACTCAAGAGTTCGAAGCGAAGAGAACATACTTTTTAATTATTTCCCTGCTTGTCTCCAGCAATGCTGTTGTCAAGGAAACTGAAACCTTTGAAAAGCTTTTCAGCTTCCCGGTTGGAAGAGGATACTCGCGTAGGGCTCATGTTGTCTGTGGAAATGGACCCGTCATTCTGTAACAAAATCTGTTTCTCTTAAAAGGGCTTGCTGCTTTTGCGTCTCACGAATAGAGTCTTTTTGACCCTTTCACAGAAGATGGAAGGTTTTGTACTGGTATTTTCTCTTTGAGAAGAGCTGCCCTCATTCTTGACTCCCGAGTCTTTCCTCCATTGAGCATCTGTTGCGAGACCTGGGTGCTGGGGGTGAGCGTGGATACAGGGCTGAATTCAGCATCTCACCCTTCCTTGAAAGGCCTCTCTGGGAAGAAGCAGGTGGACATGTACTTCCATCCCATCGGATCTGCTCCGGCGGGTGGAGGAGTAGGTGCCCCCCGGGCACACAGGGTAGCCCTGGAGGGGGTGCCGTTTCTATGAGAGTCACGTGGGGTCTTAGAGGATGCACAGAAGCCGTTCCGCAGCAAAGAGGTGGAAGTGCATTGGGGAAGAGGGAATAGACCGCGTGAAGGCTGGAAGGCGTGGAGGAACATGCAGACTTCAGGGCTGTCAGCAGGGCTGGTGTGTTGGACCCAGAGAGCCGGCGAGCGGGCTCTCTGGAGAAGACCTGGGAGGCAGGAAGTCAGGAGTGTGGCGTGTGAAGAGGCTGTAAAGGCAGGTTCTTGCAAGCCTCTCCGTTTCTGCGGATCAGAGCCCTTGCTCCTAGGTGCGAGGGGCACGTCTCTCCCTGCATCCCAGTTCCAGGGCACAGTGGCAGTGCTAACACGTTCCGAGTATAGTAATTCACTTTTGTTGCAGGAGCCCAGCTTTCGCTGTAATGTTTCAGCCAGCCTTCCAGTGAAACTTTATGAGTTAAACCCTATCAAGGGCATTGGTTTTATATGAAAAAGATAAATCACAGTTAGAAAAGCAGGAGTCTTACTTTAAAACAGCCCTTGTTGTTCTTCTTTTAAAACTTAAAAAAAATAATTTTAGACTTATAGAAGAGTCGTGCATGTAATTCAGAGAGTTCCGAGGTTCGCGTCTGCAAGCTTCCCCGGCATCTTACACAACCCTGATGCGTTTGCCAAAATCAACATGTTAACATCAGTGTAACTCCATTCGCTAAACTGTAGACTTTATTCAGATTTCACCAGTTTTCCCCTTAATGTCCTTCTCTATTTTAGGATCCAACCCAGGATAGCAGGTTGCATTTAGAGCTCTTGTAATTTTTACTTGTTAATTATTGTTTTTTTTTTTTGCGGGGGTCGGGGGGCAGGGAGTGGACTGAATCTTGTCCTGGCCACTTATTCTGAGCTCCTTGTACTGAGGACCGCCCCTGACCTTCAGGCCTGGCTGGCGGCCCATATCAGGGCCCTACAGCCAGGCTCTGGCTGGACACATTTTGGTTTTCAAGACCGGTCTCCTCGTGCAGCCGCGAGCAGGACCAGCGGGTTTGCCTGCTAATGAGGCTCCGCAAACGCGCTCACTTTATCAGGCGCCACTGGGGCTGCGTCCTAATGGTTGCAGGTTAGTGATAACAGGTCTCCCGGGCCTTTGCTTTTCTCTTCCCTTTTTTCCCTTCTGGATTTAACCCAGCCAGACCTCTGGGCGGATGTTGACGTTACTGAAAGTTTGGAGTCAGACCTCTCACCACATTCACGTTCTGGCACAGCTTTCCTGGGGTTTATCAGATAATTGAGTGTGTCTTGAGGCAGCAACTGGGAGTTGAAATGGATTGCATTTAACAAGTGGAACCAGGAGGCTCTTTGCATGCAGATAGAAGTGCACCTGTGGGTGCCTTGGCCTGACGGAAGTCCCTGCGTCTCCTCTTCCCGCCCCTCCCCTCCCATCCTTTCTCTCTCATCTCTTTCTGTGCTTCTCCCCTGCCTTCCTCCACGTCCAGTCCTCGCCCGCCCTCTTCCTAGCTTTTCCTCCTCTCTACCCCCCGCTTCCTCCTGCCTCTCCCCACTCCAGTTTCCTCCTTTCTGTGACAGGCCAGCGAAGTTGTTGCCACGGAAACAAGAGCCCCAGCAGAAGCTCTGCTCTGCGGTCCGGATGCTTCTAACGATGATGACGCAGATAATGTTGAGTTCTAGAATCAGCTGAGCCCCCGGCCTGTGGCCTCTGGAGCCCCTTCATTTTCCAAAGACCAAGCTAGTGCCACGGGTCATAAATCTATTCAGTAGATGGTCATTTTTGATATGGCAATTTCTAAATTTGAGTAATCCACTTTCCCATGGCTCCAGAAGACTAGTTGCAACCCGTGTGAAAAATCCTTGGCTGAATTCACTTAATGAGGGGGGAGGAAATCACAGGGGAAAGAGAGGCAGTGGGGGGGGGTGGCCAGGTTCCCGGGGTGACTTTTACGTTCTCCGTGGGAAGCAGGTGTGCTGCACCAGTTGCATTCCTGGCATGGATGGCTGACTGCTCTTTGAGGAGGTTGGGAGAAAGAGAAATATAGTTGGGGCCTTAAAAAAAAAAAGTCTGATACTCAGTTTCACTTGACAAACGTTCATCGAGGACTGGCCAATCCCAGGACAGGTGCTGCTCCCCTGGAGAAGCCCACGCTTGAGCAACAGAGTGTGTATGTGTGTGTGTGCGTGTGCGCACGTGTCTACACACACGCACGCTTTACTGCAGGGTCGCATGTCTGGTATTCGTCATAGCAGTCCAGGGGGCCTGGCTATTGTCACTTCTGTGGCGTGGCGTGTGTGCGTGCGTGCGTGCGCTCGTGTACACGCACGTGCCTCACTGCAGAGTCACATGCCCTGGTATTTGTCACAGCAGTCCAGGGGGTCTGGCTATTGTCACACCTGTGGAGTGGTGTGTGTGTGTGTGTGTGCGTGCGCGCGCGCCCTCGTGCAGGGTCACATGCCTGGTATTTGTCTTAGAGTCCAGTGGGTCCAGCTGTTGGCAGTTCTGTGGGGGTGGCCTGCATGCCCACACAGGAAGTGGGGTTCATGGTCCCCCCACCACCCTCCCAGAGGACTTCGTGGAGCTGGAGTTTATGGTGATGCCACTGTCACTCCTTTCTGTTTGTTCAGGGCCTGACTTAGGCCCAGCTTGTTGGCATTAGCTCGGACTTGGAGTTTTGCCATCCAGCCAATACCAGCTAATAGCCCAGCAGGGGAGACTTAGTTCATGGATTACATTTAAGTTAGTACTTATTCCCAAAGGTAACTTTGCTTAATAAAAACCTTAAGCCTTTATCACTGTGCTTATGGGTATCTTAGCTCCGGGGTGTAAAAATAAGACTTATAAAATCCAAACATTATTTGTGGAAATGCAAAATCATTTTCATTAATAGAGGGTGTGATAAAAAGCAAAAGGCGCTTCCCGTTGGTGCCTAAATGGTCTTGCTGCACTTGGGTCTTTTTATTTTCATAGTCATTTCGAGCTTATTTAAATATCGTCCTTTCAGCAGTGAATTTTAAAGGAAGGAAGCTTTGGTGTGTGAATAACTTTACAGCAGCCCACAGTACTTGCAGCCAGTTGCTATGACTTAAGTTGATAATGTACCCCACACAGCAGTCGCTAATGGATGATAATCTGGAGTGTTTTTGTTATTGTTGTTTTTATTTTAGAAGAAAGGTTTGAAATTAGCATAGTAAATCTCTGTGGGATCTTTGCAAATAAAAGAATATTCACGTTAAAAACAACTTTCAGGAAAGATGTATGGTAATGAATAAAACATCAGTGAGTGAAAATAAGCGTGTTTAATTATTCAAGTAGAAGTAGTAATTTAAACTAATTATTGCTTGCGGATTTCATAATTCAGTTTTTGTCTTGCAATAATATTTCCTCTGGGCCTCCGGGGCGCGTCGGCGGCTGCTCCCGTTCCCGGGGCGGGGGGTGGGTCCCCCTCCCTCTCATATGCAGCCCCTGCTCCTCCAAGTATCTACGTAGCTTCCTCGGTGGCCTCGGGGGGGTAGTTAAACAGTACCCCCCTCATGCTGCTTAACTAAACACCCCTTGCTTATTACTTTTTCCCGTTGCTTCAGGGGTCTCAGTCCAGTCCTATCCGTGAGCCCTAAGTGTCATGGGGGCGAGACCCCTCTCCTTCCTGCAGTGTCTTCGCCTTCTCTGCACCCTCTCCCATAGCTCAAGCCACGTCCCCATGCCCCCCAGTTCCCCACGGGGCAGGTCCTTGCCCTCCTGGGCTGTCCCAAGTTCCCTCTGCTGAAGGCCTTCCCTCACCCCCTGCCGGAACTGATCATTCCCTCCTCCTCATCGCTTTGGACCGGTAGGCTCTTGTGGCCCATTAAAAACAAACAAACAACTGCGGGGACTTCCCTGGCAGTCCAGCGGTCAAGACTCCACACTTGCCCTGTAGGGGGGGCGCGGGTTCCATCCCTGGTCGGGAAGGGAGAGCCCGCATGCTGTGCCAAAAACAATGTGTTTTTTTGTTGTTGTTAGTTTACAAGTTTTTTGTTTTTTTAGCTTTTCATTTTGTTTCTGACTCTAAACGGGTTCGTAGAGAGGAGTGGGAGGCTATGGGAGAGAACCAGGAGCAGGGGAACAGTGACTCACTCGTAACTCACACCCTGGGCTCTCTTCTCCTTCCTGAGATGCCCTCTGCCCTCTCAGCTCAGCGCATCCTCTGTATTCGGGCACCTGCCATTTTCCCCCTGGAATTTGGGGTGTCATCTTAGTACAGACTCCTGGGAGGAGCTCCAGCTCACTCTCCTTGGTGCAGCTTCCTAGGGTCTGACTGGCGTTAGTCGGCGCTGGGGAAAGAGTAGTTAACTGTTGGATGGGACTTGTGCTCGAGCGTGTGAGGCTTTTAAAACCTGCTGATTCCTGGGAGTTCCCTGGTGGTCCAGTGGGAAAGATTCAATGCTCCCACTGCAGGGGGCCGGGGTTCAGTCCCTGGTCAGGGAGTTAGATCCCACATGGCGTGACTAGGAGGCGGCCTCACCACGGCTAAAGAACCCGCGTGCTGAAACTGAGACCCGGCACAGCCAAATGAAGGGAACGAAATAACAGCCCAGTGCTTCCTGCTGCTGCGGTGCACGCCTGCAGAGGCACGGGGCTTAGGAGCCTCCGCCTGGCACACGCGTGCCGCCCCGAGCAGGGCTTGACGACTCAGGTGATTTAGTATTCTACCCCCCAGAAAGTAAAGGGAGGAAAGCTTTCTCTTTGTAACTTCTTCTTCCCAAGTGCCCTCTGTCAAAAGGTAGTGACATCCGCTCTCCTGACAGGTGACAGGCATTATTACCTTGGTATAATCACCCACCATTCCATCTAACGCTGAAAAGCTTTCCACCCATCACGTCAGGAAGGACAGCTTTTACTTAAGACACTCCCCCACCCCTCACCTTTTCTTTGTTATTACTTTTTTCCTAAGAAAACAGCGCTGTGATCCTACAGGCATGATCTGGGTGAGCGAGTGACTCATGTCTCTGTGCAGTTATCCCTGTGGACGGAGAAAAGACAGGTGAGCTGTGGGGGTGGAGCATGGTGAGCTGGCTGTGGGGGGCCAGGGGCCCACGTGCGGGTCAGCGTGTGCCAGCTGGGACCCTGAGCACGTCGGGCCAGCTCTGGCTCTGGTTTCTTGCTGGGAAAACAGGAGGTTTCGACAGCTCTCCGAGGCCTTTTTTAAGCCGAGTGTATTCTGATCTGCAGACTGACTTTGGCTGAACGAGATAATGAGAGGATCACAGGTGTCAGCCCAGCTCTTGCGGGCAGAGCTGCTGAAATGCGCTTTCCTGATTCCGAGTAGGTTTTCTCTTCACGTGACCTCCCGAGGAAGTCACTGAGCAAGCAGGGAAGTTGCTAACACCTTGTGACCCTGCCCCCCCCCCCCCACCACATGCGATCAAATGCCAGGGGACTGGACCCGAGGCAGCAGCGTGGAGCGGGTCTTTCGCTCTCTGAGGAACTGACGGCTGAGTGTCACCACGTTTGTGACCTTTCTCGCAGAGCTCAGGGCCTCCACAGCACAAGGGCCCAAAAGATGGTTGTTGGAGTGAATGAAAATGTCTCCTGTGGATTGGATCTCATCTCGCTTGTTTGATTGTAAGCCTTCTCAGGAGGAATAAACCATTTTCACTCATTTCATTAAAAAACAAACTTATGGCCAACCCGATACATGAGTTTGGTGTAACATTAAAAAGAAATGGGTGAACTGTTTTTTTATTTTATTTATTTATTTATTTTTAGATAAAGTAAGTTTAAAAAAAGGCAATTAAAAGAAATCAAGGCAGACAAAGGATGTACAGAACAAAACAGGTCTCCTCCAATTGGCCACTGTGGTCCCAGGTGCCCTGTCCTGGGTTGGGGGAGCCACTCCTCACTCATTTCTAAATCCTGGGGTGCGCCCAGCCTGAGTGCAGAAGCAAACAGACTTGGGCTCAGTCGAATTAGAAGGACCCGGCTGCCTTTCCAACCAGAGCACGTGTGGCCAGATACCAAGCGAGTGAATCGGAGGGAAAGCCTTCAGAATTGTTGGGACCAGTGGGGCTCCTGGAAGAAGCTGGCCAGGCTGTTCCTGAGCTGTGTTCTCTCTCTCTGGGGCCTTGGGAAGGTTGTCAGCCTCTCTCCCGTGTCACTCCACCTGCACACTTTTGCACACTCAGCGCGATGGCAGTTGTGAGTGACGCCTGGAGCTTGGCACAGCTGTGGTAACTCCTGGTTCCTTCCCTGTGCTTAAAATTCAGGGCGGAGAATGAATATGCACCATTCTGTAATGATAATGTAAAATCAATGTGGAGGTGTGATTCCATTAATAGATTGCTGATTAACTCAACTTTTTAGGAGCCCATTTGTTGCCCAGAGTGAAGCTGGCTGGAATGAAGTAGAATTAGAACGGCCAGCCTCCCCTTCTAATTGAAACGCACATAAAGTGCTCGGCCCTCAGACTTGCATCGAGATGATTGCAGCGATCAATATTCCAGTTTGCTTGGTTGGCAGCTTCCAGGGAATAGAGTGGATGATGGACCTAGGGAAGCATGAATTTAATTCCCGTTGGCCTGGTTTCTGACTCGCCTGAGAAAGTGTCTTGGGGCACCGGGGGCCATGCTGGTGTGGTCTTGACTGTGGCCGGCGTCTGGTACCACCAGAGCTCAAGGGGAGACTGACTTCCGGTGGGAGGACAAGTCCATTTGCTGAGACCCCACCCCGTTCCCGGCTCAGTGTGTGGTATCACGCACACGCTCGCTCTTCCCCAAACCTTGAGATGTTCATGGCACCATGGGCCCAGCTTGTCAGGGGAGCCCCAGGGCGTGCGCCGTGTGGACTCAGCAAGACAGTGGCAGCATTTGGGAGCGGAGTGAGTTAAACGCAGACGACAAAGTTTTCAGAAGTCCTCGCAGGGAAAGATCAATGCTCGGGCTGAGCCTGCAGTTAACATCTTAATACTGCCAGGGAGTGTGTGAGACGTTAGGCAATGAGGTATGCGCAGCACTCAGACGTTTAATTTGCATTGTGTCCTATATTCCTGAGAAGTCGCTTTCAGATTCTTATTGATGTGTTCATATTTTTTGGGGTGATTGTTCTCCTTTGTCATGAATAACCCTCCCCTCCTGTTGACTCTCAAGCCCACATACCTCTCCTGGTCCAGGAGGCAGTGAGGAAGAGCTTTTAATTCAAAGCCCTATTCATCTTCCTAAGTCAGGTGAGATGGTGTTAGAAAGTCAGCTTGGCTCAGAGCAGTGAGGCTGGCCTCCTGGGTAGTGGTCGTGGGCAGGGGCAGATGGCTGCCTTTCAGCTCCCTGATTCCTGCTTCAGGGTGCCCTTGTCGGAAGACAGTGCATTCCCAGGGCAGCTGCTGCTGCTGGTGGCTGCTTATTACATGCAAATCAGAGAAACCTTTGAGGCCACATGTACGCTAGGAGCTCTGCTGTATTCTTCCTAGAGGCTTTGGAGGCAGCTGTCCCCTAAAGCATAAAATTACTAAGAGTGAGGACCACAGTCTCACAGTTTGGTGCCCAAACAGGCCCCAATGGCCAGTGTTGCTAGACTGAGTCTGGGTGCCGGAGACTGGAGTGGGGACAGAGGTGGCCAACCCCTCCCCTGAGAGCTCACGGTGTCCGGCCAGTGTCCAGACAGTTCTCCTGAGGTGGGCTGTAGAAGGGGCCCTTTGCTGGTGTAAACCAGGTGTTGGGAGCAACAAGGAAGAGGGCCAGTCCTGACGGGGCTGGAGGGGACACTTGGGCTGGTCCTGGGGGTCGGGAGATGATTGGGGTGGGAGAGGGGCAGGGCAGGCTGAGGACCCCAGAGCAGAGGTGCCCACACAGCAGGTGGTGAGGAGGGGTCTGGGGCGGGGAGCTGTGGACAGGGGAGTGACCTGTAGTGGGGGATCGGGGCTTTGTGGGGAATATGGGAGGATCTTGAGTTTTTCACATAAACACTGGGAGCCTTGGAGAGTTTGTTTACTGGTGAGTGTGGAGTTGAGGGAAGGCCCTCTGCAGAGACCCTTTCTGAGACGCCTGTGATCAGTTAGGCCATTAAGATGGACCAGATGGGGGAGGGTTGTGTCAACCTCAACCTCAGATAGCTTTACCCATTCTTTTATTGTAGACTCCCAAGATTTCAGTATAAATGTAATTAAAATTTAGGGGCTTAAAAATGCCTGCATTTACTGAAAACCGGCTTGTACATATATTGAGTTCTGATGTTGCCTGGCCCTGTGTGGTGGCTGTTAGGGATGAAGAAATCCGAGGTGTGGGGAGGTCAAGATCTCTCTGGAAGATTCCACAGAGCTCCCACCCCCAGTGCTGGATCTGTTCCTTCCGGTGCCCCCCCCCCTCGCCCCCAGTCTCTGAAGCTGAAGGCAGCCGGGGTGATGAGTGTTTACGCAGCCTGCACAGGGCTCGGTGACGCAGCAGAGCCGCAGAGCTGCTGGGTGACTCATCAGACCTTTCTAGACACCGTGGTATTTTGCTGCTCTGAAGGGACGAGAGCAATTAGCCGTTAACGCTGGCAGACGATGCCGGAAGAGTACAAAACCTTCCCTGCTTGTCTCCTCTGTGCCTCGGGTGTTTTCTTTTGCCTTTTTTTTTTAAAGCCTTGTGAATTATTGTCTTTTTAATAATGTTTGTTTTCTTCTGATTATTAAAATAATGTATGCTTATCGTAGAAAACACATAAATGCATTAAATAGGAAATAAAATGCATGAATTATTTTTCCATTACAGTCTTATTAAGAGTGTTTTGCTTGTGTGAAGGAAATTCAGAGCACTAGACTTATTTTCTTAGAGGGGCCTGTCGAGATAACTCAGATTGTTGGTTTGCAACCTGTGCTTTGGCTGGGGGGGGTGGAGCTCCAAGGGCTTCATGGAAATTTTGGGGGGCTCCCTGCAGGGAGGCTGAGCTGGGGGGGGCTCCAGCACCCTCTCCGGCCGCCCCACCCCATAGCTCTGCATTATCTGTCTTGTGACTGGGCTTCCTCACATGGCTGCCTTGGAGCAAATGGCTCCGTGACTTATCAGGCTGGGGGCTCAGTGATCTGGGTCCAGCCTGTCATTTCATGGGCATGGAGTCTGAGCCCGTGGGGAGATGTGTCTGGCCTAAGGTGACATGGGGGCTTGGGGCTCGTCTCCATGGTTTGTGACTCCGCACTGCCTTTTAGAATATGAATCACAGACATTGGTAGGCTTAAATGTCATTGTCATAAGCTCTGTTGCCACGCAGAGACCCCCGCCTGCCAGGAGGCAAAGCAAGGGTCCCTTTGGAAGGCAGGGGAGACCTCGGAGCAGCTGGCGCTTGAAAAGATGAAAAGTAAAAGCCCCATCATTGCCGTTAGGCCCACAAAGGAGGAGAAATTGCTCCGGGTGATCCCTGGTTGTATGAATAATGAGAAGAAATTAAGTAAAGGCCGTGTTTCCTGACACTGATGTATTAGAACACGGAGTAACTTTCTACAGGAAATTGGAACAGGGATCCCTTTAAATTGAATTTGAAGCTGTGAATAGCAAGCCTACATTGGCCCTGCGTGTCCTAATGCAAGTGAAGGAAGCCGTTTGCTGGGTAAGAGTTAAGTACTTTAGGGATACAGGTTAATGTTGAGGCCAACATGGCGCAAGTTAATAAATTGCCTCTCCCGTGTATTTGTCTGTGAAGACGCCGAAGAGTAATTTGCTTCCCGCAGAGCTGCGCCAGAATTCTCCCACTTATTTTATTAGATTTTTGGCCCAATACATTTGTTCCCTCTCATTGGTTTTGTTGATAATAATTACCCACCCCCTCTTCCATCTCCCCATGGATTGCTTTCGATTTTAATTGTTTGCAAGTAGCCGAAAAAAAGTTTACCATTTTAGAAAAGAAGTGTTTCAAAATAAGAAGACTCTGGGCCAGAGCCCTTCTGGGCTTCCAGAAGGAGAGAGTTAAAAGCTCTGTTTTTCTGAGGATTCTGAGGATGGCAGCCACTGAGATCAGGAAAAGGGCCACCTCTATCACACGTGGGACAACCAACCCCTGGCCTCAGGAGCTCTCTGGGAACTGCTTCTTGGAGTTGGAGATGCCACGGGCCTCCCAGGGAGGCTGGAGGCCACACACGCGGCCTCCACCATACTGTGCTGCCGAGGCCCAGCTCCTGACCCCGCAGGCCCAGGGGAGACAGCCATTGGTAGAGGCAGCCGCTGCCCACCAAGGGCCTGTGGGGGGCAGACCTCATGCCAGGGCTGCCCTGCCTAGCTCACAGCCTAATAAATTCATTCATTAACAAGGGCATTATACATAATGCAGTGCTGTTTACTGGGAAATAGAGAAATGTGGCCTGTGGGTACAGGAGTAGTCATGTACGGATGTGAGAGTTGGACCATAAAGAAGGCTGAGAGCTGAAGAATTGATGCTTTCAAGCTGTGGTGCTGGTCAAGACTCTTGAGAGTCTCTTGGACGGCAAGGAGATCCAACCAGTCCATCCTAAAGGAGATCAACCCTGACTATTCATTGGAAGGACTGATGCTGAAGCTGAAGCTCCAATCCTTTGGCCACCTGACGTGAAGAGCCAACTCACTGGAAAAGACCCGGATGCTGGGAAAGACTGAGGGCAGGAGGAGAAGGGGGTGACAGAGGATGAGATGGTTGGATGGACATGAGTTTGAGCAAACCCTGGGAGATAGCGACGGACAAGGAATCCTGGTGGGCTGCAGTCTATGGGGTCACAAAGAGTTGGACAGGATTGAGCGACTGAACAGCAACAAGGGGAGAACCATAAAAAGACAACATCAGGCTGAGATTGCAAATGTGAGGGAAGGACCCAGGACTGAGGATGGAGGCGCAGAGCAGGCTATAGGCGTGGAGGGCTGGGTTTGGTGGCGGGGAGCGTAATCGATATGGCAAGAAGGGGAACGAGAGGCTGGGTTGGGCCCCAGGTTGTCCTCAGAGAAGTAGGCATTTCAATTATAGTCAAGCCTGTCAGGTTTCTTAGAACATTCTTAATTTTGGAGCACAAAGTTTAAGCAGCTCTTTTGATATTTTGTCTACCACGTAATTTGTTTTAGCCATCTGCCCATCGCACACACACACGCGCGCGCGAGTCCCTGGCAAGTCAGTCAGCACTCAGTGCATTTATGAAGGCCATGTTGCTTTATGCTGGTCTTTAGCTGCAGCTTCTCAGCTCTGTGATGCTGGGTGAGCAGTTGCTTGCTGCCTCAGTTTCTCCACCTGTAAACTGAGAAAGTGGCACAGAGGGTCTCAGTTTACGACAACGTTAGTGTCAACAGCGACATTTCTCATGTTTCCCTAGGCCGGGGGAAGCCCCTCAGTGGTGCTATTTACCAAGGAGTTCAGGCCAAGCCACTTAGTGTGTGTATCCGAGCAGCGTGGTGCCTGTCGGGCACGCACAGGTTCTCCAGCTTGTTAGAGGCCGGTGAGAGGCACTTAGCCTTGTTAGAGGCACTGCCATCCTGATTTTCTGTCCCACATCGAACTTCATGTGTGTGCTCAGTTGCTAACTGCGTCGGACTCTTCGCAACCTCCTGGACTGTAGCCCGCCAGGCTCCTCTGTCCCTGGGATTTTCCAGGCAAGAATACTGGAGTGGGTTGCCATTTCCTCTTCCAAGTCTTCATGTGATACTTGCTTTTCGTCACAGAACCCCTGAAAACCCAGCTTTACCTGGATATGACATCATGGAATACAGAAAATGCAGAATGATCTAACATTGAAACGGGTATCTGTCTCAGCTTGCAGTCTGCATGGTGTCAACAGATAGTACTGTGTTAACCTTTAGAAAGTTAAAATCTCTCTTGACACCGCTGTGAGGTGCCCAGAGGTGCCTTGGTGCAGAGTTTGGGAACTGTAGTGGTACTTCCCTCTGGTGGTTTCCTGAAGGTTAAATGAGATGTTTGATACAAATGCTCAAGGCCGTTCCCTGTCCTCAGTGCTTAGTAACCACTGGGCTCCCTGCTTGGACACGTGTAGAAATGCCTCTGTCTCTATAGTGGTGAAGCCACTGATCCTGAGGATGCCTAGGGAGAGGGCATGGCAGTCGAAGGACACAGTATTTCTAAATGTGCGTGTGTGTTAAATTAAAGATAAATACAGATGTTTGCTCATTTCCCCAATATCTCTACAAGTCTATATATTCAAGATGGCCTTTAACCTTTTTGTTTTGTTTCTAATCTTCTCCCTGGGAAAATGAGGGAGGTCCCGCTGGTTTGCCTTAGATCTGGAATGTTAGCAGCAGGGAGAGTGGCTTGAGTTGAGGCTGGCGATTCAGGCAGGGACCAGATTATGAGGGGCCTCCAAGGACCTGATGGGGCCTTAGGATTTTATTCGTAATGAAGTTGAAAGGTTTAAGTTGAAAAAAAAAAAATTGAATTCATTTTCAGTTCAGTTCAGTCGTTCAGTCGCTCAGTCGTGTCCGATTCTTTGCGACCCCATGAATCGCAGGGTGCAATTTACATGTCGTGAAGCACACCCATTTTAAGTGTGCTCTTGGGTGAGTTTTGACAAGTTTGTGCCTCCAATCAACCACCCTCCCCCACCATCAAGATACAGAAGGCCTCCACCGCCCAGAAAGTTCCCAGTGTCCTTTATCAGTCCACCGTTTCCTTCCAACCCTGGCTGCAGGCAACCACTGATCTGCTTTGTTGCTATGGATCAGTTTCGCCTGTTCTAGAATTTCAGGTAAATGGAATCACGCAGCATGTAACCTCTGTGTCTGGCTTCTCTCGGCGGCGTCGTGTTTTTGAAGCTCATCCGCGTTGCTATGTGTTGCCAGTACCGCTCCCTTTTAATTGCTGAGTAGTATTCCAAGACATGAATATGCACAGTGTCTTTATCTTACTCTTCTGTGGAGGGACATTTGGTTTGTTTCCAGCCTGGAGCTGTTAAGAGATAGTACTTTCATGAACTTTTGTGTGTGGCGATTTGTTCTCATGTCTCTGAAGTAAATATCTAGGGGTGGAACCCTTGGGTTGTATGGTCATTGTGTGTCCAGCTGTGTAGGAAAACCGACTGTGTTGAGCAGGGGTGTGACCGGGTACCTGTGGGCATCTCTTGGCCCCAGCCCGTGCCCACACCAGCTGAGCCCGGAGCGCCTTAGCAGGACACTTAGCACCCGGGGGGCTTCAGGGTCCTCAGTCTCCCGTCACCCAGCGAGATGGGGAGGCAGAGGACCTCAGGCCTGCGGAGATGGAGCCAGATTTGGAGCCAGGCTCTTTCTTACCCACCTGGATGAGCGGCTCCTGTGCTGCGGCTCCTGCAGGCCCGAGCCCCGGCCCTGACCCCTCCCCAGGCGGCGGCGAGCATCTCCCTCCCGCCGCGGGCAGCGCTGTGCAGTCCCTCGGCTCGCCGGCAGGGGCGCTAGAGACCGAGCCTCGCGCCGGCAGCCCTGCCGGGCCAGGCGGGAGCGCGAGCCTTACCTTGAGGCTGCCGCGTCTGTCTGGGCGGCAGACAGCGAGCCGCCGTCGCTTTTTCCACCTGACATCCCCCCGGGCCGCCGCAGGAGTGACCCTGAGCTGCTCCTGGCCCCTGCTGTCCACCGTCCGTCATCCCTGTCACGGTGACCTTCTCCCACACTGGGCCCGGACACTTAAACTCCGCGCGTGTTACTTTTAGGTCGACACGAAGGTCATTACTGACCTCCTCACTGCCCGTGAGTTTCTGCACCATGCCCACGTGACAGCTGTGGATTCACTTTCCCACTTCGCTGCATCTACTAAAAAGGGCAGCTTTGAGTAACGGTGCCGTTGTCTGAGCCACCAGCGTCAAGGGCAGGCGTGTGCTGAGGCGGGGTGGGGCGGGCGTCCCTGGACAGCCCTGGGGTCACCACATTGCCCGGGACTCGTCCCCACGCCCACAGCTCCGGTGAATGCCATCCCCTAGCCCCTGTTCCTCACGTGGGACGCCGGCCCTGAAAGGCTGAGCTCCAGGACTGCTGTGTTCCCCTCTCCACGGGGGGCGCCCTCTCTGACCTCCCGGGCCTGCCTCTCGCCTGCCTCTCCCCGCCTCTGCCCTGTAATGTGATCGCCTTCTCAGGGAGCCTTCAAATGAAACAGTTTTTAGAATTGTGGAAAGCTCTGTTGGAAAACAGAAAAGGCTATTTCATGGGAAGATGATGACCTTATTAACTATAATTAGGCAATTCACAGAGGTTTCCAATATAGTCCAGCATCTTGCCTTGTTGAAATGGGGGGGAGAATTCTATGGTAATGTCTTGGGGCTGTAATAGTCTTTAACACATTAACAGTTTTAATTTCTTCAAGAAGGTTTGGCAGCCTGGTGTTTTCATTTAGCAAGCCGAGGTGGAGTTTTACAGTCATCCATACGAATATAATAATTATAATTGTGAGCATGTCATTTCAGACCCTGACATCTGGAGTTTTTTTTTCTTTTTTTTTAATAGCTGGAGGAGATCTCAGGTAAAGAGGTGGAGACCCCCATTTAATTTGGCACTCCAAGGCAAACTGGGTCACGTCTGCGGATGAGGCCTTGTGTCTGGAGCTAGGGAGGTCAACGCTCAGAAATTCTTCCTGCACCCAGTTCTCAGGGAATGTGCACGTCTGAAGTTAGGGGGAAACTTTCTTTGCTGAAGAATTTCAAGTACACGAGCCTTTGCCCTGAACTTCCTCCTGGGCTCTTCATATCAGATGGCCCTGTGCCCTGGGGTTCCGTGACGATGTCCCTGGGCAGCGGGGCAGCACCCACCGAGTCCCACGAGAGCCCCCCTCACCTGGCTGTGTCATCCGGACCTCTGACGGCCCCTGGTAGCCCGGGGATGCCACCTTCTGGGCCAGCCGGCTGTTCCTCCCTCCACGTCCCTCCTCTGCCCCCCTGCAGCCCACTTTCGGCACCGTGCCCTGGCCATCCCCCTTCTTCTCACCCGGTTCTGCCGCCTTGACCGTCACTGCCCACAGCAAATGACCTGGGTTTTGTGCTTTCCCTTTCCCCTGTGAACAGATTTTGCTACAGTTCTGTAGGCATTATTCACATATCATTTTGGATCCTGTTCCTAAACCTTAATGTATCTCCCTATTTTTATAGCCTTCAAAATAGTCCTCTTCTTTCATGTGGTTGCACCACAATTTACTAGATTGTGTCCCTATTGCTGAACATTGAGGTTTGTTCCAGCACGTTTTTTATTGTTGTTTTATAGGCACGGCTGCAATGATCATCTTTATGTACATAATATTTAGCTTCTGTGTAGTTATTTTCTTAGGCTTGATTCCTAGGGCTGGAATTACTAGCCAAGACGCAGATCAACTTAAAGGAAAACATAAACATTTTCTTATGATGGTGATGTGTTGTGTGTGTGTGTGTTAGTCACTCAGTCATGTCCGACTCTTTGCAACCCCACAAACTATAGCCCACTGGGCTCCTCTGTCGATGGGATTCTCCAGGCAAACGTACTGAAGTGGGTTGCCATTCTCTTCTCCAGGGGATCTTCCTGACCCAGGGATTGAACCCGGGTCTCCTGCATTGCAAGCAGATTCTTTACCATCTGAACCAAATTTGGAAAATAGGAAAAGGGAAGAAAAGGAAAATAAAGATGACTGGCTATCCCCTTACGTGCAGTTCGCACCGTGTCAACTAGGAGTGCCTTGGACTGCAAGTCACAGGAAGCCCCTTGGTGAAGATGTGTGACTCAGGGGACAGGACGTTCGAGGGGGGTTCCCCGGCTGGTTCCTTGGAGACACCCCTGTTCTCTTCTGCCCTCGGTCGTCGGTGGCCTGGCCTCCGTCCACACTCCCGTCCCTCATCCTCCGCTCAGTTTTCCCATGTGGCAGCTTCCTTCGGGCCTGGCTGCAGCCTTGCCCGCCGCTTCCGCTGGAGGAGTCTTTGATTTCCACCTGCTTCTGCTCCTCAGACAGACTGTCTCCTGTGTTTGGGCTGTTCTTATAATGAGATATTTGCCGCTTTTTCCTGCACATCTCGCCTTTGCAGCTGCCTGGGTGTTGGTGGCATACCGTTTGGCCACAGCTGAAATCTTCACAGCGTCCAGGCGGAGGAGGGGGCTTCGTGCGCCTCAGGCCTGGGAAGGGGCTCGGCTTCCTGTTTGGCGGGCTGGTCTTGCGTCCCGTGTCTCGAGGCCTGCCGGGCTCCTTGGGGGAGCAGGTCTCCTCTGCTCTCTGCTTGGCTCCCGAGCACCAGGGGCAGGCTGCATGCCTCCTGGGGCCTGTCGGTTCCTCCAGTTGATCTGGCAAAGGGGACTCTGTCGAGCACCTGCTGTGTGCAGTGGGTGATCGAGAGCACAGGCCTTGCCTCAGGGAGCTCCTGGGAGAGGGGAGGAATCAGGCAGAGAGGCCATCACCAGGTTATCACCGGGTAAGCCAGGCTAAGCGTAGAAATGAGCAGTTTGTGACCCGCTCCGCCCTCCAGAAAGTTAAAGATAATAAAAGATCCCTGTGGACTGCCCTTACCCCCAACCAGGTTTAACTGTTACTGACATTTTACCATGTTTGTGTTGGGTCTCTCTTTTTGTTTTGTAAAGAGTGAATTATTACTGAGGGCTTCCCTGTGGTTCAGCGATAAAGAATCTGTCTGCCAATGCAAGAGGCACAGGTTCGATCCCTGGGTCAGGAAGATCCCCTGGAGAAGGAAATGGCAACCCACTGCAGTATTCTTGCCTGGGAAATCCCATGGACAGAGGAACCTGGCGGGCTACAGCGAAGAGTCAGACACAACTGAGTGTCTGACCACAATGCGGGAGACCTGGGTTCGATCCCTGGGTCGGGAAGATCCCATGGAGAAGGAAATGGCAACCCACTCTAGTACTCTTGCCAACAACAACAAATATTACTGACATAGCCAAAGTCCTGCCTCCCTCATGAGGTTGGTGGGTTTGCCTTTGAACCTTACTACATGTGCTTGTCCATAGCAGTATGGAATATCGGCTTTGTGCTTTAAGGATTTAGAGAATTATGACCACACTCTTGATCCTTTTGTGATTTGTGAAGCATTAAACATGTTTTTGCAGTTTTTCCATACACACGCACACACAGAGAGACACACACACGCACATCTGTGTGTTTCTCTAGATTATTCACTTTTTTGCTGGGTCGTATTCCTCCAGATGGAATAAACTAGAGTTTGTTTTTTCATTTTCCCTACTCATGGAAGGTTTTCACTTTTTGTCCCTTGGCAAATAGTATTTCAGCAAACCTGTTCCAGTCATCCACTCCTGTGTAACAAAGCACCTCCAAACTTAGTAGCCTTAAAACTTTAGTCACGTTCATTTTGCTTATGAATCTGCACTTTGGGCCAGGCTCACTGGGGAGAGCTCCTCTCTCCTCTGCTGGGTGTCGTGTGGGGTGATGCCCTCTGAGGGCTGTTCACTCGTGCGCCCGAGGGTGATCCCTGGCTGTCCCAGCGGGCCCCTGATGTATCATCCCCTGGAGCACCACGCATGACTGTCCCAGGTGGGCTCGGCTTCCTCACAACGTGGCATCTGGTTCTGTGTGTGAAAGAGCCAGGCCAGAACCGGATGGCTTTTATGACTGCCTCAGAAGTCAGACGCAGTTTGCTGCCTGCTGTTTGCTGCTTTCTGTTCACCAGAAGCAAGTCACCAGGACTGTTCAGGGAGATCCTGTTCAGGGGGATCAGGCTCCCTCTTTAACAGGGCTTCCCAGATAGCTCAGACGTTAAAGAATCTGCCTGCAATGCAGGAGTGAAAGAAAGGGAAAGTGAAGTCGCTTCAGTCGTGTCTGACTCTTTGGGCCTCCATGGGCTGTGGGCCTCCAGGCTCCTCCATCCATGGGATTTCCCAGGCAAGAATACTGGAGTGGGTTGCCATTTCTTTCTCCTGGGGATCTTTCCAACCCAGGAATCGAACCCAGGTCTCCCACACTGCAGGCACACGCTTTACCTTCTGAGCCACCAGGGAAGCTGGTACAATGTAGGAGACCCGGGTTCAATCCTTGGGTTGGAAAGATCCCCTAGAGAAGGAAATGGCAATCCACTCCGGTATTCTTGTCTGGGAAATCCCATGGACAGAGGAGCCTGACGGGCTACAGTCCACGGGGTCGCAAAGAGCCGGACATGACTGAGCAACTAACACTTTCACTTTTAATGGGACAGATGTCCCAGTGTTTAGAGCTGTTCTAAAACCAACGGCCTTAGCTGTTCTTCCTGTGCGGCCCTGGGTGAGGTTCTTGGGCCCGTCCAGATGGATTGAAGCGCCTCGGCGTGAGTCCCCGTTAAGCCACCCCGATGTTGCCGGTCTGCTGACCTGGGTATTTGTTCTCCCGAGGCCACCACAGTACTTGAGAATTCCATTTCTTTACACCCTCTCCAGCCCTTGGTGCTGGGGATTTTGATTCTTGCCCCTCTGGTGGGTGTGAAATAGGATCTGGTTGTTTTAATCTGCCTGTTCAGGGGGGTGAGGCCGAGCCCCACGCTGCCCCCTGGGGAGTGTCGTATTCCGTTTCCCAGTTGGTTGCCCTAAAGAAGACAGAAATGCCAAAGTGCTATTTTTTTTTGGCTTATGATGTCAGTTTTTCAAAAGGGAAGTGGTGAGTATCCCACCGAGTTTATTGCAAACTATTATGAAGACCTTGGAGTTATTATTGGTATGACTCACTTATGAAAAAAATATGATTTCAGTAACTGCAGGCTGTATTTGTAATGTGATGGATTTTCGTTTAATCTCTCACCTCTCTGTAATTTGCCCAATTTAAAAATGCCCCGAAGCTTGCTTTCTTCTTGTCTGGGAGTCCTGTTCTTGCTATGTGTTATCACAATAATAGTAATAAGAAATGATGCCAGTACGCGTCTGTCTTCGAGTCTTGCTGTCTCCTCGGTCATTTAATTACTTCTGGTACCGTTTCCCCGCCCCCACCCTCGTCTCCTGCTAGGACAGCGTGTGGGGGAAGCTTCCGGCGAGAAGGCCTCCCGGGACTAGGCGCTGTCAGAGTCGGCAAGCCCCAGGTTAGGAGGCTTACTGGGACCCCCGGGCTGGGTTGGAAGACTCACTGGGACCCCCAGGCTGGGTTGGGGTCCTCCCCAGGCTGCTTGGCACCCCACCCCTCAATCACGCCTTGCTTAACGGCTCTGTGAGGTTGCAGAAGGCATCTATCACCTCCAGAAAGCCTGACACCTGGGAGCATTCAGCAGCTACTCACTGAACCAACTAATTCCGAATGCTCAATTATTGTAATGATCAATCCAACCTACCAGCTTCTCTCAAGAACGTCTGGAAGAACAGCCACGTCTCAATCACAGATTTTAAAATGAATTCCTAAGCCTTCCTTGAAAAGCAAACTTTTGGCTACTTTTTAATTTGATCAGGTTCTGGCTGAACACTCTGTCTGTGGCTTGCCAGAGAACATGGTCTTCCCCGCTTCTGTCCTGAGGGACATTCCACTGCTTTTTATTTGTGTTCAGAACCGGAGCCTCTGTGCTGGACTCGAGACCTCGCCTGTGCGGCGAGAGCCACTCAGGTCCTTTGCAGATGCAACCTCTTCGTCCACACCAGGGCCCCTGCTGAATGGCTCATGCCGCTGCCTAAAGCTTCTAGACGGGGTGCCTGCAGCGTGTCCTCCCACGTCACTGGTGCCTTGCCATCCAGACCCTGCGGCAGGGGCACGGGTCACCACAGGAAGCACCGGGGGGCTCCTGTCCTCGCCTAGCGCCACGCTGGTCCTGGGGAGGTCACTGATGGGTGTCACTTCCCAAAACAGGGCGGCCAGCCTGGACTGTCAATGCTGGTCTCCCCGGGCTCGCCCTCTACCAACCAAGAGTGTGTGTGTGTGTGTGTGTGTGTGTGTGTGTGTGTGTAGATGAAGAATCCATTATCTGTTTTTTTCAGGGGGAAGAGGCTTTGGGGTGGTTCATTCGCACCTTTGTGGAGCCTCTGTGTCATCCGAAGCTATTTGGCAAGGGCTCCTAGGCTGGTGGGGTGGGAGCCTCCAGGCCCGGGCACTCCCACGACCACCCCACTTCCGGGGAGCCAAGTTTCAGAGCCCGTGGAGTTTCCACACCGCATTCTAGGTGCTGGCGCGAGTCTAACAAGGGCAGGGCCTTAGTTCTGTCTCTGTGACGGGCTTGTTCACAGCCTAACAGTTTGCATCTTGCCGAAGCAATGCAGGCGCCTATGATGCTGATCACACTGAGACCTCATTTGCTTAAGGAGCGTTAGCGGGTCGTGTCCTGAGTTATTGGGGACCTACTACCGACGCTGGGGCTTCCTTATCTGCTAACCCAGGTGAGACTTGCCTATGCTTTGCCAAGGGTCCCAACCTCCTGTGGGTCTCAAAGTCACTCCTTCCCCCCGACCCCCATCCTGCACCCAGGAGCCTGGAACCCCAGGTTCTGGGATAGCCCTCCCACCTGGGGTCTTGTTCCCTAGTCCATGAGTTTAGGGGTTGGATCTTGTTCCCTAGTCTGTGAGAGTTAGGTGTTGGGTTTTGGTTCCCAAGTCCATGAGATTAGGGGTTGGGTCTCTGTTCCCTAGTTCGTGAGATTAGGGGTTGGATATCTGTTCCCTAGTCTGTGAGATTAAGGGTTGGGTCTCGTTCCCTAGTCCGTGAGATTAGGGGTTGTGTCTTGGTTCCCTAGTCCGTGAGATTAGGGGTTGGGTGGATCCCAGGTTCCTCCCCTAGCAGCTGACATTGTCACCACCTGGAGTGCACCTGTGAGGGACCAGGTCTGCCAGGCACCTCGCCGTCAAGCAGAGCAGGATTTGACTCGCGCCATTGTGCTGGTGGGGAAACTGAGGCCCAGCGAGGCGCCTCCTCGGCCCGTGCATCTGCCCCTCCGGCCTGCACCTCCCCAGGGACTGACCCCCACCCTCTGCTTAGTGGTTGGGTGGATATACACGTGTTGCCAGGGGGTGCACAGCTAAAATCGGGGAGACCAGGATTTGGACTCACATTGGCTAGATTCCAGAACTCCCCACCCTCCCTGTCCGCTCGCGTTGACGATTCGAGGCTTGATGGGGGAACGGTACCCCAGCTGAAAGCCGACTCGTGCGTTTCATGGTAAGTGTCCCTGGCAGCCCGGCGCGCCTCTCTGAAACCCATTAGGAAGCGCTGTCACAGGCTGGCAACGCTGAGATCACCCGTGTTGACGCGTACTCGGCAGGCTGTATGAAGGCCTTGGCAGGTTTTTGTTTTAAAAAGACTTCTCGAAAATGACAGGCTTCATTTCGGGGGTCTTTGTTAATCTAACAGTGTTCCCCGGCTGAAATGTGTGGACTGTTTACTAAAGCTTTTGCCGGTAATGAGCTCGGGGCAGAATTAAAACAATTTCGGCTTCCTTTCGGGCAGGTGTGCTGCCTGGGGGGAAGGAAACCTCAACGCGAGCCCAGGGCTGTTGAATGGGGCCAGAGTTCAACCTGGAGCCTGCCCGGGGCCTGGGCTGATGTTTCCACCCCAAAGTGGGTTGGTATCAGCACCAAGCAGCCACCGGTTATTCTCCACATGGTGTCACCTCTCGTATGCATTCTGGGGCTTCGCATGGGGTGGTTAAAAAAAATTAATAGACAGGCCTTTATTTCTCTCTCCGTGAGCCAATGCTGGGAATTAATTTTTTCTGGCCCACTAACTCTTGTGGTTAAAAGTACAAATTAAGCTTTCTGGGAGAATCCATCACAAAATTATTGCAAAGTCAGTGTGGGGAAGATACTGGGTTATGTCTATAGGGTTATTGTTTCTGCAATTACACTTTGCTTTGCCTTTCTTCTCCCCGTGCTTGGGGAAATCAACCCGAGAATGGTCTTCCAGCTCGGAAGAGTTATTGGCTATTTTTCCCCAAATGGGATTGCCCTTCCAGAGAACAGTGGACATCTATTTGACAACAAGTTATAAATTTGTGCTCCAAGTTCTCTGAAGAAAGCATGAATCTTAGACAATGGCGCTCTGGCGTGGTATTTCAGGCGGGCGTGTGGAGCTGTCAGAAGCCTCAGGCGCCGACATGGACCCAGGCAGCGTTTGTCAAGCGCTGTGCGTAGAGTCTGCGCGGGATTCGGAGGTGGTGTCATAGTGAGTTCCCTAGCGGTTCTCATCCCACGTGCACATCCCGCACACTAGGATGTGTTCCCCATAAGCCCATCCTAGCGCACGGTCGCCTGAGCCCCAGCCGTCTGGGGGGCAGCCTGGTCCACACGTCTGTCGTAGCATCTTCCCAGTTACTGGGACCCGCTGGGTGCCAGGCGTGGGCCTGGGCAGTCGCACATGGAGGATGGGGGTGCGCCCTGCCCCCAGAGCAGCCTCCCCTGCCAGCCGGGCCCCGCCTGGCCACGGTACCTGGTGAACTCGCCGACAGAGGGGCTCCCAGGTCCTCGGTGGCTCCAGTCTCGCTTCAGGCCCTGCAGAGGCTCGCCTGTCTTCCGAAGAGTCCTGATTGCTCCCGGGGCCCCTGGGGCCTCCTGGGCCTCCCTCTTCCCTTGAGCGGCCTCACCGAGTAATTCCCCAAGATCCCCCCCTCCTACTAGGAAGGGCGCCCCCTCCCAGCGTGTCCCCACAACCCCCGAATCTCCTCCCTCCCTGCCCTTGTCTGCCATCTCCCGCACGGCGTCCCCTCGGTTAACTGCAGGGTGGGGGCGCGGGTCCGGCTCGCGGTGGCATCCCGGTGTGCACAAGGCAGGCACCACGCAGCAGGCGCTTTGTCGGTGTTGAGGAGCCACACCTGGTGCCCCAGGTGACTTGCGGTAGCTGTCAGTGTGCGAGCGGGGGTCGCGAGGCAGGAGCTGGAGGTGGCGTGTGGGTGAAGGATGCCCACCGGCTCCCAGTCATCACTTCCTTTATTAAACCGGCCCTATCTCTTGACATCTTTCACCACCGAGGGAAAAATAGCCTGTTTCTGAGGACAAGTTCAGGGGTGTCGGGGCTGTGGCCGTGGGGAGAAAAATGACTCCTGGCAAGAGTGCCGGGTGGGCGGGCGGGCGGGCTGCTGTGAGGCACTCGGACCAGCCTCCTCTCCCTGCCCACCTGGCGGGACCCTGAGGGCAGGGACAGGGGCTGCGGCTCTGGCCTCCTGACTCCGGGTCCACGGCTCCTTCCTGCTGCTTCTCCTGGGAGGAGAGGGCGCTGAGCAGGCAGCCAGGTGGGGCCTGTGGGCGGGAGTGGGCTTCCTTGCCCCGATGGCCAGCCGGCGCTTGTGGGGACTCTGCTGACCCCCCAGCCCACCCCACCCCCCGCCCCCACCCTGACCTAGGTGGGAGGCGTCTCCCATTCCTTCCCCAGCCTGGCTCCATGGGGAGTGCCTCCCAAGGCCATGTCTCCCTCCTGAGGAAACCTCTAATGTGTGCTCCTGCCATGAGATTGGAGGCTGTGCTGTGGGACCCTGGACACCAGCTAGGCCCCCCAGACAGACGGCAAGGGTGACCTGGGCTGTAGGGTCCCGGGGCAGGAGGCTGGGACCACCAGGCTCCAGCGTGGTGGGGGGTGGCCAGCGTGGAGTCCTCACCGGCCCCTCTGGGCTCCGTCCCCTCACCTCGGAGGGCGCCTGCCCTCTGAGCCCTCGGTCCTGTGCCCCTCCCGGTGGGCAGACCCCTCCCCATGGCTGCTTCCTGTGCAGCGCCAGGCCTGCAGCTGCCCCCAGGACTAGCCCCCTCACTTCTCTTGAACCCAGGGGGTGTGCGTGTTATTTTTTTCTTTTTTAATCCGACACCCCTTTCAAAAGTACTGCACCTTAGTTTTTATTCTACTTTGTAAGTTTAATTTAGCTGCACATTTATATTTAAAATCTCATGTGTATTTATTTCATGATATTGGTTTTTTCTCTTCTCGCCTTTCACGAAGCAGTATTATCGAGCTTTCTCTCGCGTCTCTGGCACCCGAGTCATCGCTCTCCCCCGGGCCACTCTGAGTCATCTAATAGAGTTTTCCAGAGCGTGTCAGCTTCACTTCCACCTAAGTCGTTTCAGACCCTGCACTTATTGAATCAGTGAGTGATGCTGTCACTGGAAACTTCTTACCAAGCCGCAGGTACTCATTTGTGAAACTTTAGGACATTTTGTTTTTCTATTTGGCACTTTGTATTTTTTGTCCTCAGGCTTTGATCTGGGCTGCAGAGCAGGGCTGTCCCCACTGCCCTGCTGTTCTCCCTGACGTGGCCCGCCCACCTTCTAGAACTCTGACCGTCAGCTTGTCACCAGCTCCTGCTCTCCTTGGGGACCAGGGAGGTGTGGGGGCAGGGTAGCACAGCAGAGGGAAGGGGGCCTTGCTTGCTCCCATCGCTTGGGGCTCATAGGAGACCGACCTACCAGCCCGTGAGCGGGACCCAGAGTGGAAGGAAAGACATGGAGCCATCCCCTGGGGTCTCAGGAGCTCGAGGGGTTCAGATACAAGCCTGTCCTCTTGCAGGAGAATCCATTGTTTATCTGTCAAGATGCCTTTTATAAACAAGGCCCCTGTGGCCTGGGGGAGGCCTTCACGGTCCTACACATCCAGCTTCTCGGAGCCTAAGAAAATGAAGGATTCAACCCAGTGATGTATGTGAAATGCCATGTCTTAGTCTGCTTGGGCTGCTGTGACAGAATACCGCGGACTGGGTGGCTCACACAGCAGAAATTTGTTTTCTTACTGCTCTGGAGACTAGAAGTCCAAGATCAAGGTGCTGAGGGTCGGTGTCTGGGGGGGGTTTTCCCTTGGGACGTGGACGGCCGCCTTCCTGCTGTATCCTCACGTGGCTCTTTCTGCTGCGTTGAAAGAGCGCAAGCAGGCTGTCTCGTGTCTCTTACGAGGACACAAATGCTATCAGGTCGGAGCCCCGCTGTTAGGAGCCCACGGAACCTTTACTTTTGGCCATGCCACGCAGTGTGCAGGATCTTAATTCCCCTTCCAGGGATCAAACCTGTACCCCCTGCATTGGGACCTCAGAGTTTTAACCACTGGACTGCCAGGGACATCTGTAACCTGATTTAATCTTATTGACTTCCTTAGAAGCCCTTTCTCCAAATACAGCCACCCTGGGGGTTGAGGCTTCAACATATGAATCTGGGGGATGCAATTCAGCCTACCACAGGCTTA
Organism: Ovis canadensis; assembly: GCF_042477335.2. Classification (NCBI taxonomy): domain Eukaryota; kingdom Metazoa; phylum Chordata; class Mammalia; order Artiodactyla; family Bovidae; genus Ovis; species Ovis canadensis. Next base: position 78,722,879 of record NC_091262.1, read on the forward strand.
GCACATTGCCTGACACATGGTGGGGGCTGCTCAGTGAGCACTCATTGCATTTGAATCTGGAAGGTCTTAGGTGAGATGGAATCGGGCCCAAAGGTTCTTGCCAAATCCTGAAGACCGTGAGGCCCCGGGGAGTGGTGTGTGTTCTCAGGAGGGCACGTCGTGACCATCGGCCAGTGTCAGGTGTGAGGCGGGAGGGCAGGCCCACCTCCGCCCTTTCATCTGAGCCACCTCCAGATCCTCAGTCTCTGACATCCTGACCCTCTTGGAGAAGTGGAAGAGACGCCAGGCTTGGCCAGGGTGGGAGGAGGATGCTAATGGGGCCATGTACTGTGAGACCCAAATTCTTAGTGTCTTTGCTAATCATAATGCCTTATTTTTGAGTAATTAGCTCCAGGAGCGCACGGAGTTTGACAGTTTTATGGCCAGCACGTACTGTGCCCGGCACAGGTGGTTACTCCCTGAAAGGACGTTGACTCAACTGAGAAAGAGTTGTAGAGTCCTATGACCCATGTAATGCTTCTTGCACTGGCAGCTTCCGCCAAGTCTGGAGGGAAGCTGGTAGGTGAGGACACGGAGGTGTCGAGGGGACCTGTGACCTGTGTAGGTGAGCCAGTGAGGGGGTCCAGGCCCTGCTGAGCTTAGGACAGTCCTGGGATGATCAGGCTGTGTGGGTTTGCACAGATCGGGCTCGCTCCTCGGGCACCCTACCTGGCAAGCACCTTTTTAGCAGGCGGAGAGGGGCCTAGGAGATGCCCGCTCTGAAGTGCCCCCGGCCTCAGCCTGAGGGAGCAAACCATTGACCCCCCTTCTGGCCTGCTTTGGGTCTCCACGGCTGGGGTTTCCAGAATGAGTGAGTGAGTGAGTCAATGGAAGGACATATTAACCAGCCTCACAGGCTTAAATCAAGGCCATTTCGCTCAGCTGGTTGACCTGTTACTCCCTTTGGCCCCTGCCATTCATCCTGAGGTGCATTCTTCTTTTATTAGCGTGGCTAATTAATGCATGACATTAAAATATTGACAGGGATTGATTTGGGTATCTGTATCCTTGGAGCTTCAGATAATAAAACAACTTTGGGTAAGACTAGTGGCTTTAGAACATTTAGACTTAATTATATTTTCTAAAGGATTTTTTTTTTCTGGAATCATATAACTGCCTGGCAAGGTACTTCAATTCCCTAGTTAACTGAAAGAAATTGGTTTTTCGTTTGGTTTTGTTTAATACGAATTAAAAGTAATACACATTTGATGAAAGCAGTTAAAGGATTATTTATTAAAGTCTCCCTCTTTATGTATTGGGGGGAAAAAACATCCGTAAGAGCTGAATTAATTTTGAGGATGATGTGAGAGCCTCTGACAGCTGGAGAGCTATTTGGCCCGGAGAAAGCACATTTCTGTTTAGAACCTCCTCTGGGACTCTCCCTCCAGGATGAGCACTTCCCTTCTTTGAGTTTTTTCTGTGCGGTAGATCTGTTACCCCACGCGCATCTTGATTTCAGCATCCGTGAGCTGTGGATTATGACAGTGTTGGAAATGGGAGAGCTGAGGAGAATTCTGGTGTTTTATTCTCATCTCACTCAGGTGAGGATGCCTGCCAGAGGTAGCCATTTGAAAAGAAAGGAAAGAAAGGGAGGAAATGAAAAGGAAAGTATCTTTAGAAACACCAGCGGTAAAGAAGACGTAATAAGTGGATATCACCCCATTTGTGAGAGTTGACCCCTCTCATTAGTGATTTTCAGGAAGCGTACTGTCACAGCACCAAAGTCTCCCCCGAGCATAGCCTGCCGAGAGGCCGCCACCTGCAGATAATGCCGCCAACTTTTACCAGCCTGCAAAAAGAAAAAACAAAAATTATTTTCTCCTTTCTCCTTCCTTTTTTAAAAGTTTTGACATAATTTCAGCCTTATAGAAAAGTTGTGTGAGTAGTACAGAAGTTTCCCAGACATGCTTTGCCCAGATTCCCCAAATGCTGCTGGTGCCGTTTTATAGTCTCTCTCTCTCTCGAGATACAGATGTATATGCATACTGGGCTTCTCTGGTGGCTCAGCTATAAAGAATCCGCCTGCCAATGCAGAAGATGAGGGTTCAGTCTCTGGGTCCGGAAGATCCCCTGGAGAAGGAAATGGCAACCCACTCCAGTATTCTTGCCTGGGAAATCCCGTGGACAGAGGAGCCTGGCAGACTACGATCCATAGGGTCAAAAAAGAGTCAGGCCCGACTTGGCAGCCAAGCGACAGCAGCAGCAACGCGCGTGTGCATTCTTATGCTCATCCGTAGGTGCGTTTTTTCCCTGAACCACTTGAGTAAGTTACGGTCTGATGGTCCTTTCTCCTTAAATACTTCAATGTAGGTTTCTTAAAAACAACAAATTCTCTTCCATAACGGCAGTGCATTTATCAAAATCAAGAAAATTATATTGAAACAACGTTATTATCTAATTTCCTATAGCACACCTGGTGGAGATTTTTTTTCCGACAGTGTCCTAAGGATGTCTTTTGTAGCAAAAGAAACTGCAAGCTCACCTGTCGCCTTCCTTGTCCTGTCTCTTCCATCTCCTGTAGTTTAGAACAATTCCCGTGTTTCATGACAGTCACGTGTTTGAAGAGGACAGGCCAGGTGTTTTGTAGCCTGTTCTGCATTCTGGGTGTGTCCGGTGCTCCCTCATGGTTAGATTCAGGCTGTGGACTTTGTGGCAGGAGTGTCCCAGGGGTGCTGTTGTGTCCTGCTTGGTCCCCCACATCGGGAGGCACATGCTGTCAATTAGTCCTGTTGTTGGAGATCCTGGCTGCGATGGTTTGGTTAGGGAGTTGTCTGCCAGGTCTCTCCAGTGTAGTTATGGTTTTACCTTTTGTCATGCTGAAGTATCGTGTAGAGAGACACTTTGAGACTATGCAAATAGCCTGTTATTCCTCACCTTTTACCCACCAGTTTTCATGTCCATTGATGTTTCCTCTGACAGAGGATGAGATGGTTGGATGGCATCACCAGCTCGATGGGCGTGAGTTTGAGCAAGCTCTGGGAGTTAATGATGGGCAGGGAAGCCTGGCGTGCTGCAGTCCATGGGGTTGCAAAGAGTCGGACATGACTGAGCAACTGAACTGAACTGGTGTTTCCTCTGATTATCAATTTCTATGATGGTGGTTGGAAAACGGTGACTTCTGATCCTATCATTTCCTCCTACTATAAAGAGGCCCCCCCCATAGTCTGTTTATTTTATATCAGTGTGGATTCACGGACTCTTACTTTAATAAATTCTAATCTGTTTTTACCATCTGACTGGTGGAAGCTCCTTCAAGCTGGCTCCCATGTTCATTTGAGACGTCTCCACTGTTCTTTGAATACCTGCTTATTTTCTGACTCAGCAGCATATCCCAGGCCTGTCTTCCTCTGTCTTTGCCCTGTCTCCAAGGAGCTGTCTGCAAAGGACCTCTAAGGACCTCTGCCTTCTTTCCCTGGAGAAAGGTGTATAGAAGCCAGCATCCGGGTTTTCAGTGTGCTCGCTAGTGCTGGGCTGCCAGTGCCTCTCAGAAGACGGATCGGTAGATTTACACACGCATGTATCCATGTATACCTCTACCCACTCCTACTGCGAAACCCTCGAGTTCACACGGATTCATCTGCCTCTCACCCAGTACCGTGAAGTTCATTCTGCCCTTTTCCATTTCCGTGTTTGCGTCTCCCTTCTCCAGTGATGGGAAACTTGACTCCTATTTTCACAACATATTTATTTACTTGCTTATTTCTAGAATGTCAAAACACCATTTCAGAATTGTTAACCTCTGAAAAAAAACAAACACAAAAACCCTATTAATTTGAATACATTATTGGAGTTCTTTTTTTTTTTTTTTTGCCTGTAGCCTGAGGGCATATTGTCCAAACATTTAGAGGTTCCTTGAGCTAAGTTCTTTTCTGCTGTCCCTTTCAAGTGTAATTTTGTTGTTTGTTTGAAATACCATTCAGTGCGCTTGTTTTTCTTTCTGTTCTACTTTCCCTTCTTCCCTTCCCCTGCCTCTCTCCCTGCTTTCCTTCCTCCTTTCCTTCAGTGTAAACCACTAACGTGTATAAAAGTCAAATCTATACAGAAAAGTTCTGTGTAGAGAAGCATTTCCCCACCCCCCAACACCATTTCCGTATCCCAGCTACCCTCTTCCCAGCCCTGCCCCTTCTCACAGCCGGCGTGCCTGCTCAGTTGCTCAGTCGTGTCCGACTCTTGTGATTCCATGGCCTGTAGCCCACCAGGCTCCTATATCCATGGGATTCTCCAGGTAGGAATACTGGAATGGGTAGTCATTCCCTTCTCCAGGGGATCTTCCCAACCCAGGGACCGAACCTGTGTCTTCCGTGGCTCCTGCGTTGCAGGCAGATTGTTTACCACTGAGCCGCTCGGGAAGCCATATCCCTGGGTGCCAGGTCAGAGGATCCTGGAGCAGGGAGGGTAACCCAGGAGAAACTGCTGAATGCTCCACTTACAGCTACTTTTCACATTATGCTTCTGAAAGTCCTGTGTGTGAGTGTTTTATAATGTGTCTAATGTATGGGTAGAATACTATTTATGTAGTCAAAGTTGTGTGCTCAAAAAAATTTTTTTATTTTAATAAAGTGATAGTGATATGTAATCCGAATAGTTTGGAGGCTTCTGAAAGAGTTGCTCTCTAAGCCGGAGTGGGCCTTTGGTCCAGGGGTGACTCTTGTGACCCCACCTGCCCCCGCCACATGGGACGAGTGAGCAGCTGGGCATTCACTGATTCATTTGCTCACTGGCTGGGCAGTGAGGTTAATGCAGTGAATAGGAGTGCATTGCCCAGACCTCATCCAGAGGTGTCCAGTCCAGATGGGCGCTTCCAGCCCCTCAAGGAAGAACACGAGGCCCTGGGTCACCCAAGAGAGGCTCTTGAGTGAGATTTGGTGGCTGGACTTCCAGGGAGAAACGAGACAGTGCAGGAGATGCCTGTGAGCCAACGAGGGCCTGGAGGAGGGGGACTCAGGCTGTGGATGGAGCTCACGGTGCATAGATCTTGCATCTTCCAGGGCTTCAGGTGGCTTCTCTGTACCACCAGCCCCAGGGCGAGCTCTTCTCAGACGAGTGCAGATGCTCAGAGCCCAGACTTGGGCGTCACTTCCCAACTCTTCTGGCCGGCCGTGTGAGCTTGAGATGTGGAATGTCTGAGTGTGTAACTTTCTGTCTCTCCTCTCATCCTTTTTAACCCTCTCATCAGCGCAGCATGTTTTCCATACGGGATCTTGGGGCTCAGAGAGGTGAAATGCGCGTGGAGGGTCACACAGCGAGTTGGAGACTGAGGCTCGGCTGGAACGCAGGGCTTATTGCCGAGTCTGGGCTCAGCTGGATGAGCTGAGCGTGCTGGCTCAGCGTGCTTTTCTTGCTTAGACTTCTCCTGTACTTGATAGAGGGGTTCTGTTTGCTTTAATGTTACTCTAATGCTTTTTGGAATCCATTTCCTTTGTTTATTTTACAGCAGTATAATTTGCAATGAAATAGTTTTACACTGAGCTTACATGTTTTAATGGTATTTAAATGGCATCTTAATGGTGTCTCCATGGATTTGCCGACCGATACTTTTGTTATCCTAACTTCCCCGCCAGACGATCGGCACCATGCGGCAGTGTGGCCGTGAACTGTGGCCTGAGCTCCCCTCCAGGCCCACTGGGCAGCCTCTGTGTTGGGTGTCCACTGTCTCAGGGCAAGGGGGCCTTTATCCCCAAGGAGAGGAGAAGGGAACATCGGTCTCCCTCGTGCCACGTGGATGGGTCGTTCCTGGGGTTGTGTCCCACTTACGAGTGTCTGACCAGGAGTCGCCTGTGCAGAAGAGGAAGTGCTGATCCCTGCCGCCAGCCCCTGGAGCTGGGACGCTGGCCCTGGAGGTGCAGAAGAGGAAGTCCTGGTCCCCGCCCCGCCCCTGGAGCTGGGATGCGGGCCGGAGGTGCAGAAGAGGAGGTCCTGGTCCCTGCCCGCAGCCCCTGGAGCTGGGATGCGGGCGGAGGTGCAGAAGAGGAAGTCCTGGTCCCTGCCCCTGGAGCTGGGACGCTGGCCCTGGAGGTGCAGAAGAGGAAGTCCTGGTCCCCGCCCCTCCCCTGGAGGGGGGACGCGGCCCGAGGGCACCGGATCGCTCTGCCTTCAGCTCTGCCTTTGGTCGCCCCTGCGCCGCCGCCCCATGTGCTGAAGCATCTGTTCTGCTTTTCTGTCTTGGAACATGTGACACAACAGTTCGAGTCTTGCCTGGTGAAGCACAGAAGGCCTTTTACGGCTGGGCTGGGCCTCAGCCATTTGGGTCCCCCCCCAGTGCTTGGCATGGGCAGGAGCCGGAGCAGGGGCCCAGTGCCTGCTCGCTGAATGAATGAATGAATGAATGAAGGCTTGATTCGTGTGGCTGCAGGCTGACGACCGCAGTAAGAAAGGAGGTGGTGAAACTCAACCCTGGGACCCTGTCCAGGACTAGCGCAGTCACTGGCCCTGCTCCTGGCATAACACCTGGCTACAGAGAGCAGGTCTCCAACATTTCTACCGCCATCCAGACTCAGCCCCGCTTTCTCCTTGGCTTCCGCAAGACCCACCTCCATGGAAACATCCAGCGCCCGTTTGCCGGGTGTTTGCTGTACCTGTGGTGTCAGCACCCAGCGCATGGTACTCGTGCGCCAGGAAAAGCCACCCAGAGCTGGGCCGGTACCCCGGCTCTGGCGCTCACAGGCTGTTTGGGCTTGAATGAGGTGGCTGCTGGCTCTGGCACCTGGGTTCCCTTATCTCCAAGTTGGGAGAGTGTGTTCCCGTTTGCAGAGAGCTCTTGTGGGGATGTGGGATGCTGTGTGTCCTGCCTGGCACCTTGGCACGTGGTCATTAGTTGCTACTGTTCTGATTGCGATCCCTCTTACCGTTCCACCCCAAAGCAATCGTCTGCTGCCCTCTGCTAGCCCGCTGTTTCCATTGCATGGCCACCTACAGCCGTGGTGGGGCTCCCTCAGTGGGAGAAGAGAGGTGCCCTCATCAGTGTATACATCTGCAGAGCTGCTCCGAGTCCCAAGCCAACCGCTGAAGCTCGAAGGGGCTTCTGGGGAGTGGCCACCCCACTCTCCCCTGCCTTCTCTCTCTTTTCTCCTGATGCACCATTGTTTTCTCAAAAGGAAAAAAAGAAGTGATTTGAGTCAGGGAGAGAAATCCCCAGGGCCCTGTTTCAAACGATTGTCCCATTTCTAAACTTGAGTTAATAAGAATAAACAAAGTAGTAGGTGGATTTGCACAGAAGAATATCATTCTGACGATTGTGTAAATATTTATGCGTTCTGGCTTTCTCATTTTGTTACTGGTGTCTAATTTCTGAGTCTCATAATGAAGTGTAATTTGGAGAAGCTTTGCAAAGTGAGGCACAGCAGTGAAATAATTTGATTTGTTCAGTAAACTTGGTTTCAGTTATTCCTTTTCATCAGTTCTTTTAGAACCCCTTCAAGTTCTTTGTGATTTGACAACCGCTTTTAGCCCGATGAAGATATGACTGTTAAACATTGCCAGGAATTCAGAAGTGGTTTATAATATTGTTGCTTAATAAGAAAATGCATTCATCGGCAGGATATAAAATTTATGGGCTTCAGATGGATTTGAGTTTGTAGTTTTAGCCCTCTGTGCTCCTGCCATTCTCGAGGCTATGAGTAGGGTTTTTTAATTAAGTCAAATTGAATTGAATGAGCTTTTATTGAGCGCCCACTCCCTGCCAGACACAGTCTCCTTAACCCGTGCACCGCCTGAATGGTGGCGAGGGGGAGCCAGCCAGCCCAGGGAGGCCCAGCGAGGTGCTGCCCTGAGCTCAGGGCATCCTGTGGTTCAGTCTGAGAGGTGGGATTTGGAATTAGAGCTGAGGCTTATGCTCTTTCATCCCCAGCTGATTAGGAAGAAGAGACAGGTTGAGTGGCTTTGCATATGTTATCTCCTTTAATCTCATTTAATCTTCTCAACCACCCCTTGAAGTTCAAGTTTGCTGCATTTCCTTTACTTTACATCTGAGGGAACTCAGGCTGGAAACGGGGTGGTGCTGAGCCTGGTCACGGAGCTGGTGGGAGCCAGAGCCAGGGGTTTGAACTTGGAGTCCTTGGGTCCAAGGCTGCCATTCTTTCTACGACTCCTGGTGCAGGGGGTGGCGGTGGGGAGTGTGCAGTCGGGCCGGGAGGAGCGTCTGCATTTCTGCCAGCACATGACTGACCACCTGCTGGTGGAAGTGGCCCCTTCCTGTAGACCGAGGTGAGGGCTGGTACGGAGGTGGATTGGGCTTTGGTTTCCCGGGCCCTTTCTAACTCTGAGCCCGAGCCCGAGCCAGGCCTCCCCTCTGACCATCACTCTTCTACCATAAGTGAGTGAGTGGGCATCGTGAAACTTCCTGGGTTTTTTTTTTTTTTTGTAGGATTACCTATGCTATGTGGGAGGCACTTGGCAGTGTCTGTCACGCGGCGGGCCCTGCATTGAGGAGCCCTGCCCTCTGGAAACCTGCTCGTTGCCACGGCCGAGAAGTTGCCTCAGTCCCAGGCTCCTGTGTGTCACGGAGCTGACTGCCAATGGAGACGGTGACTCAGGTGATGGCATTTTGTGTGGCATTGTGCACTTCAGCCTGGCACAGCACACCACACCCACAGCAGGTATTCAAGAGCCATTAGTGTTTATGAAGGGGATAAAATTGCCCAAATGGAGGGAAGCCATCAAAATAAGAGCCTTCGCCTGTCTCAGGGAAGTTAACTTGCAAACCTAATGACTGCTGGGCTGTCGAGAAAGTGTCATCTGGATGTCTCACTGGAGACAGAACTCTCCGGAAGGGCAGTCGGAAAGCCCCTGATCGCCTCGTGGGGGCGGGGGACGCATTTTACATGACAGTGAGTTGGAGAAATTAGCAGTGGTCTCCGAGGAGCAGCCACCCCCCCCACCGCCCCACTCAGCTTAACCCTTTGAGTTGCAGCAGCTTTAAAATGAGTCCAGGAAATAGCTGTATATATTCTTCATACTCCTCATGTTTTCTCTGCAAATAAAAGCGATCTTGAACGTCTGAGATTCTGGTGACAGAAATGCCTCTCCTTTGTGAAGCACGTTGCCGGGGCTGGGGACAGGACCAGCACAGCATATTCTGTGCTGCAGGGGGGCGGGGTGGGTGTGAAGCCGAGAGGTTCATTCAAGCTTCACTTCTGGTTGGGGCTGGGGGAACGAGGACCCCTGACATTTGGCCCGAGGCCAGGTTTATGTCAAGGAGAGGATCCATTGTTTAAAAACAAATGTGCGTAACAGTCCCTGAACAGTCATTTTCAAGTCATTCTCTGATAAAGATAGAACGCTTAATTTAGGCAAATTTAATGGTTTCAGAGCATTTGGTGTAGTCCTGGGGTAGAAAGCAATGTTTTCCTTATTCCATTTCAACCTGGCTTCATTCCTATCTTTGTGTGTTAAGTGTCAGTTTATACCAGGGGAGCGTTTTCCTCTTGGATGCGTTTGCACCTGGCAATTTGTGCAGGAATTCCTTGATTGCAAAATAGCTGCTCTCAAAAAATGCAGACAGGCAGCCGCACTCAGGAGCCCCTTGGCCACCGGCAGCGGGCCGCTGCCAGACACCTGGGTTTGAGCCCCACTGGGGCCTGCTGCTCAGTCCGTTCTCAGCCGCCGTTGGCCAGCTTATATAAGTGGGGTAGGATGGGACCCCTCGTAAGGTCATGGGGGCCATGGAGATTGGCCAGTGTGATACAGGGTAAGCTCTCTGGGGCAGGGGACCACAGTGGGCGCTGAAGGACGCAGGGATGGAAGGATAGGCCCCGGCCCGTTGAGGCGGGAGAAGCTCGTGCGTCCGGGGCTGTGCCCTGCCCAGCTCTCCAGGTGGCCCCCACCCTCCAGGGCATCTGGAGGCTCAGTCCTTGTTTCTGTCCCCTTTTCTCATTTTGGGTGAGCTGGAGCAGCAATTCTCAGGTCAGATTATTTGGAAGATCCATATTACCACTGATTATTTACGAAGGGACAGGCCAGGAGGGAGGTAACCAACTCGATTAACTCGTCAGTGAGGCAGCTGGAGGGACGTGTGACAAGCAGACCCGGCTGTCATTTGACCAGAGATTGTCTGCGCCTGGATTGTTCCCCCAGGGTGGCCATGATGACAAATGTAATTGACATTTTTTTTATTAACCCTGAAATGATTAAAGACGCTGCTGCTGAATTTGTGTCAAAGTGCCTGGTCCCTGACCTTCCGAGTGAGGCTTCCACGTTGGAGGCAATGAGCAGCCTTGTGTTTACTTCCTGCTCATCGATTCCATCAAGCAAGGCACACCGAGCTCTGCCTGAGTTGGTCTTGAAAGCAGGCCTGGGAGCCCAGGCTCTGCTTCCTGGCTCAGGTTCTCAAAATGTTCTGGCACTAGCGTCATGATGGACACTCAGAAGGCACTCTGTTCATTGAGCGCCAGGCGTTAGCTGGGGCCCTGCTTCGCAGTGGGTCCCAAGATGTACAGAGCGGCAGGTTGGGGTCCCCACCCCTCCAAGGAGCTATCCCTGCAGGGGCGGATGGGTAGACGTCCATGGGAGCAATTGTGTGGCCCAGGTGCTGGGAGCAGGACCGGGACTGCCCTCACGGCTGGGAGAGGAGGGACGGCGGCACGGGGCTGACGCGGGTCCCAAAGGGAGGGCATCCCCTCACGAGGCAGAGCTCAACCTCGGGGGCCTTCCAGGTGGAGGTGGAAGCAGCGTCAGGGCATGTGGAAGGGAGTGAATTGGAGAGGGCAGTGAATGGTGTGCAGGAGCATCCCCTGGGGGCGGCTTGGTGCAGCCCTGCAGACAGGCTGGGGGCTCAGTGGAGACCAACATGGGCTTGCTGCTGCCTTGCCTGCTGCCAAAGTCACCGAGGCTCTCTGTGCTCAGCTCCCTCACCTGCAAAGCAGAAGCAGTCATCATGGCCTCACATCTGTCAAGGCTGTGGCACTTGGAGTAAAGCTCTCAACCCGCTGGTCCTGGCAGGGCACCAGGCAGCGGGCATCCCACGGGGTTGCTGACAGTGGAGGAGCGGGGCTTGTGGGGGTGCAGAGTCGCCCATCAACGGTGCCAAGCACTGGGCGGAAGCCGCCACCCTGGCTTCCCATCTTAGAGCCGAGAAGCCTCCTCTTGAGAGTGTCAGGCAGCTGTGCAGGGTCATACGTGGCTATGCAGGGGCTGGGAGAGGGCAGGGGCCTCCTCTAAGAGGAGCGAGCTTGTGTAGCGAGGGGGTTAGGAAGTGGTCCCATCTCGGTGAGAATAGGACAGTCATAGTGCCCCTCAGTGGAGCGATGCATCAGGTGTTTCCCGAGCACCTCTCTGCTGGGGGTTCCCTCAGTCACTGAGCAGTATTTACTAGGCACCTACTGCCTTCCGTCTGAGCCACATGGGCTTTCCAGGTGGCGCTTGTGGTGAAGTCAAAGTCCTAAGTGTTAGTCGCTCAGTCATGTCTGACTCTTTGCATCCCCATGGACTGTAGCCCGCCAGGCTCTTCTGTCCATGGTATTTTCCAGGCAAGGATACTGGAGTGGTTAGCCATTTCCTTCTCCAGAGGATCTTCCCAACCCAGGGATTAAACCCAGGTCTCCTGCATTGCAGGCAGATTCTTTACCGCCTGAGCCACCGGGGAAGCCTCAGTGGTAAAGAGACCTCCTCCCAGTGCAGGAGACATAAGAAACGTGGGTTTGATCCCTGGGATGGGAAGATTCCCTGGAGGAGGGCATGGCAACCTAACCCAGTATTCTTGCCTGGAGAATCCCATGGACATAGGAGCCTGGCAGGTTACAGTCGATAGGGTCGCATAGAGCCGGACACGACTGAGTGACTTAGCATGGCACACTGTGTTCCAGGCATTCTGTGAGATCCAGAGTACCCTGGTGGGTACATGGTGGGGAAAGAAGGAAAGAAAAGAAAATTATGACATGTCTAGCAATGTGGATAACTGCCATTTCAACCTTGAAATAGTGAGTCCATGTCATTAAAGTTTTGTATATTGGCCCCCTGCCAACCCTAACTGACCGCCCCCGCCCCTGCCCCCCGCTGCCATTGCAGAGACTTAGAAGGGGATTTACCCCTTGTGACTTACTTAGACCTGTTGCTTGGGAGCCTTTCCCATCAGTTTAATCTCTTCTACCTTTTAATCCTGTGGCTGGCAGGATGTTGCAGGGGCAGTAATTTAATAAAAAAGTATGCAGTTTATAAAGCAGCTGCTATTCTGTGTACTAAGCACATTTGCCAACCTTTTCAGGGAAATCTCCAAGCTGTTCTTGGAACTTGGCGATACTGCAGGGGGAAAAAAAAAAGTTATATTTAATAACATTTCATCCTTTGGGTTCTGCAGCTAATAGTAGCCTAAATGGGAGCCGTGTCTGAAAGCCATTTCTTTATGTGATTCAGAGAACCAGGACACTGCAATTACCCCGCGTATGAGATTTATGAAAACATTAATGCCTAACAAGAAGCAAACATCTCAATAAGTTATTTAATTTGAAGTTGCAGGCCTGGCGGCTGGTTCCTAACTCAGCCCTGCTGTCAGCCCACAGGCACTAGCTTGGAGGGGGGGTTGAGGGCAGGGCAAAGCGGAGCTGGGTTAGAATCACGTCCTCCTGACTCAGGAATCCACCCCTGCCAGGGCAACCTTGTTAGGTCTGTAACATGTGGCAGCCACATGATCTGCTGGATGAGAGACACACATTTAGCCAAATTCACGTGCTACACGCCTTCCCTTTCTTTATTGCTCTCCCCCCACCCTGAACTGACATAAAAAGGAGAGTCACACACAAGCAGATGTCAGAACGACTGCCGTGCTCTGCCTCATCAACTGGAAAAGCCACCAATTGAATTACTCCCGACACCATTTCTGCGGATGGCAGATGTGGGGCGGGAGCCCGGGGTGGGGGCCGTCTATTTTCCTGTGTTCGGTGATAGCTGAAGCCTTAATTCAAAAACAAATTAAGTCCTTCAGCTGTCACTTGATTGTTCCCTCTGATCTTTGGGGATACATATCATTGCTCCTGCCTCGGATCTTCTCCTTTTTCTCGAAGCTTCCCCCCACCATGTTTTTTTTCCTCTTTGCCCAGAACTCAACATTATTATTATTATTTTTTTTTTGATAAAAGCATGCATTATTTAGAGCCTGTCGCTTCCTGAAGTTCTTTAATTACAGAATTAAACCAAAGTAATGACAGTTTAATTTGTTCTTTCATTAATTGGGAGTGCTCGGGGCTGATGTGGAGTGCGAGCGTTTGGGAAGCGTTGAGGAGCGTGCGCCGAGTGATTGGATCATGAGTCATAATCACGGCTGTCGTTTATGGCTAGGTGCTTCTCCTGCACATTCTCAGTTTATCCTCCTGGCCACCTTGAGGAGGGGGGGTCCCGCTGCTCCGTCCCTCAGATCCCAGAAAGGAAGGACAGAGCCAAGTCTGCCCAGGCAGCCGGAGGGAGGGCCAGGCCCCTCTGCCACTGGGGCTAGCACCCCCCAGCCCAAGCCCCTGTCTGGTTCTTGGGCCCTAGCAGTGGTCTCAGTCCCATGAGGGCTGCCCCCATGAAGACCTGGGGTGGGCCTAAGAAGCTTGAACCCGTGCCTGGCTGACCCATGAGTGCTGAGGCTGGACCCATGAAAAGGAAAGGTGAGCCAGGCAGGAGGGGGCCGATGCTCCACGGAGGCTGCTGAAGATTTTGTCGACTTTGAAAGTAGTGGCAGGGGGTGAGGAGAGGCCTGCTTACAAGCCCAGCCCGTCCCATTTAGTTTGTGGGTCAGGAAAGCCTCCCCAGGTAACCACGCTGGGCGCGTCGCTCTAAAGCCCATGGCGCGAGGTGGAGCCCAGGTGTGTGAAGCTCTATCTGGCTTGGGCTCCCCTCCGGCCGGGGCCCAGCCCAGCCCTGCCTAGCTTAGGACAGGTCTCGTTGCCAGCCGAGGCTGAGGCCAGGGCAGCTGCCGAAACCAAGATGGCGGTCCCAGGGCAGCTGCGTTTGCTTGGACATGCGTGGCCCAGGCCTCGTTCTCTGCACACTGACCCCAGGGCCCGCCAGACTCCTGGACTGGTCTGTGCATCTCTGGATGTCCATCGTGCCTGCTTGGGTCCTGGGCCTCCGGGTGCTCTCCCGTGTGCAGCTGAGACGCCTGGCCTGGCCGGCCTACCAGAGAGAAGCACTCATGCTGTGCCTTAACTGTTTTTAAGAGTCTGAAGCCCTGTTTGCTCCAACACCAGGACATTTTGGTGGCAGGTGGTAAAGGATGAGAAAGAGAACAGGCAGCCGGCCGGCGGTGCCTGCCGTTGTACCTTCTACTCCATTACCGTAATTCTCTTTGAGCCTCCCTGCCACTCTGGGAAGCAAGGGGGTGGCCCCATTTTCTAGCTGTGGACGTGGCGGCCCAGAGGTGGGGTTGCCTGCTCAGGACACGTTGATGGAAGGGCACCGCGGGGTTAGGGTTTGGGGTGTCCAGAGTTCCCTGTGGAATTGGCCTTCACATCCCCATAGCTTTCACCCTGATTTCCCCAGGCCGCCTGCTTGCTCTCAGGCCCCACAGGACGCAGAGCCCCGCCCCACGGCTGCCCGGGGAACACGGGAGCATGTGAATGCATTCTCTGCGGGGACGTCTAGATGAATTTAGGATGAGAGGATTCAGTTACACTTTATTATTGTTTGCCATTAAAAATCATGCAAATAAGCCATGGGGTAAGGCAACTTGTATTGTTTTGGACACCAGATTTACATGTTTACTGGAAGAAAAATGACACCAAGCGCCTTCAAGGTGGTAATAAGATTGCGCCTCAGAGCTTTCGCTTTGTTGGTCTTTATTTATAATTTATGCCACGACCACTTCCAGAAGAGGTTTTAAACTAGTTTATCATAAAAACTTAAAGCGTGACAAGAGGATCTTGAGGCTTACCATCCTCAGGATGAAAAGAAAGCTTAGCAGTGCTGTGGCTCGGGGGCGGGGGCGGGGGTGGCAAAACGTGCCGAAGCCGGCTGACCCGGCCCCGAAATCACTGGAGGCTTCCCCGGTTGCCAGAGCTGAAAGGGAGGCCTGCTGGGTGGCAGGCTTCTCATTTTTGGATTATCGGGGACCTCCCCTCCGCCTTTGTTCTCCAGTCCCCGGGTTGCCTTGTTGAGCTCCTGACTCCTCTCTGGGAAGGAGTGGGGTCGGAGTCCGGCTTGGACCATCTGGGCAGAGAGGGTCCAGGCGAGAAAGACACTGTGTTTCATCCTAACCTGAGTGTTGGAGGTGGTGCTGGGGAGCAGCCCCCTCGCCTCGGGGTGCACTTCTGACTTGGTGACAGGCCACCTGGGTGATACCCGCCTTGAGGGGAAGGACTTTAGGTCGGCTGTCCCGGCCAAGGAGAAGGAGGCTCAGCCATGAGGATTTGGAGCCCTTGGTTAACCGCTGCGTGTGGCCCATCCCTGGCACTGTGCCTGCCCTGGGCCATCTTCCAGCTGGTGGGGTGGGAAGGAGCAGCTGGAGCCCCAATCAGAGAGTCCAGAGCGAAAGCAGGTTGGCATGTACACCTGCTCCTGGGGTCCCCGGGGGTCTTCATGAATGGCACGGAGCCGCAGCAGGTACCCTGCCGATGTGGATGGTCAGCATCAGTAAAGATGCATATAGACTGTAACACACAGCACACAGCGCAGTTGTTTGCTCAGTCGCTCAGTCGTGTCCGACTCTTTGCTACCCCATGGACTATACTCACCAGGCTCCTCTGTCCATGGGATTCTCCAGGCAAGGATGTTAGAGTGAGTTGTCGTTTCCTTCCTCGGGGATCTTCCCGACCCAGGGATCAAACCTGCGTCTCTTGAATCTCCTGCACTGGCAGGCGGATTCTTTACCATTTCGCCACCTGGGAAGCCCACACACCACAATAAAAGAACAGCTTGAAAGCTAAGCAGCAGTTGAGCTGCTTTCCTCTTTAAAAAAAGCTAGAAGCCACGTGCCATATCCGGAAGCTCGTGAGCAAGAGTGTGGGAGAGACAGATTGACTAATGGCCAAATGGGCCTTCTGTAATCAGTACAGGCATTGCTGATCACACCTGGCTCTTGGGGGAACTGCTGTTCTCTGATGTATGAGTCCTTGTTGCTGTCAGCACAAGTATAGGTAAAGGGATTTCTGGCTGCTAAACTCACAGCCAGGCAGCTTCTGTAAATTACAGGCTGTGTGACCACAAAAATCGTTGACTTAAGTGCTGCAGACTTATCATTATTATCCGATTATATAACTCTTCTTAATTCCTTAGAATCACTTGTTAAACCTTTATAGGTAAAATAATTTTGTGCTCATTGAAGTAATGTAATTATATAGACTAATTCAAAACTATTAGAAAAATTTTGGGGGCTCCATTTATAATACCACCTAATGCATTCCAGGTACAGTTTGTTAGGGAGTGATGAATTTTCAGCCTTTAAGAACCCCAGGCCTGGGCATGAGTTTGGATGCAGAGGGCTTAAGTTCACTGAAAGCTACCGGTGGCGCTAGTAGTAAAGAACCTGCTTGCCAGTGAAGGAGATGCAGGAGACTCAGGTTCGATTCCTGGGTCGGGAAGATCCCCTGGAGAAGGAAATGGCTACCCACTCCAGAATTCTTGGCTGGAGAGTCCCATGGACAGAGGAGCCTTGTTGGGCTACAGTCCATGGGGTCGCGAAGAGTCAGACACGACTGATCGACTTAGCACAATGCATTCCAGGTACAGTTTGTTAGGGAGTGATGGCTATTCAATCCCCAAGAACCCCAAGCCTGGGCAAGAGATCGGGGCTCTGAGGTTTTGAGTTAACTGAAAGCCACCAGAAACTGGTTAGTTGGTCCTTAGCTGGCCCTTTTAGAAGTAGGTAGACTTAGGGGTTGTTTCTGAGAAATGGACTCAGTTTCAGCTCAATTCAGTCGCTCAGTAGTGTCTGACTCTTTGCAACCCCACGAATTGCAGCACGCCAGGCCTCCCTGTCCATCACCAACTCCCGGAGTCCACCCAAACCCATGTCCATTGAGTCAGTGATGCCATCCAACCATCTCATCCTCTGTCATCCCCTTCTCCTCCTGCTCTCAATCTTGCCCAGCATCAGGGTCTTTTCCAATGAGTCAGCTGTTCGCATGAGGTGGCCAAAGTACTGGAGTTTCAGCTTTAGCATCAGTTCTTCCAATGAATATTCAGGACTGATCTCCTTTAGGATGGACTGGTTGGATCTCCTTGCAGTCCAAGGGACTCTCAAGAGTCTTCTCCAACACCACAGTTCAAAAGCATCAATTCTTCGGCGCTCAGCTTTCTTCACAGTCCAACTCTCACATCCATACATGACCACTGGAAAAACCATAGCCTTGACTAGACGGACCTTTATTGACAAAGTAATGTCTCTACTTTTCAATATGCTGTCTAGGTTGGTCATAACTTTCCTTCCAAGGACTAAGTGTCTTTTAATTTCGTGGCTGCAGTCACCATCTGCAGTGATTTTGGAGCCCAGAAAAATAAAGTCAGCCACCATTTCCACTGTTTCCCCATCTATTTCCCATGAAGTGATGGGACTGGATGCCATGATCTTCGTTTTCTGAATGTTGAGCTTTAAGCCTACTTTTTCACTCTCCTCTTTCACCTTCATCAAGAGGCTCTTTAGTTCCTCTTCACTTTCTGCCATAAGGGTGGTGTCATCTGCATATCTGAGGTTATTGGTATTTCTCCTGGCAATCTTGATTCCAGCCTGTGCTTCCTCCAGCCCAGTGTTTCTCATGATGTACTCTGCATATAAGTTAGGTAAGCAGGGTGACAATATATGGCCTTGATGTACTCCTTTTCCTATTTGGAACCACTGGAGACCCATAAATCTACTACGGTTTGACTTTGGCACCAGCCTGGAGATGTCACAGAGGCCATATCTGGGCACTGGGCAGCAGAGCTGGCTTCTGCTGCAGGTGGGCCTGGAAGCCTCCAGGGGGAGATGAGAGTTGTTCCTGTTGGGTGTCTCTGAGTTGAGCAGATCGAAACTTTCTCTTTGTCTCTCAGGAGGGATTTGAGGGTGTCTGGGCCCAGGGACTCAGCCTGCCACCCCTCCCTGCCTCCAGGTCTGAGCGCTCTGAGTTTGTTGATGCCTGGTGTGGTGCCATGGGGCTCAGCTGGGCAGGTGGGGGAGGTGGAGGAAGCCGGGCCTGCACAATGACATTTCTGTGGCCTAATGATTTTCAAAAACCATTTGCGAGATTGAGGTAATGTATTTCCCAGACTCAAGCAGTTTACTCCTTCCTACCGTGCTGAATCAGGCTGTTAAACCCTCTTGCTGTGTGCGTATAGCTATCAGCACCAGGGAAAAATGGTCAAGTTCAAGGCCCCTGCCATATCCATGCTCGGCTCTTCTGGAATTGATGAGTAACTGCACTTTTGAAAATGAAGTTTTTAAGAACATTGGAAAATGTTAAGTGAGGAAAGCAGGCTGCCAAATTATATATTCAGCAGGATCTCAGGAGAAAGCAGGTACACAGAGAAAAAGACGGCGCAGATGCCGCCTGCAGGTCCACGGCAGCTCCACCGTCCGAGGGCAGGGAGCAGACCCAGTGCCCCCTTCTGCTCTTTCCCAGCCCCTCACCCGCTGTCCACTGCCCTGGGTGGGGCACCCAGAGAGGAGCGCATGGACTTTGACTCGGGGGCTGTCACTTGTGCACTGGCTTAATATAACCTGGGCCACTCTCTTCATACCCAGAACCTCAGTCTCTTCACCTGTAAAGGGGCCCGGTTGCGTCCACCTCAAGGGGGCTGCTGTGGAGACTCTATCATCTGACTCAGCACTTGGCAGTGTGGGGCCCATGGGGGTCTAAAGAAATGACAGCTCTTGTGGGGGTTAGCATACAAGTGCATGTGTGTGTCTATCAAAAGCTGCAAGACGAGGTAAATCACAGGGGAGAGGAATAACGACGGAAAATGGGAAAGCAGTGGAGTCCTTCTGGCCACACGACTCCTCCACTAACCACTCCGTCCTGACCACGCTGACTGCTCTTGTCTTCAGGAAAGAGGAAGCTGGGTGGCAATCGATGGTGCAAGGTGCATCCAGCCCTCCCAGAGGGGCAGCATGGAGCATGATGGGAACATCTGCGGGGATTTTACCCCTGGTAGTCAGGAGGACTTCCTGGAGGAAGGAACATCTAAGCTGAGACCGGAAGAAAATGTGGGGGCCAGTCGGTGGAGAGGGAGGAATTCACTTCAAGCAGAAGGAGGTAGGGCTGCGTGTGTAAAGCCACAGGTGGTAAAGGGCAGGGTGGGTTTGGGAAGCCTCGATGGAAGGTCATGTATAGGTGAGGTGGTGCTGGGAGGTGGTGCTGGGAGGTGAGGCTGGCGGTGAGTGTGGGTCTCTCAGGTCAGCTGAAAGCTTCCCCGCTAGACGGGGATCCGCTCACAGACCCCAGTGAGTCCCTGAGTGTGTCTGGCAGGAGCCCACAGCCAGACAAGACCTTTTGGCCAGAAGGCACCAGGTGTACCTTCTTGCTGGCTTTTTGGATGAGTTCTAGGGTCAGAGGCCCACGTTCTTTTGAGAAGTCTTAACGAAAATGACCACCCCACTCAGGGAGGCTAGCGAGAACTGTGGCTTTGGTGGGCAGTGTGGGCCTGACGGAGCCGCCCACAGGACTGCCCTGAAAGCCCTTTTTGGGGAGTGGAGACAGCCTGGCGCTGGCCTGTGGTGGTTGCCATGGCAGCAGGACCCAAGTGACCCTCACTTTCCTAGAGTGATCGCCCCCGTCGTGGGGATGTGCTCTGGCTGGCTGTCAGGTGGGGGGAGTCATCGTGGCTGAGTCGCTGAGCAGGTGCTCAGGAGGCGCTCTGCCGGGACAGGAGTGTGTGTGACAGCCCAGGACACAGGGGCCCCCAGGCCGGGCCTGCAGGAGGGTTCGGCTGGAGCTGGGTTAGGCCTCACTCTCAGGGAGCCCTCTCAGTGACTGCTGGGGGCACCCCGGCCCGGCCCGGGGGTAAGCTGGCCCCTCACGCCCGCTCAGGTGGTGGATGTCCCCGCTCCCTGCCCCTGCCATCACTTCGTCCTCCCCATTGCTCCTCCAGCGGTGCCCCCACTGCCTGCAGCAGCCCAGCTGCTTTCCTCGCTGCCGCTCGGATCGCCCCCCAGGCCCTGGCTCCCCCTCTCCTGTATGATGCCCAGGGTGCCCTTTGCCCTGGCAGACGTCCTCATCACCAGTCTCCCGCAGTATTCTGGCCTCCTGTGCCTTAGCCCGAGTGTTCTTTCGGAAGGAAAATCTTGACTATTACTTTGCTCTCCTAGGTTTAACCCTTTCAGCTGCCCCCCTCCCCCTGCCATCTTTCACGGAGGGAGACAGCTCTGAAGTTCTCCGATCTCTTTTTCCCCACTCCTGTCTCGCATCCATCCTCACGGACTCCTGGTCCCCTTCAGGCTGGCTCTTCCCGACCTCCTGCCTCCCTCCTTGCTCAGAAGCCTGCCCACCTCCCCAGTCGAAATTAAGCTTCACCTCTTTTACTTATTTATCTAACTTTGTTTATTTAACTTTTAGCCGTGCTGGGTCTTTGTTGCTGGGCGTGGGCTTTCTCTGGTTGCGGCGAGCGAGGGCTCCTCTTCGTTGCGGTGCCCAGGCTCTAGGGTGCCCGGGCTTCAGTCCTGTGGCATGTGGGCTTAGTTGCTCTGTGGCATGTGGGGTCTTCCTGGGCCAGGGATCAAACCTGGGTCCCCTGCATTGCAAGGCGGATTCTTAACCACTGGACCACCAGGGCAGCCCCATTCACTGGCTCCAGTTATTTCACAGAGGCCAGCTCTTTCTTCTCATGGTGTCTCCACTGGTGCTACCTGTTTATACGTTGGCTTAATATCTCCCCTTCCATCAGACTGTTGTGAGCCCTTTTGTTTCCCAGAGATTCAGTCAGTGAGTGATGTCCTTGGCACATAGTGGACCCTGAGTAAATGTCTGTGGAATAAACCCGACGAATGACTGACAGTTGCCCAATCTTTCCAAGGCTGTGTTTGCACACCGTTGAAATGAAGAGAACTTCCCCCGCTGACCTCCTGGGTCTGCATGAGGATCATGTGATGCCATAACGTGGAATGTGGTGCACCGAAGTTAAAATATAATGTCATGACTCCTTCTAACCAGGTCAGAGCGATTGAAGGCAGGAGGAGAAGGGGATGACAGAGGATGAGATGGTTAGATGGCATCACTGATGGACATGAGTTTGCGCAAGCTCCGGGAATCGGTAATGGAGAGGGAAGCCTGGCGTGCTGTAGTTCATGGGGTCGCAAAGAGTCGGACATGATTGAGTGACAACTGAACTGAACAAGGTCATACCCTCCACGTCCCCCCTCTAATTTTTGAGTGAGTACTTCTTAGGATAAAAAGATGGGGGAGCAGGGTGAAGCCCCATTTGATGATCTGCATTGAGAGTGGGCACAGCAGAGAGGTGAGAGCCCTGCGGCTCAAGGGCAGATGTGACCCTCAGCCTGGAAGGGTCCCCGAGTGCCCTTCCCGGTGCCCTCTGGTGTGGACTGAAGGAGCGCCTGGCAGTGTCTAAGCGAGCTCCAGCCCGAGGCCTAGAGCATTCCCCCTGCTGGTGGGCTGCGTTGGTGCCTGGGAGCTGTGAAGAGCGGGGGAGGGTTGAGGAGACCAGATGGGCTTTCCAGGAGAGAAAACAGGTGGTGTTAGAAGCCCGCTATCAACAAAATTAACGTTGACTTCTGGAAAAATCTACAAGGGGTTTGTGAGAGAACTCTTGGTTGCAAGAGACAGAATACTCAGTTCCTAGTAACTTAAAGCAAAAAAAAAGTGAACCCATTGGTCTAGGGGTGAAAAGGCTGAGGACCGTGCAGCTTCCGGTGTGGCTGTCCTCGCGGTCAGATGTCCTTGTGTCTTGGTCCCACCTCTGTCCCTCTTGGCTACCCCTGTGGTGACCCCCTTTCAGCTCCGGCTCCCAGCCGTTCTCTCATTCATCTGCTTTGCAGCCCAGCTGGTGAGGAAGTGCCTCTTCCCCTCTCCTGCCTGCTGCAGACCGGGGCTGGCACCTCATGGCCTCGGGTTGGCCAGGCCTGGGTGACGTGTCCTTCGTAGGAGCTCTGAGCCAGTAACACACTGACTGCGTGGGGCTCAGATGGTTCTCCAAGGAAGGAGGTGAATGGACACCAGGCAGTCAGTAGAAACCACGGCGCTGCAGGACTAAAAAGCAGTTGTGTGCTTGCCAGGAGCCAGCATGCATTCCCCCCAAACCATTCACTCTTTTCTGAGTTCTTAGACTCACAGGATCTGTTCGTACTGAAGCTAGAGCCAGTGTGTGTCTTGATTTGGAAAGGCACCTCTCACTCCCAGGGCACAGGGCTTTAGAACCTTGGTGATTCCATCTCATCCTTGTTTTGCAGAAGAGCTGGAACCCCAGGTCCTCCTGGTGGCAGAGAATCTCTGGCTCGTTCTGTGAGTATGGAGAGGGGGGGGGGGTGTCTGCCACGTGATACAGTCCAACTGGATGACCATGACTTGTTGAAAATAGCAGCCATCTCAAAGAATTAATGATTTACTCCTAGAGATGGGAGGGGTTTCTCGTGATCAAAGGCCATTAAGCATAGCATTCTTCTGTTCCACAGTTTAATAATAAATTGTGTAACATCACAGAAGTGAAGTCTGCTTGTCCAAGCTATTGTGTTCAGTCACTAAGTCGTGTCCCACTCTGTGACCCCATGAACTGCAGTATGCCAGGCTCCCCTGTCCTTCACCATCTCTCAGAGCTTGCTCAAACTCATGTCCATTGAATCGGTGATGCTATCCAGTCTCATCCTCTGTTGCTCCCTTCTCCTCCTGCTCTCAATCATTCCCAGCATCAGGGTCTTTTCTAATGAGTTGACTCTTTGCGTCAGGTGGCCAAAGTATTGGAGCTTCAGCTTCAGCATTGGTCCTATAGATACGTAAAACCCAGGATGGCCATTCTTCCATTCATCTATGGACAGATGTCCATCCATCTGTCCCTCATCCATCCATCCCTAAAGGGCTGTCAGTGGGAAGAGGGGTCAGTCTGGCCTTGTGTTGTGTTAGTCCAGAGAGCAGGGTGAGGAGCTGTGGATGGGAGCATGTTGTAGGTGAGAGGTGGATGAGCGGTGGTGGTTGAACCTGAAGGCTCTGCAGTCAGTCGGCCTGAGTCTGATTCCCTGTTCCACCTCTCACCCTGTGACCAGGGTAGATAACCTCCCTCTGCTTCAGGTTTGTCATCTGTCAGATGATGTTTATGATAATACCTACCTTGTACTTCAGTTCAGTTCAGTCGCTCAGTCGTGTCCAACTCTTTGCGACCCCATGAATCGCAGCATGCCAGGCCTCCCTGTTCATCGCCATCTCCTGGAGTTCACTCAGACTCATGTCCATCGAGTCCGTGATGCCATCCAGCCATCTCATCCTGGGTCGTCCCCTTCTCCTCCTGCCCCCAATCCCTCCCAGCATCAGAGTCTTTTCCAATGAGTCAGCTCTTCTCATGAGAGTTGTACTTGTACTTAGTGGTAAGGATTGAGTTAATTCTTGCCCTTAGAAGCATTTTATTTATTTATTTATTTTTTTGGTGACTGCTGAATGCGTGATTACTGTTACCTGGAGGTGGGAGGTGAGGTGGTGTTTTGTCTCAGAATAATTTCCAAGATTGCAGTACTCTCAGAAGGGGCTTTGGCACCTCCTGGAGCCTGTGCTCCCCGCCGTTGGCCAGGCGGCACCCCCTGCTGGGGACGCTGCAGGCCTCCAAGGGCTCATCCCCACTCTGCCAGGAGGGTGGCACCAATGGCCTCCAGAGTCTCCATCCCCAGCTGTCCGCGCATCCCTCAGCAACCTCTGTGAGATGTCTTGTTCTTAATCCTTTTTACCCAAAGAAAACTCTTTTTTGCCCTTTTATATCTTCTGTTGACATTTAAAACTCCTTCCCTTTGTTCTGACCTTATTGAATAGAGAGCATAATTTCTTGGAATTCTCTGTATAATGAATGCTCGTGTACTTACAGATTCTGGTCAAGATTCTCCTCAACCTTTACTTTGAGGGAACTTGCATCATTTGGTACAGAAAAAATTTTAGGAAGTCCTCAGAAGGATGATGTAAGATGAAAATGCTGCCTTAGCTCTCACTATTTCTGCAGATGTGACCCCCTTGTAATACACATACCAGCCGAGTAACCCTGCTCCTAGAGATTGCATTGAAATTGGTTCAGACTCCTCTAATTGCATATAGTAGGAATGCTGCAGGCTTCTCAGGCTCTCTACAAGTTTTCCTGAAGCTGACAGGGTGGGGAGATCTGTGTGGGTGGGACTATCGCCTCAAATCATTCCTGGCTCCTCTTTCATGCCTGCAGTAGATGACATCAGCTTGTACATCACACTGGCCTGCTCTGTCATCTCTGTGCCACAGTGGCTCACGTGCAGGACAAATGGTCCAATCGTCTCACTATTCTGAATACTCCTACCAGGATTCAGGATGTAGGGAGATTTTGACTGAAGAACTGGGGCAAAGAAGTATGTATATGTCGGCTATTGAGGGTGGAGGGGAAGAAACAGGGTGGGGTATTACTCTGTTTCTGCAAACCAGATGCTCAAAATTGAATATTAGATTTGACTTCCAGTAGCAAAGCAGCAGTTCCCATCAGACTAACGTTCCTGCACTTGACAATTATAAACTGAACAAAACCACAACAAACTGCCTAAAGGTATTGGAGAGCAGCAACAAGCAAGTGGACCGAGAAGGGAGCCTCCCCTTAGAAGAGGGAAATGGAACTGGGTGAATTTCCTGCTTCATGTTTTTCTGCAGGAGACCAGGCTCCAGTCTGTACCAGGCAGAGCAGCTAAAATTCAGATAGGAAACCTGCAGTGTTACTGACTTGAAGAGCCAGAGGACATAATTTGGGGGCAACCAGAGCAGCTAGTGAGGAGGGAAATCTCGGAAAAGAAGGAGTCAGAGAGGAAGCCACAAGTTCTGCGTATAGACTCGACCCGAATCTCTGATGACGCCTGAGTCCATGGATGGGGCAGATTCCAAGAAGCTCAGCTCATACTAAGAGAACTGAACAGAAATTTCTACTGCTGCACAGAACAGAGGAGACAGAGTTTGAAATTTGACTAGAGGCAAGTTAGCTCCCTGTTTAAAAAAAAAATTTGAGTTTATGTTCTTCAGAGAAACATAACAGAATCCAGAACTTATACAATACAAATTTTGTATTAATAATATCTAGTGTGTGTTAGTTACGTAGCCATGTTTGACTCTTTGTGACCCTATGGACTGTAGCCCACTAGGCCCCTCTATTCATGGAATTCTCCAGGCAAGAATACTGGAGTGGGTTGCCATCCCCTTCTCCAGGGGATCTTCTCAATCCAGGTCTCCTGAATTGCAGGCAGATTGTTTACCATCTGAGCCACCAGAGAAGCCCAATAATCCCTAGTATTTCACTCCAAAGTACTCAATATAGTAGGAAATAGGAAAAGGGGACCTATATTCAAGAGAAAGGGCTTCTCTCCAAGATAATCCCAGTGTTGAA